>NW_027397073.1:33518724-33923417 GCF_003265705.2 Callorhinus ursinus
TATATATATATATATATATATATATATATATATATATATGTTGTTCTCTCTTTAAAATTTTGAGATACAGTTTCTTCTAACAGATCAAAATATACCCTAAATCACTAGTGTATGGCTTTATTCTAGTCTCCTGCCTGATCACATTCTCTCCCTTTTTTTTAAAAAAATCTTCTTTCTTTTTTCAAACAACTTCTTATTGTATCAATTCCTTTTATAAAATCTTTTATAATTTTCATCTTTACAGTCATCTTCCATCCCTTCATTGTATCAACCGTTATTTTGTACATATATAATAAGTCTTTCTTCCTTTAAAATTTTAGGAGGCACTTTTTTCTAACAGACCAAAATACGCCCAAAATCTAGAGTGTGTCACTGATCTATGCACTAGCCTGATCATATTTGATCATATTCGGGTTTTTTTGTATTGTTCTGTTTTTGTTTTTAATCTTTATCTTTTTTTTTTCTTTCTTTCTTTTCTCTTTCTTTTTTTTCTTTCTTTGCCTTTCTTTTCCCCTGGTTTCAGGTCTTTTCTGATTTGTATAGAGAATATTTGCTGGGGACGTTGTTAACCTGTTAGCATTTTGTTCTCTCATTCATCTATTCTCCTCTGGAAAAAATGACAAGATGAAAAAAATCACCTCAGCAAAAACAAGAGATAGTACCGTCAGCCAGGGACCTACTCAATATGGACATTAGTACAATGTCGGACCTAGAGTTCAGAATCATGAATTTAAAGATAATAGCTGGGCTTGAAAAAAGCGTGGAAGTTATTAGAGAAACCCTTTCTGGAGAAATAAAAGAACTAAAATCTAACCAAGTCTAAATCAAAAAGGCTATTAATGAGGTGCAATCCAAAATGGGGGCACTAACTGCTAGGATAAATGAGGCAGAAGAGAGAATCAGCGATATAGAAGACCAAATGATGGAAAATAAAGAGGCTGAGAAAAAGAGAGAGAAACAACTACAGGATCACAAGGGCAGAATTCGAGAGATAAGCGATACGATAAGATGAAACAACATTAGAATAATTGGGATCCCAGAAGAAGAAGAAAGAGAGAGAGAGGCAGAAGGTATATTGGAGGAAATAATAGCAGAGAAGTACCCTAATGTGAGGAAGGAAACAGGCATCAAAATCCAGGAGGTACAGAGAAACCCTCTCAAAATCAATAAAAATAGGTCAACACCCCGACATCTAATAGTAAAACTTACGAGTCTCAGGGACAAGGAGAAAATCCTGAAAGCAGCTCGGGAGAAGAGATATGTAACCTACAATAGGAGAAATATTAGATTGGCAACAGACCTATGCACAGAGACCTGGCAGGCCAGAAAGGACTGGCATGATATCTTCAGAGCACTAAACGAGAACAATATGCAGCCAAGAATACTATATCCAGCTAGGCTAACATTGAAAATTGAAGGAGAGATAAAAAGCATTGTGGTCTGAAAATATGCAGGGAATAATCCCAATCTTTTGGTACTGGTTGAGATCTGAAATTTGAAAATTGAAGGAGAGATAAAAAGCTTCCAGGACACACAAAAACTAAAGGAATTTGCAAACACGAAACCAGCCCTCCAAGAAATGTTGAAAGGGGCCCTCTAAGCAAAGAGAGACCCTAAAAGCAGCACAGATCAGAAAGGAACACAGACAATATACAGTAACAGTCACCTTACAGGCAATACAATGGCACTAAATTCATACCTTTCAATAGTTACCCTGAATGTAAATGGGCTCAATGCCCCAATCAAAAGACACAGGCTATCAGATGTGATTAAAAAACAAGACCCATCGATATGCTGTCTGAAAGAGACTCATTTTAGACCCAAAGACACCCCGGATTGAAAGTGAGGGGCTGGAAAACCATTTACCATGCTAATGGACACCAAAAGAAAGCTGGGGTAGCAATCCTTATATCAGACAAATTAGATTTTAAACCAAAGACTGTAATAAGAGATGAGGAAGGACACTATATCCAACTTAAAGGGTCTATCCAACAAGATCTAACAATTGTAAATATCTATGCCCCTAACATGGGAGCAGCCAATTATATAAGGCAATTAATAACAAAAGCAAAGAAACACATTGACAACAATACAATAATAGTGGGGGACTTTATCACCCCCCTGACTGAAATGGACAGATCATCTAAGCAAAAGATCAACAAGGAAATAAAGACTTTAAATGACACACTGGACCAAATGGACTTCACAGACATATTCAGAACATTCCATCCCAAAGCAATGGAATACACATTCTTCTCTAGTGTCCATGGCACATTCTCCAGAACAGATCACATCCTAGGTCACAAATCAGATCTCAACCAGTACCAAAAGATTGGGATTATTCCCTGCATATTTTCAGACCACAATGCTTTGAAATTAGAACTCAATCACAAGAGGAAAGTCGGAATTAACTCAAATACATGGAGGCTAAAGAGCATCCTACTAAAGAATGAACGGGTCAACCAGGAAATTAAAGAAGAATTAAAAATATTCATGGAAACCAATGAAAATGAAAACACAACTGCTCAAAATCTTTGGTATACAGCAAAGGCAGTCCTGAGAGGAAAGTATATAGCAATACAAGCCTTTCTCAAGAAACAAGAAAGGTCTCAAATACACAACCTAACCCTACACCTAAAGGAGCTGGAGAAAGAACAGCAAATAAAGCCTAAACCCAGCAGAAGAGATATAATAAAGATCAGAGCAGAAATCAATGAAATAGAAACCAAAAGAACAGTAGAACAGATCAACGAAACTAGGAGCTGGTTCTTTGAAAGAATGAGCAAGATTGATAAACCCCTGGCCAGACTGATCAAAAAGAAAAGAGAAATGACCCAAATCAACAAAATCATGAATGAAAGAGGAGAGATCACAACCAACACCAAAGAAATACAAACAATTATAAGAACATATTATGAGCAACTCTATGCCAGCAAATTAGATAACCTGGAAGAAATGGGTGCATTCCTAGAGATGTATCAACTACCAAAACTGAACCAGGAAGAAATAGAAAACCTGAACAGACCTATAACCACTAAGGAAATTGAAGCAGTCATCAAAAATCTCCCAACAAACAAAAGCCCAGGGCCAGATGGCTTCCCAGGGGAATTCTATCAGACATTTAAAGAAGAATTAATACCTATTCTCCTGAAACTGTTCCAAAAAATAGAAATGGAAGGGAAACTTCCAAACTCATTTTCTGAGGCCAGCATTACCTTGATCCCAAAACCAGACAAAGACCCCATCAAAAAGGAGAACAACAGACCAATAACCTTGATATACATGGATGCAAAAATTCTCACCAAAATACTAGCCAATAGGGTCCAACAGTACATTAAAAGGACTATTCACCATGACCAAGTGGGATTTATCCCTGGGCTGCAAAGCTGGTTCAACATCCGCAAATCAATCAAAGTGATACAATACATTAACAAAAAAAGAACAAGAATCATATGATTCTCTCTATAGATGCAGAAAAAACATTTGACAAAGAACAGCATCCTTTCTTGATCAAAACTCTTCAGAGTATAGGAATAGAGGGTACATACCTCAATATCATAAAAGCCATCTATGAGAAACCTACAGCCAATATCATTCTCAATGGGGAAAAGCTGAGAGCTTTCCCCCTAAGGTCAGGAACGCGGCAGGGATGTCCACTCTCACCACTGCTATTCAACATAGTATTAGAAGTCCTAGCCACAGCAATCAGACAACAAAAAGAAATCAAAGGCATCCAAATCGGCAAAGAGGAAGTCAAACTCTCACTCTTTGCAGATGATATGATACTGTATGTGGAAAACCCAAAAGACTCCACCCCAAAACTACTAGAACTCATACAGGAATTCAGTAAAGTAGCAGGATATAAAATCAATGCAAAGAAATCAGTGGCATTCCTATACACCAACAACAAGACAGAAGAGAGAGAAATTAAGGAGTTGATCCCATTTACAATTGCACCCAAAACCATAAGATACCTAGGAATAAATTTAACCAAAGAGGAAAAGGATCTGTACTCAGAAAACTATAAAATACTCAGGAAAGAAATTGTAGAAGACACAAAGAAATGGAAAAACGTTCCATGCTCATGGATTGGAAGAACAACCATTGTGAAGATGTCAATGCTCCCTAGAGCAATATACACATTCAATGCAATCCCTATCAAAATACCATCTACTTTTTTCAAAGAAATGGAACAAATAATCCTAAAATTTGTATGGAACCAGAAGAGACCCCAAATAGCCAGAGGAATATTGAAAAAGAAAAGCAACGCTGGCGGCATCACAATTCCTGACTTCCAGCTCTATTACAAAGCTGTCATCATCAAGACAGTATGGTCCTGGCACAAAAACAGACACGTAGGTCAATGGAACAGAATCGAGAGCCCAGAAATGGACCCTCAACTCTATGGTCAACTTATCTTTGACAAAGCAGGAAAGAATGTCCAATAGAAAAAAGACAGTCTCTTCAACAAATGGTGGTGGGAAAATTGGACAGCCACATGCAGAAGAATGAAACTGGACCATTTCCTTACACCACACACAAAAATAGACTCCAAATGGTTGAAAGACCTAAACGTGAGACAGGAGTCCATCCAAATCCTAAAGGAGAACACAGGCAGCAACCTCTTCGACCTCAGCCGCAGCAACTTCTTCCTAGAAACATCGCCAAAAGCAAGGGAAGCAAGGGCAAAAATGAACTCTTGGGATTTCATCAAGATAAAAAGCTTTTGCACAGCAAAAGAAACAGTCCACAAAAACAAAAGACAACTGACAGAATGGGAGAAAATATTTGCAAATGACATATCAGATAAAGGGCTAGTATCCAAAATCTATAAAGAACTTCTTAAACTCAACACCCAAAGTACAAATAATCCAATCAAGAAATGGGCAGAAGACATGAACAGACATTTTTCCAAAGAAGACATCCAAATGGCCAACAGACACATGAAAAAGTGCTCAACATCGCTCGGCATCAGGGAAATCCAAATCAAACCCTCCATGAGATACCACCTCACACCAGTCAGGATGGCGAAAATTGACAAGTCAGGAAATGACAGATGCTGGCCAGGATGTGGAGAAAGGGGAACCCTCCTACACTTTTGGTGGGAATGCAAGCTGGTGCAACCACTCTGGAAAACAGTATGGAGGTTCCTCAAACAGTTGAAATTAGAGCTACCATACAATCCAGCAATTGCACTGCTGGGTATTTACCCCAAAGATACAAATGTAGGGATCTGAAGAGGTACATGCCCCCCAATGTTTATAGCAGCAATGTCCACAATAACCAAACTGTGGAAAGAGCCAAGATGTCCATCGACAGATGAATGGATAAAGAAGTGGTATATATACACAATGGAATATTATGCAGCCATCAAAAGGAATGAGATCTTGCCATTTGCAACGACGTGGATAGAACTGGAGGGTGTTATGCTGAGTGAAATAAGTCAATCAGAGAATGACATGTATCATATGACCTCACTGATATGAGGAATTCTTAATCTCAGGAAACAAACTGAATGTTGCTGAGTGGTGGGGGGTGGGAGGGATGGGGTGGCCGGGTGATAGACATTGGGGAGGGTATGTGCTATGGTGAGCGCTGTGAATTGTGCAAGACTGTTGAATCACAGATCTGTACTTCTGAAACAAATAATGCAAGATATGTTAAGAAAAAAGAAAAAGAAGAAGATAGCAGGAGGGGAAGAATGAAGGGGAGTAAGTCGGAGGGGGAGACGAAACATGAGAGATGATGGACTCTGAAAATCAAACTGAGGGTTCTAGAGGTGAGGGGGTGGGGGGATGGGTTAGCCTGGTGATGGGTATTAAGGAGGGCACATTCTGCGTGGAGCACTGGGTGTTATGCACAAACAATGAATCATGGAACACTACATCAAGAACTAATGATGTAATGTATGGTGATTAACATAACAATAAAAAATTTAAAAAAAGAGAAAAGCTATAAGCCAGATTGAGAAAAAATATTTCCCTAAATATATCTGATGGACTTATTGGAATATATTGATCACTTCTACAGATCAATAAAAAGATAACAATCCAAAAATGCAAAACACATATGACTTCACAAAGTAAGACAAAATAATAACCAACAAGCACATTTAAAAGAGAGTGCCATTGCTAGATATCGGAAAATAGCAAATTCAAACTATGAAATACCACTTGTATTGATAAATACTGAAATCTCATTACCAAATTCTTGAAGAAACAGTACTAAAATCTCATAATTTTTTGGTGTAAGTTACCAATGCAGCAATCACTTTTGAAATCAGGTATTTTTATAAAGTTAAAAATAGATCTGTAATGCAACAATTCTTCTCTTAGACAGTTATCCAAGAAAAACGAAAATTTATGTCCTGAAAGAGAATGCTTTTAGCTGAAGTTCACAAGTTAAAAAAAAAAAGAAACAAACAAACAAAAAAAAAACTGTAGCTAAATGCAACCAAATGTAGGATTGTCAATTTTTGAGTTTGGCTAACAAAGCCAAACACAAAAAAATATACGGTTATATAAAGTCTTTGAACAATAAAGTTCTATGCTGATATAAATCAGCATAGTGTTTGAGGGATGCGAATTGCCCTTAAAGTGTTCAAGTGTTCCATCTGGGTTGATAGAAATTTCCATATTTCCATCATGGTTGGTTGAGTTGGTGGTTACACTTGTTTATGCATTTGTCAAAACTTATCAAACAGCATGCTTAAAATGCATTCATTTTAAATTCTGCATAATTTGCAATAAATAAATAATGGACAAACAAATAAAAAATAAACAAAGTAACAATTACTCCTGGGTGACTGGTCTTTTTCTAAAAGAGAGGATTCTGGGTAAGTACATGTAAACTGCTTAGCTTAAAATTCCAGGCATATCACTTCTAGTTAAAACCTTGGCAAAGTTACATAACTTTTCTTCATCTAAATTCTCTTATCATCTCTAGAATGGGATTATTGACTGATTAAAATACATTAAGCACACACAACAAAACCCAGAACATAGTCCAAATAAAGTACATAATAAATATTACTAATTTTTAACTGTCAAACCAAACTGAAAATAAACATAGATCAAAATGCATAGGGTTTTGCCAAAGTACATTTATAGCTTCACATATTTGCATTATTAAAAACAGAAAAAGTACTGAAATATATCTTTATACCAGGCAGTTTGAAAAATAATAGCTACATAAGGACAACCCAATACACAGGAAAAATAAATTATGAATGAATATGTAAAGTTAAAACAGAGACTATGTAAATTAAATTCAAAAACCTCTTATTTAAAATAAAATAAAAAAACACAAAATTATACTTTAATGCGAGACAAAAGAAAAATATCTAAGACATGGAGTTGTTTTTTTTTTTAAAGATTTTATTTATTTATTTGAGAGAGAGAAAGCATGAGCAGAGGGGAGAGGCAGAGGGAGAAGCACAGAGGGAGAGGGAGAAGCAGATTCCCTGCTGAGCAGGGAGCCCAAAGTGGGGCTCCACCCCAGCACCCTGGGATCATGACCTGAGCCGAAGGCAGACGCTCAACCGACTGAGCCACCCAGGTGCCCCATAAGACATGGAGTTTAAAAGGGTTCTATGAAACTATATATATATTTTATAATGCACTTGCTAAAAATTTGTTGTTTTTTTAAATACATGATTTTTGGGGAAAATATAAAAATAAATTACCTCAGGACTAGAAAAGGTGAATAGCAGATAACTTCCACAAGCTATAATTTGTTTGAGAAGGTAAGAAAATCTCAAACTTTCCAAATAATTTTTTTAAATTTATATTACAAATGATCATTTCTGTCTTGTTTTTTTGTGTATATGTGTATTAAAAATCTTAAATAAAATATATATTGAATACTTTTAACAATATATCAGTTGAATCATTCTAAAGAAAGAATCCTTATCCCAGAATTGTGATTTAATATTAGAAAATGTATACTTTAATCATGAGAAATTCTGTAAGCATTTGCCCAAAAAGGGTCAATAGGAGAAATACGATACAACAGATTTCAAAAACACACTATTATTCTAAATAGTATATACATACTTGTAAATAAAAATAGAAATATGATTCATAATGCAATAAAATATATATAAATTTGTTACAGATTTAAAAGTAACCATACAATACTAGAATTCTCAATAAATTTGTGATCACTATTGTAAAATCTCTTTCAAGAAATTTTGGTCAATTCAATAAGACATAAAATATTTGTTAAAGGTAATAATTAGTGAAAAACAGGAGTTAGATTACATTGCATATACTTCTAAATTAGATACACAAAAATAAAATATAGTATACGAAATAAGTATAAAACTAATAATATAATTTAGTGTCTCAACCAGTGAGCATGTCTATGTATCATAAACAAACAGGTAAAACATTTAACAATGTTGTGAAACAAATGTTTTGCAAAACACTTAGTATAATTTATATTGTAATTAAGGCTGTCTTCCAAAATAAATGTATAGCTCATCACAATAATTATAGGATTAATATGTTTATTTATTTAGTTATTTAAGGCGATGGAACTATTGGGTTGATTTTAATGGACGGATTTTGAAATTTTCTAAAAATAAATATAAAAATAATTATATTTAAAGACACCACTGGGTCATAATTACTAAAATAAAATAAAATGAAAATCAGGTTTGAAGATCCCCTGAGCAGACAAAACCGGTGAAGCCAAGTACTTAGAGTTTATTTCATGAACACGAGAAAAACTTAACTAAGTTAATGTCTTGTAAATGGTTCTGATAATCATAAATGAAATTTAAGTCATTTTCCTAAAATGGCATAAGAAAACCACTTTTAGGCAATCCCCTGCCATCTGGAAACCCCCCCGCATTAAGCAATCATTGTAAAGGTTAAACATTTCCTCATTTTAACTTTATAAGCCATACTGTGACCTCATGCCTCTTAGCTTCTTACCTGTTTCAAGTGTGAAGTATCCCTGCTTCTGAACAGTTTCCTACTCAATAAAACATTCATATCAAGTAAAGCCCTCTGAATTTTCTTTTGACATAACAAGTGAAATAAAAATAATAAAAAAATTAATGTAGAATAAAATTGTTTTTCTGAAACAGACATGTATGTATTTATGTGTGTACACCATAATATACAATAAAAGTAACATTCTCTACAACTGAGAAACAATTTAAAAATCAAGAAAGTGTTCAATTAAAAAGTCAAGTTAGAGTCTTAGCTCATACTACTACATTAGAAAACAAATTTGTAGGAGACTAACAAGTTAAAAAAGTCACAAGATTATATGAAAAATAAACACTTTAATTTACAGGTAAAAACTGATTTTAAGATTGACAAATGTTAAGAACAAAAAGATACTTATAGGAAAATATTAATATGTTTTACCACCTCAAATTTTGTTTGTACTTTAAAATTTGACAAAAGAATTAAAGCAAAAACTTTAAAAAATGGAAATGTTTTAATATAATTGAGAAAAGGTTAGTATCTTTCATAAATTAAGAGATTTTAAGAATTCGTGAGAAAACTCTTAAGTTTACAAAAGAAAAAATAGTAAATGGTGTAGATATTTCAGGAACAAATGGAAATGTCTAATACAATATGAAAAATGTCTGCCAGGGCTATTTCAACCCCTTGCAATGGAAGAGTAAATTAGTATACTATTTCAAGATGTCTATTTGTCAGGATGAATCAAGAAACTTATAGAAGATTATATCCTTCAAACTAGTGATTCCTTATCAGGATTATATAAAAATAACAGAAACACATATAGGCAAGGGTTAATGGTACAAAAATAGCAAATTTTGTATTATTAACAATAGAAAAGGGGGAAAATGATGAACAATACTGAAGTACTGAATAAAAATTAGGGATTGCTGAACAGTCAAATAAAGATCATACATGAGATCCATTTAGAAACATAAAACATGCTCACAATATATTATGGGTAATCAATATATGAAAATTTAAATAGATTAGATTAAGCCATTTGCAATTGTCAATATCTGGCTGGTTTTGATCTAAAAATGGTAATATAAGGTTCAATTTAAGAGTATCATGATTTACAGATCCATGCAGAAATTCCAAAATATTTAGAGCTATTTAAAATATAATTATTAGGATATTTCTATGGTTTCAAATTGTTCAAAAATACATTTATTATTTTTACATTAGAAAAAGTAATTTAAAATACATACCCTGTTTCAAAAGTGCACTCATTAGTATTGACATCTGCCCTCTCACTCCCTCCTTCACACATACACAAAACACACACACACACATGCACAAACAACATATGCAGAAAACAGAATTCATTGAACAACTCCTATGTGTTCTAAGTTAGGCTATATTTTTTTAGGAAATTCAAAGAGGAACCTAAAAGAGAAGTTACAATTTTAATAATTTACTAGAAAAGATGGAAGCATATATATGCAAAACTTAAAATTAATAATTTAAATTTTACATATTTTCATACAAAAATGGGATATAAAGATATCATCATGGAGAAGTTTCACTGAACTTCAGACTTGAGTTTGTCTCTGAAAAATAGGATTTGGATTAAATAAAGATTTTAAAGATTTCCTAACACAAGATTTTAAAGACTTCCTTAAGAAACTAAGTTAGATAATTTTGGGGCACCTAGGTGGCTCAGTTGGTTAAGTGTCCCTGACTCTTGATTTGGGCTCAGGTTGTTATCTCAGAGTCATGAGATCAAGCTTCGAGTTGGGCTCCATGCTCAGCACAGAGTCTGCCTGTCCCTCTCCCTCTGTTCCTCCCCCTGCTTGTGCTTGCTTGCTTGCTCTCTCTAAAGATAAATAAAATCTTAAAAAAGAAAAAGAAAGAAATTAAGCAAGATAATTTGGACACCTTCATAAAACCCATTCTCTAGTTCACATGCTTTGCCAATGGAGGGTCAAAAGAATCATGGTTTGCTGTGAAAGATGGCATAGTAATTGTGGGCCCTTCAATAAGTAACATAAAATGCAGTCATGAAGCAGCCTCCAGAACCACTCAACCAGGAAATGTTGAGATGCATTCTGCACCAGAAAATAGCAGCTGTCTTAAAAACAGTTTCTTATTGATTAGAGAGTAAGGAAGGCCCTTTTTAAGGCTCACTCCCTGAAAACGTTACCATGTTGTTTGTCACTGTGAAAATGTGTATAGTTTGTTCCAGAAAAAACATGTAACAATGGAAGAAAAGTTAAGATTAAGAATCCAGATACTTGCTTTCCTTCTAGCCTCACATCAACAATAAACCTCTTGCATAACACCCATTGGGTCTCCCTACATAAATTCCTGCCTATGGCTGAAAAACCCTATCTATATGCTGAAGACTCCAAAATCTGTATGTTCCTTCTCGATGACTTCCTGAATCACCAGGAACAGCATCTATTTGATATATCCTTAATGACCTCTAATATATCTATCACACATACTCAAAAGACAGCTCTAGATTTATACTACAAACCTATACCCCACACAAATCTTCCCCCATCTTGATAAACAGGCGTTGTGTCATGGCTCAAGACAAAAATCTAAACGTCCTTTTCTCCATCAGGAGACTGTCAATTTTACCTCCAAAACATATTTTAAATGAATCCATTTCTCTCAATCTTTACTATTAACTTTGAAATCAACCCACTTCCTAAAAGATTTCAATTGCCTCATGCTGGCTTTCTCCTTTCTTGTACCTAATACTCATTTTCCATATACCATCCATATGGATCTTTTAAATATGAAAATCAGACGATGTGACCATTTTAAAGCATGCTATAGCTTCCAATTGCACTTTGTATAAAATCCAAACAACTTACTCTTGGCTTAGAAAATCCTTTAAAAATTCTGACCTCTACCTCTATCTCTAATCTCACCTCCCACAGGACTTTCTCCTTATTTCTACATTCTAGCACTGTCCATTTTATTGTGTTCTGTAAATTTTGCAAGCTGATTCCTACCTAGAGAGATAGGGTAGTCTCCCCATATCCACGAGGGATATGTTCCAAGATCCCCAGTGGATGCCTGAAACCACAGATAGTACTGAACCCTATATACACCATATTTTTTGTATACATATTATACCTATGATGTTTAATTTACAAATTAGGCACAGTAAGAAATTAACAACAATAATAAAATGGAATGATTAAAACAGCATATTGTAATAAAAGTTATGTGAATGTGGTCTCTCTCTTTTTCTCAAAATATTTTGTTGCACAGTATGCACCCTTTTTCTTGTGATGATAAAATGCCTTGGTGATGAGATGAAGTGAGGTGAATGATGTAAGGACTCAAAGTAGTGTTAGGCTACTATGGACCTTCTGACAATTCATCAGAAGGAGGATAATCTGCTACCAGACAGCAAATGACTTTGGGTAACTGAAATCACAGAAAGCAAAGCTGTGGATAAGGGGGGAACTACTGTAGTAGAAGTTTCACCAATATTTAGTTCTTCTCTGACTCTAGTCATGTGAAGTTTCACTTCTATGGCCCCCCTTTCAATTGAGCAGGATGTTTGATAAGATCTGGCCAATAAAATGAAAGCAGGAGAGGCATGTCAATTCCAGGCTAAGTTAGTGAAAAGCCTGTGTATGAATCTCTGGTCTTTCTTTTCCTTGCCTTACCAACCATAAAACATGGCACAGCCAAAATATGGTGGGATCTCACTCAGGTGAAGTCTAAGCTTGAGATCCTAACAGGCTTGATGAAGTAGAAAACTTGCCATCCCCTGTTGAATAAGCAACTTGAGAAGTAATCTTCTATATGTTAAATAATGGTAAAATTAGCCTTTCTTAACTAATGAATCACTTTAGGGTCTTTGAATAAACTATTATCTTCGCATAAAAAAACTCTTATCATTCAATACTTCACTTCTGGTCATTTAATTTTTAGTTTAAATAACATCTAATCAGAAATACATATGATGATAACACAATTGAAATTAGACCCATCAACCTGGCATTCTACATAATGCCACTCTTTATAAAATTCTCTCAATATCTTTGATATTTTTCAGGTTCACTTATTTATTTATCTGATTACTCTATGTCTCCCATGAGTTATAATAAAATGACCTCAAGTTTTGTTGGCTGCTTTATCCATCAGATTTTTACTACAGCCTGGGTCATAGCAAGAGATCAAAAATATTTCCTAGACTATTTATCAAATTAGCAATTGTTATTTTTCCTACGTTGTACTGAAGATTCTAACTTTAGGACTTTATTTTTCTGGTACCAAAATAAGAAAGTCAAAAGGTCAACAATTATCTGCAGGGTCAGGTCAATTATTTTCTGAAAATCCTATAGAACTGTATCAAGGCTTTTGGAAGAGTTACTATAGTATTTTTCATGTGGATGACTTGAACTCTATTTTTCATAGAAGAAACGTGTATTCTCCCAGAGGTGCTTACATAAGTAACACAGTATAATCATTTTGATATTTGAATAATAATATGAAAAACAGCCTCTTACAAGCCCCAGCAAGTGTCCCCATAAATAAAGCCATATTACGCGTGTAGCTTATGTGCATGATGCCTAAAGGTACCTTAAAGGGGTACTACAAAAAGCATGAAATTGTTGAAAGCTTTCTATTCCTGAAAGCATCCAAGGCAAACATCAGCGATAAAGATCACTTGAGCTATGTTTGTCTGCCTTATGGTGTTAATTAAATGCCAATATTTTTTTCTCTTGAGGAGCTCAGAATTAGATTCATATTCTCCTCTGAGAAAGACAAGATCACAAAGTATGCCTATCACATGGTATAAGGCCTCCCATCCTTATGTGAAATCCCCAGGAGGTATTTTTCATTTACATATTTCTAAACCATTATTTAAGGTTGTAATTTTTTAAAGTATTGTATATACTTTATCCGAGTGGTAAATCTTGCCATTTCATAGAATTTAAAATTGAAGCAGTAAAAATCAGATATCATTTAATGTCATTTGGTCTAATGATAAATCTTAATCTATATTTTTCACTGGCAATAAGACTACCTGTTTATTTATAGAGCCTATACTACACATGTAAAATGAGCTAGGTGCTATGAATGGTAGAAAAGAAGTATAACACATAATGTAAATATTAAAGAAACTTTAAGACCATAAAATCAAATTTAATTGTATAAAGTAATAGGATTCCCATATAAACCAGAATATATCCAAGGATCCTGGGACAGTTTCAGGGATGCCTTTAATAATTACCAAGATTTAAAGGAATGAGAATGGGGATATATATATAAGGACCTCCAAGTGATAAGACAAAAGCATCCTAAGTACATAAAAACCAAAAGCCACTTTCCTAAAAGGTGACTTTAGAAATGTCCCAAAATAAGTTAAATATTGTACTGATGTTCCAAAACAATTATGTCAGTTAGAAACTATTAAAATAGCCCAGTTATCTGCACTTCTGCTTCTGGCCAACATGGAGAAACAAAAGCTAGATTACCCTGTCACCCAAGCTCCCCTTTCCCTACCCCCACCAACAAAACAAAACAAAACCCCAAAAATTTAGGGGAAACAACAGTTTTTAAGACACTAGACATCAAGAAATTGAGGGCAGTGATTCCTGAGAGACAAGAAGAAAAACAAAGTGAGACCTGTGATTACCCCAGATTACTGCCTTGAGAGAATGTCGAGGAAGCAGCACAGCAAGGTAGAATCCAGACAAAGCCATACAGACATTCTGAGTGAAAGTACAGGAAGGTTGAAGCAGCTAGATTTTGCAGGATAGAGCACCTGAGAACTGAATTCTGCTCAGTGAGAGAATTCCAACATCTTAAGATGTGAGTATTCAGCATGATACAGAACAATGTATGCATGTGAGGCAATTATCTGAATCCCAGGAAAGACCAAAATAACTAGAAGACCATAAGTAACATTAACACAGAGCTTGGCATAGTGCCTATTCTCACCACCCTGACTAGAAAACTTCATAATTCATATGACATTGGAAAATTCATGTTATGTAGGGTAATCAGAATGGTCTGGCCTCAGTAGCAGGAAGTAATTAACTATGAATCAAACACAATTCTGGTCCCACTTAACATTTTAAAAGTAAGTCCTGAAATAACTAAACTATGTACAAGCAACTTAACTGTGTGCTAAAAGAAAGCTCCAAAATATAAGGAATCAAAAATATCCACCATCCAAAAAGGTAAAATTAATAGTAGCTAGCATCCAATAAAAAATTACTAGGCAAATAAGGAAACAGGAAATTATGACCCCTGGTGAGAAGAAATAGCAATCAAACTTCACCTGAATTAAAATTAGCAGAAACATTGAAACAGCTAATATAATTGTACTGTGTATGTTTAAAAGTTAAGCAGAGATAGATAAGATATTTTTTTGAAAAAGAGGCAAATCAGGCTGCTAGAGATAAAAACTATAATGGCTGAGACAAAAAAAATATATTGGAAGAGATTAATTGAAGACTAAATAGATAAAAGGATAAGTGAACTTGAAGACATTGCAATAGAAACTATCAAGAATGGAAAATAGAGGGGGGAAAAGAATAAAAATAAATAAATAAAGTATCAGTGAGATTGGAAAGAACTTCAAATGTACTACTATATGTTTAATTGGAGTCCACAAATGGGAGGAGAAGGGAAAGTGAGAGAAAAATACTTGTATACTGTCAAAACTTATCCAGATACAATAAAAATTATAAACCTGCATATTTAACAAACTCCATGAAACCAAGCACAAAATTACACACATACCCAGACAAAAAAACTATACTGATAACCAAATTTCTCAAAATCAGTAACAAAGAGAAAATCTTAAAAGAATTAAGAAGGAAAAAAAAATTATATACAGAGAAACAAAGTACAGGATGTTAGTGGATATTTCAAATACAATGCAAGCCAAAATTAGTAGCACATCTTTAAAGTGCTAAAGGTACTAAAACAAAATAGCTATCAATCTGGAGTTCCATATCCAACAAAATTTTTGCTTAAAAGTGAAAGCAAATGAACACTCATTCAAATAAACAAAAATTGAAAGAATTTATAAATAGCAGAACCTCAGTTAAAGACCTTCAGGAAGAAGGGAAATTCTGTCAGATGCAGAATTAAGTCTATACAAAGGAACATGATCCTCTGTGTGGATCCACTAAATTGATTATCATACAGAAATTATTTCAAATGCTAAAAGTTAATTGTAGTTATTGTAGATTTTATAGATATAAAAATAAAATGTCGATAACACAAAGGATGGAGAGTAAGAAGTGGAAGTTTATAATTGTAAAGTGGTATAATATCACCACAAGGTAGACTGTGATAAGTTAAAAATGCACGCTATAAATATTAAAGGAACTGTCAAATAAAAGTGGCATAACTAAGAAGCCAAAAAATAAGATATAGTGGAAAATTAAAAAAATAATAAGTAATTCAAAAAAGGAAAGAAAATGGGAACAAATAATAGATGTAGTAAATAACCAATAACAAGATGAGAGATTTAAAACTAACCATAGGGGCGCCTAGTTGGCTCAGTCGGAAAGTGTCTGCTTTGGCTTGGGTCATGATCCCAGGGGTGTGGGATCGAGCCCCGTATCGGACTTTCTGCTCAGTGGGGAGCCTGCTTCTCCCTCTCCCTCTGCCTGCTACTCTGCCTGATTGTGCTCTCTCTCTCTCTCTCTCTCTCTCTGTGTCAAAGAAATAAATAAAAATCTTTATAAAAAATGAATTAAAAAAATAAATAAATAAACCTAACCATATAATCACATTAATTATAAATATTTAAATGTATTACCAATTTAAGACCCAACTATATGTTGCCTGCTAGAAATGTAATCTAAATGTAAGACAAGGCCAGATTAAAATAAAATTAAAGGATGGGAAAAACATGACAAGCTAACATTAATGAAAATAAAGCTGGAATACCTATATTAATACCAGATAAAAACAAAAGTTAGCAGGGATAAAGAAGGTCATTTCATAATGACAATGAGGTCTCACATCAGGAGGGTACAATAGTGCTAAATGCTTATGCAACTAATAATAGAATTTCTAATTTCAAAACAAAGCTAAAACAACATCAAGAAATTGATACATCTATAATTACACTTGGACATTTTAATATCCCTCTCTCAATAACTGATAGAATTGATAGAAAATCTGTAAAGATATAGAAATACTGTAAATATCAGTCATCTTAATTGACATTTATAGAACATGCCGACCAACAACATCAGAATGCACACATTCTTTTTAAATACATGCAGAGTATTTTCCAAGATAGAGCATATCCTGGGGCAATAAAAATAAACATATCTTTCAATGGATTTTAAAAGTGGAAGTCATTCTCTAATCACAATGGACTTAAATTAGGAATTAATATAAGTATTTCTGGAAAATTCATAAATATTTGGAAATGAAATAATACACTTTTAATGTTATGTTTAATGAGTTAATAACTCATGGATAAAAGAAAAATAATAAAGAAGAAAAATTGAGAGTACTTACATCTGATTTAAAAGGAAAACACAACATGTCAATATTTGTGACATGCTGCCAAAGGAATTTAGGGGACAATTCATAATGGTTAGAGTCCATCCAGTAGGAATATATCAAAATTCTAAATCTCCATGTCCCAGTAACAGTGTTAAAATACATATAGCAAGGGGAGCCTGGGTGGCTCAGTCATTAAGCGTCTGCCTTCGGCTCAGGTCATGATCCCAGGGTCCTGGGATTGAGCTCGAGCCCCATATTGGGCTCTGCTCAGCGGGAAGCCTGCTTCTCCCTCTCCCACTCCCCCTGCTTGTGTTCCCTCTCTTGCTGTGTCTCTCTCTGTCAAATAAATAAAATCTTAAAAAATAAATAAATAAAATACATAAAGCAAATTAAATTGTATAAAAAACAAAGAATAAATGAAATAAATCCATGATTATAATAGGATATTTTAACTTACTTCTTTCAATACCCAATAGAAATATGAAAAAAAAACAAATAAAAATCAGTGAAGTTATATAGGAGATTTAAACAATACCAAATAACAAGCATGACCTAACTGACATATATAGACATTGCACCAAACAATGACAGAATGTGCCTTTGCTTCAAAGCAAAGTATTCAGAAAAATTTACCAGACGTTGTTTTGTAAAGCAAAGCTCAATAGATATATTTTTAAAATTGAATATATTCATCATTTGATATCATACTACAACGGATATAGGCTAGAAATCAATAAAAAAAGATAACTGCCATTGATCTATTGCTTAGAAAGTAAGCAACACACTCCTAGAATACCTATGCCTCAAAGAAAAAAAGAAAAATATTTCATAGTATTTATATATAAATGTATAATAAATAAATATATATATACTGTGTATGTTTTAAATAATATAAATACTTATAAATGTATGACTACTATGAATATATTTTTCTTTTTTTATTTATTTTAATTTTAGGAAACAATTAAAACAAATTGTTTCCCAAAGTTTATTAGATCAGTTCCTTTCTTACATACTTCCTTCAGTACAGTTATTTTACTAATTTGTAGTACTATCAGTGTTGTCATAATTTGCATTCCATCTTGAGTTCTTCCAAAATCTTGATTATCTTTTCTTTTGACTTTCATACTATAAAATTTATCATTTGTTGGGGTACCTGGGTGGCACAGTTGGTTAAGCATACAACTCTTGATTTCAGCTCAAGTCATGATCTCAGGATCGTGAGACAGAGCCCTACACTGGAGCACAGAGTCTGCTTAAGTTTCTCTCTCCCTCTCTCTCTGCCCCCCCAAATAAATAAATAAATCCTAAAAATATATATAAAATTTATCATTTGTGGTATACTTCTATAGGTTTGAACAAATGCATATAGTCATTCATATATCATCACAGTACTATAGAGATCAACTCCTTTACCCCGCAAATGTCCTCATTTTATCCCTTGTAGACAATAAATTCTCCTACCTCAAACCTTGGCAACCACTGATACATATCTTATAGTTTCACTCTTTACACAATGCTACTTAACCTAAAAACAAAAAGAAAAACACATGATACATAGCTGTTTTTTTTCATTTGACTTCTTTCAATTAGTAAAATGTGCTTAAGATTCATGGATGTCACATGACTCATTAGTACATTTCTTTTTATCACTGAGTGGTATTCCACTGCAATGATGTACATAAAATGTTTATGCATTTACCTGTTAAAGGACATTCAGGTTGTTTCCAGTTTTGGGTGATGATAAATAAAGTTTCTGTAAATTTCAAAGTACATACATTTTCAATTCACTTAGATAAATAAGAGTGGATTATGTGATAAATGCAAGTTTAACTTTAAACAGATTTTTAAGGTGTCTGTAAAATTTTGTTCCAATGAGAGTTAGACTTGCTCTACATCCTCATCACCATTTGAAATTGACAATCATTTTTTAAGACATTATTTTTTAGACTACTTAATAGGTTCACAGCAAAATTGAGAGGAAGGTACAGAGATTTCCCATATAACCTACACTCCCACAGCCTCTCTCACTATCAACATCCCCCAGCACAGTGGTACATTTACTACAGCTAATTAATCTATACTGGCACATCATAATCACCCAAAGTCCATAGTTTACTTTAGGGTTCACCCTTGGTGTTGCACATTCTGCGGGTTTGCACAAATGTATGATGACATGTATCCACCATTATAATATCTACAAGATAGAGTATTCTAAAAGATAGATATTTTTATTCGAATTTTACAGATGAGTAAACTGAGAAGTGATGGAAAGAGACAGGCAAAGAATATACTTATCAAAGTTGTATGTATGTGGATAGTGTCATTAACTGTATGTGATATAATGTTAGGGATAGCACTGAAGATATCCAGACCCATAGATGTCTTTCACTCACAGTGTGAGTCCTGAAATTTCACTTTCAGAGTGCGATACACTTCCGCTTAAAACCTGATCTTAAGGAAAATTAAAACCTTCCCAAAATGAGTGATGTTCCAGCTTTCTAAGATGAATATGTATAAGATACATTTTATAAGACAATTTTGAAAATAACAACAACAGCAAAAACCACAATGGATTAAGACATCAGAATTAGTTGTGTAGGGGTGAAGTAATGAACACAACAAATTTCTAGACTTCACTTTTGCCTGTGGCCAAAAATAATTGTAGTATTATTATTAATTTTCTTGTATGCAAAGAATAAATCTGATTCATTCCAGAATTCAGGGACTTGAATTAATTGTTGATGTAGTCTATATAATTGCTGGGTAAACACAAAAATAGAAAACATAAGGCTCATTGTATGTGAACATGAGCTACCAATAAAGAAAAGGTTCTGGTTCAATATTCTGCTTCATATTTTAAAATTATTCATCAAAGACATTAAAAAGAGTAGAAACCCTATCAAATAGATTGGGAAATAAATTTAAATTATACACAAAATAAGACAGAATGTAAATTTCTTGAGGGAAGGGATTATGATTGACTTGTTCACTTCTGTTTATTCCAGTATTTCCTGTGTTTAGAACAGTGTCAAGTATATGAAACCATGAGATGAACGATGTACTAATATGGCCCTAGATACTGTGATTATTCTCCAACATGCTGCCACTTGCAAGCTATGCTGTTTTTGTTGAGTCTGATGATAATACCAATCTCACTGGATTGTGATAAAGACTGATGGATGTATATTAAATATTCACTACAGGATCTGATATATTATGAGCACAATTATTTTTAATTTAGGAATGTTTTTTAAAAAATTAAAATTTATATTATTAGAAGCATGTATTTAAACCCCAAATGCTTTGATTTTTTGCATTACCGCTTCAGGTTGTTGAGAAGAGTTCTCAATATTATTAGTCTGCTTTTACAGAGAAGACTAAGTAAATATTTATTAAATCTCTATGTGCAAGCAACGATCCTTAGCCAATATGGTCTTGATAAACTCTTTCCCAGTCAAAATCAAGTATATAAATTCTAAATCAAATTAGGTTAAAAAAATTTAATATAGGGGATTGAGGACTCTCCCTAGCCCATGAGAATTTTGTCATTGCTGGCCTAATTCAACAAAATCATATGAACAGAAAAACTTACAAAAAAAAAATGCTATGACATACTATAACCATTAAGAACAATCTCAAGAAATCGGACAAAATAAAATAATTCAGTCTAACTTTCAGTGGTTACAGATCTCAAAATGTCTGATGAGAGTTAGAATTTTCCATATTCCTTGCTGCATTTGACATCCTGTAGCCCAAGGCTTTTGGCCTCCTCCTTACAGTCCTATAAGGAAGTAAGGCTTTGTAGTATGCCCCGGTGAAGTTCCATTTCAAATCCAGGCAGCAGACAGGATGGAGTTGCTACATGACCCTCTTCTCCTTAAAAACATATTATCCCCTAATGGGTATATCCTCACCTTCCAACCCTTCCCTAGGAGAGAACAGTCCATGGCATTTTAGAAATATGTGCTGCAAATTGGCAGGCACAAGCACCCTAAAAGACTATCAAATAAACATGAATCCCCTTTGAAAAAAACTTTATATTTTCATCACATCCCCTGTAAGCTAACACACTGCACTGTTTACAGTCTTCCACTACAATATATTTTGAAACGATTACCTTCTTCTGAGTCATTTGTGTCATAATGTTCTCCATAGGTACCCATAAAATGAAAATGTAAGCCGTTTTTATTGGCCACACTACATCTTAATTGAAAATATTAAAGGGGATTGCTCTCCTACTGATTTTTTTCCTCCATTTAATTGGTTAATCATATGATATTTTTAATGGAATAATCGTGAAGGAAAATATGAATCTAATTTAAATTCAAACTGGATTTGGGATATTTAAGAGATTATCCCAGAGTAGCAGAGGGTGCATGAGGCAATAAACATCTGTTCATTCCTGACCACTAGCCTTGGTGTTTATGAGCTTGGGGGATATTTATTTTCAGGAGACATGATTCTCTCTACACTTGAGCTTCAGCTGTTTTACTGCTGTATTTTTAGTGAAAAATTTTAAATTTATCAGCAGATTTTTTCCATTTTTTTTTACCTCCCTCTTTGTACTTTTATCAAAATGCAATTCTGACAAATGAGAAATTGTCCCAGGGAATCACTACACCCTACCGAGAGGAAGAATTCAACCATTTATTTATTATTGGCTACAATATAGTGTAAATAGATGAACCAAACCATGTAACAGCAACTGGGCATGTCCTTCTATAAGACTATCATCGTCTTAGTGATGGAAAATTAAACATTTCATTCATGCATTCATTCAAGTGCTTTTGAGTATATACCATTGCTACAACACAGTAGAAATGCTCTAAGCTAAATAAGGACAAGTCCCAACAATCTCAGTGTTTGCAGTCTAGAGAGGGAGATAGAGTCCACTCCTGTGAAAACTAAAAGAACATCTCTGCAGTTTTAGGCATTCAGGATAATATAGGAATGACACAAATGAATCCATAATGGTGTTCACAAATATCAACTATACTTCAATTAAAAAAAATTAATTGACTTTTAAAAATCATCACTAAATGAATGGTACAGGCAACAACTAATATGCAAATTCAGAGAAGAATCAGTTCATAGTGGACTCAGGTAGCCAAGAAAGTGTTCACTTTAGAATACTGGCTTTGGGGCACCTGGGTGGCTCAGTTGGTTTAAGCGACTGCCTTCGGCTCAGGTCATGATCCTGGAGTCCCCGGATCAAGTCCCAATTCGGGCTCCCTGCTCAGCAGAGAGTCTGCTTCTCCCTCTGATCCTCCCCCCATCTCATGTGCTTTTTCTCTCTCTCATTCTCTCTCTCTCAAATAAATAAATAAAATCTTTTAAAAAACAAAGAATATTGGCTTTGACTTTCAGGGATAGAAAATCTTTTTGAATTTTGATTAAAAGTAACTCAAACAGATGCTACAGGATGTATAAATACCCATGGCTGGCTAGTGAATATTAAGGGACAAAGCTTACAAGTATGCCACCTGAAGTTTCTCTGGTCTTATCAACCTGTGAGTATAAAAGAGCTCTCATCAATAGCAATAATGCCTATATAACAGGTTTCTTTTTTCTATCTAATTCAAGTTCAAGTCCCCTGCAAATTTTCCTAGAGTACATCTAAGATTCTATAGGTGGCATCTCACCGATGTTTATAATCACCACAGTGTCAGGCATTAAAGAACATCCCTTTAGCAAAATTGTTGCTTCTCTAAGTCTTGCTACGCTCTCTTCAGGCTCCAAAGTCTCATTATTGGCATTCTCATCACAACACTGGGTGATGTGGTTTTAGCCACACCTCTGCTGGACACCACCTCTCCTGGAATGTTTCAATGTACATTGCTGGCTGGTGAGAATCTAAACTCATAGAATCCTAAGATGTTCTCCCTCTACCTATTTCCAAGGTAAAGCAGGGTCCACCTCTCTCAACTTTGCATTAGATTCATTTAGAGGAATCTCAAGAAAATGACACTTATACTTCAAAACCCCTAAAAGCTTTGGGTGAAACCACTCTTCCTTGTTTCTTAGGGCTCCTGCCATAAGGCTCCCGAGGTTTCAGACTTTAAGCCTTGGGTCCTAGTCCATCAGTTTATTTGAAGCCAAAGCTTTGTCCTTGGGTCAGCTAATCAGGCTGGACTCCTTCCCTTCAGATGATTTCCAACTTTTCAATTCTTCTATAAAAAATATGTTTCTGTGGGATCTTCCAACAGGTAACCAATCTTACATACTCAGGCCTTAGACCTTGCAACACGAATTAGTACTTGGACTCGAGGTAATGTACCAAATTTGGTATCTCTCAGGGTACGTAAGACATTAATACACACCAGCCATTATCATGCTGCTGGGCTTATATTATGCTAACTGAAATATTCTCACAAAGTGTCTTTAATATAGGAATTCAGTTAAAACCTAAGGAATCCACTTGGGACCCCTTTGGGCATTTCCAAGTAACTTGTGAGATTACAAAACAGCTTCAGAAACTGCCCTACAGATTAACATTTGGTTTGAGAATAGTTACAAAGAAATGCATGGGATTTTAAATGGTTTCAGAGAGCTGCAAGGAATAACAGCGATGGCAATTTTTGAAATTGTACATTACTCTGTTAAATAACATATACTCCATCTTTGAGTTGGATCTTTTACTGCACAAAACAAATACATGGGACAGGGATTTAATCAACCAAACTGTTATTGATTGTCAGTGGTATAAGTGGTGATCTTAATTCACTGTAGTTCAGAGCAAAATTTCTTCCCAAGGTGAATGCCTCATCAAATGACCATTCGTCTTAATTTGGAGCCAAGATATCAGTGGTATCCTTGCTCGGAAAACAGAAAGAACCTTTAGAAATAAATAATACATTGGGTGAGGGATCAAAGTTAGGTTAAGTGAACCATGAGGCAGAAATGAGTAAGCAAATGTGGTCTATGACCTCATAATACTGCTCCTGTTCTTGTATATCTAAGGTCTGTAATTTAATGTCCTCTGTACAATCAAGGTCTTGAGAAGGGTAAATAGTACAAACCTCCTAAAATGGGTTTATACATATATGCACATTTAATATTACCTCTTTGGATTTTATCACCACTAACCTCAGATGACAGATAACGGGCTGGAAATTAGATGATGTGGTTTTGTTCCAGCTCTGACTTTAACATTTTATGTTTTTCCAGGCATATGTTCTTCCTTGTCTGGGACTCAGGTTCACCCTGTATAACATGAAAATCATTGACCCTGGTATTCTCGGAGGTCTTCTATGCTAGTATTCTGTGGTGCTTTGATTCTCTTTGTCTATTCCCATGTGTTGGCTAAGAACCAGTTCCATCTGGTAGGGCTGGTTTCTGCCCCATAAGAACTATGTAAAAGATGAGGGGAGGAACTTTCTGGAACAATCAAATACCCCTGATCCTATTCCTTTATGTTGCTTATCTACATTCTTCTTGGCCTGAAATTACTTATTTAAGTGTTTGGGTTGACTTTGGAATTAAGCCACCCCAAACGAGTGTCTTCCTGATTTCTTTTAGTTTCCCTTTCAATTTTCTGACTCTTCTTGCAAACCTAGGCCTCTCCTGACTTCCTGGTATACATGTTGGTCCTTCAGATTTTTATGCACTTCATTCCTGATATTTGATACATAAAGGAGACTAGATAATTTCTGGTACTCAAGTCTCGATGATGATGTACATTTTCCTGCTTTGTATCTGGCTTATCTAGAGTCTAGATATTTCAATTACACATATTTCAAAAACTTGTGGCATCCAAATCATAACCACAGGGGTAGACTATTTATTCTTGTGAGTTTTAAGATTTTATCGTCAGATAACTGGGAAGATAACATGTATTTATAAAGCTTCCTGGTGACTCTTAAACCTCAAAAACTTGAGATCCTGAGACTGTCATTTCTTGTCAGCCCATGTAATTAAAGCAGTCCACTATTTTCACTATGGCATACATTTATACATTGAGGAAAATGAATACCCTTCCTTCTTTGAAGCACACTGAACTTGGAAAGAGAAGACATAAATAGCCTTCTAGACCACAGACAGGGTAAAATTCAGAGAAATAAGTTCCTATACCAACAAGTAGGCATTCTAGTGCAGAAACTGAAAGTATGCATTTCCAAATAGCTTCATGTTCTGCTAATTCATAACTTCACATGTGACTGGGCATGGTGCAGGATATGAAAGAGTGGAATTATTTATTTTTCTTAATTTTATTTTGTTGCTACCTTATTAAACACAAGTGCAGTGGTAGTTGTTACCTTACATTAAACACTGTCGTTACCTTATTAAACACTGGAGCAGAGGCAGTTTTGCTCAAATAACATGAGGTTGAGATAGAATATTACATATCCTGCATATTTTAGCCACACATTTCATTCTCTGGCTCTCCAACATACCTTTTAAAAATCTCTTCTGCTTGTAGTGATTGTTTAAGTTGTGTAAATACATGAGATAACCAAAGAAACAGTAAAGAAGAGGCAGAGAAGAAGGTCAAGATCATAACCCAGGGGGTTCCTTATACTGAAGTGTTGTATTAATGAGGAACAAAGGATAAGGGTAATGTCAGGGTTATAGATGGAAGACAAAAACACTTTAATGACTGGCAAGAAGAAAAACTTGAGAAGGAGAAGAGATAGTCAACAGTCTGAAAACAGATGGTAAGTACGATATAGAGGCAGGAAAAGGACAGTAAATCTAGGAACATGGAGGAAATTGTTTCTGTATGTAATTGTAGGTAGATACAGTATACATCCTTTACTTATCCCCACCCCCCAACTCCACCACACCCAGAATGTTATAAGGCAGTATCTTATACATAGAGTTTATCACCACCTGTTTAAAGGAAAACTTGATAGTCAATGGGATATCGAATTAACATACTGTTTCTCTACTCAATGGAGACATGGTACAAATAAATGATAAATTAACTCTTGGAATTTAGCTCTGAGATGCATATCCATCAATACTAAAACTTAGTATACATCATATGTCTTTCTCAGCCAATATCTTTGCATAACCTCTTTTTAATGGTGGACACTGCCTCTAAACTTCTCACTTAAGCTCTCACATGCAAATGACTCATCTACTATTGAAGCTCATTACTTTATTGAAACTTTATAGGACATGAAGTGACATGGAAAATTTAGAGTCCACCACTGTCATTATGATCACATTAATTAAGCAATAAGACCCAGCAGGGCAGGAATTACATTGTACTAATTCATATCTTGGGATGAATGTTCAAAGTGGTGCTTGGGAATGAAGCCACAGGACTCCCATTAATGTCATGGGACTATGTGGATTAATGCTGGACACCTGCTCCCCAACTCTGCCATTGCTGTGAGTCCTGACTTAATCCTTGTGGAAATGTGATTATGCCTCACTTCTCTTCTTCATATCTCTGTTCAAAATCATTTTATTTGCCAATATTTTTCTTCATATCAAATGTATGATTCAAAAATTTTAGGTAAATTCAGATGCGTAATTAGGAAATCAGGGATGTTTGGAAGGACACCTTACTGATTTCAAGATAATTTAATATGTCATGTTAACATGTGGGTGGAAACAAAATAGCGCTGGAGTAAAAGCCCATTTAAGGATATATCTGGAAGATACTATAGTTTCACTACTAGAACTAGGAGGTGTAGCAGGTATCCTAGATATGGACAAGGAAGTTTCAGAATCTGAGAATTCATGAATCTAGTAAAGTTTCAGACTTCTCAAATCCCATGAAAGAGTCTCATATTTGAATAAGTCTGTTTTTATCTCTGTAGTGTTTTTTACTCCCTGTTTAGTGTTGGTGACTTTGGATCAGTTCTTATTAGTGACAGTTCAGGAAAGTTTTACTCTGATTCAGGGGTTCTCAAATTGTGATCTCTGACATACATCATCAGTATCACATGGAAATTTGTTAGAAATGCACACTATCAGGCCTCCCCATAACTATATTGAATCGGAAACTCTGGAGGTGGGGCCAGAAACCTGTGCTCTAACAAGCTCTCTGGGTAATTCTGAGAAATGTCAAAATTTGAAAAACAAAGCTATAATTGAAATACTAATAGAAATGCTGTCATTATTTCTGTATAGTCTGTCTTTTCTATCTGTCAGAGATAGAATCTTGGTTATGGGCTTGCTAGAAAACTCTTTTAGGTATTTACATTAAATTTTAATATGGCTTTAATTTCAATAGGATTCAGTAAGTCAGTTTGACTCTCGCTACAAAATATGCCCATCAGGATCTACTCAGTTATTTTTCCTCAAAAGTTTACAGTGATATAGACATACTGAACATAATTTCAGCTCTACCAAAAGCTTGGCTTTACAATGCAAATAGCTCAATTGGTTCAGCATCATGTCAACAGTGGTTTGGTTCTAGTTTGTCTCTGACCTATACCTCTTTCTAGCACACAAGATGTCTGTCTTGATCCTGAGATGAAGTCAACTTCTTTCTCTTTTGTGGTTACTAGATCCCTGCCTTATATTCTCAACCTCTGTCCCTGTCTTGGTATATAGTTCCTCTAGGACCAGAAATGCACCTTCCTCTAATAAGTTCCTCTGAGAAAAAGAGCCATAGATCAGCCATAGAACTGAACTTCAAATACTATCTTACCGGATTTCTGCATATGGTTCTATTTCTGAAACACATTCATGCTTCATCTGCCAGTTAAGATACTCCCCTTTCTCCTTGTTGGATCTGGCTGATAGTGGCTGCTTGTCTGGACACAATGTCTGAAACTCTTCTTTCTGGACTCAGTGTTCAATCTTCCTTCCTGCCTATCTCCTACAGTGAAGCCTGTGTCCACCACTAGATCTCCACAGTGTTTATATCTGGACCTAGTCCTTCCCAGCTGACACTGCTCTGTTTTGGCTAGATCTTTTGTCACTAACCCCCCATGTGAAAATGCTATGCCAGCTTCCATCTAGGACTCTTTCCATCACTTAGTTAAGATAAGCAAGTTTATTACTACAGAAATAGCAAAATGAATCTCCACTGCCAAAGGCTAGATTCAGGTTAAGACCACTACATTTATAATACAAAGTTTAAGAGATGAGTTCTGGAATTTGACAATCTTGTTTCAAAACATAGCTCAAGTTCTCAGTAACCATGTGATTTCAGCAAGTTGCCGCCTAAACATCAGGGCTTCTTGTTTTTGTTCTTCCTACAAACTAGTAATAATACTACTACCTTTGACATAGGATCATTTGAGAAGAGTAAAAGAGCCAAAGTGAGAGTACCTGACACATACCTGTCCACAATAACTGTGCATTATTGTTATTACCCTTTCATTTCCTGAGGATACACAGATGAATTGCACTGTGGTCCCTGTTCTCAAGAAGTTGACAATGAAGCAGAGGAAATTAAATACATGTTTAGATAGTGATAAATATTAACAGAAGTACAAATACAATTATGCATTACATTTAGGAAGCAAAACTTTCAACTAGGGGAATCAGGAAAAGGATCTTGGAGGTGTTAGCATTTAACTGTATCTTGGCATTTGGGAGTGATTATCTTTTCAGCAAAACCAGTAACAATGGGTGACATAGTGGGGGCGGATTCCAGTGGATTCCAGATGCTGAATTAAATATTGTAAAGATACCATGTGATTTAATCTTCATGGCAAAAGAATGAGATAGGTTTGATTATGTCCATCTTTAAGAGGAGGAAACTGAAAGTCTGAAAGTCAGTGGGAGTAGTGAGAGGCTAGGGCGGTATGGCTGAGAACAGGCGTCTTGAAGTGTCCAAACCCTGGTCTAAATCATAATTTCTCTTCTAGCAGCCTGGAAAGAACAAACAGGTCACCCCATCTCTCTTTGAATGTCCCTTCACTAACAGGGCACTCATGAGGTGATTTACTCTATACCTGAAGAGCTCTGGTTTTTTAAAAATATTAGTTTTAGAAATAATATTTCTCCAATTATTTTAGGTTCTTTCTCTGATCTTTTCAATATTATGTTAGGAAAAAGCCCTGACAGTTCAGGGGTGAATTCTTGGTCCTGGACTGGTAGAGGCTATCGTGTGACTCATATGGAGCAGGACATGTTGATTGTTTTTAAAGTGAAATAAATTTATTTGGATAATGTGGATAGCATTTATTTTTGAGTGAGCACAGACACTGAGTGTGGTATTATGGGATGGAATAAATGCAGCCAAAATACTTATTTTCAAAAAGAATGATCATAACAACACTGCCTATATGAAGTAAGAGAGAGAAAAGCAGAATGGCAACTTTTGGATTTCCATGAAGAAATATGCTTAGACGTTTTATGTATTACACTATCGGATGAACTGTATGTGCTATGAAAGATGTTCAGATAAAGGAGATAAAAGAGCTAGAATGTAGTTAAACTGTGTTCTTTTAATCCAAGACATAAGTTGCTTCTAACAGAATCTTAAAAATAGCATTAATATATACTATGCCCACTTTCATTATACAGTCTAAATGTGTGTTATAGCCATGCCAAGGATGTTTTCCTGCCTTCTTACCTCTTCCAGGTATCCCTTAAGGTTCATTTCATGCCCCAATCTCTCCTTCGTTAAATATTCCACACCCTATCTGACTCTCCTCTTTATGACATTTATTGTCTCTTCCACAAAATTTAGCAATGGATTAAACAGAGTTGAATTTCTCTCCACTCTTTGTGTTTGATTTTCTTCCCTAGATGATTATAAAATAATCTCAAGCAAAAGTTATGTCTTATGTTTTTTCACTTGTTTCAGTAAATATTTGATTGAATGATAGAATTGATGGATTTAAATTGTGCATGTGTGTGTGTTTAATTTCTCAGTACATAAGCTAAAAAATATAGGGCAAAGTAGAAATCCACTAAAATCTATTACAGTAGAGGGATAGGGTCAGTATAGTTAGTATACACTATGTAAAAATGTGCATATTGCTAGGTTTTATTTTTAAAATAATTTTATCTTGAAGCAGTTAAAAATCTCCCTTATAATGTTGTTTTATTAATATTTCTGGGTTTTGTTTAATTTTTTTTCTCATTGGAATGGCATTAGCATTTATTTCAACCCATGTGCACATGACAATAGAATTATGGTAGTCCTTCATGGCTGTGATTGGGCATGAGTCTAGTTTCCAATAGAGGGAGGGGTGAGAGCATGGAATTCCAGCTCTGTGGTAATATTTTTCCTTCTGCAGAGGAATGCTGTGTGATGGTTAATTTTACGTGTTAACTTGCCTAGGCCACGGGTGTTCCCAGAGGATAGTGGTGAAGAGAAATCCTCCCAGTGGGCAGAACTTTGAGCAGTGGACCTGGTTGTTTACTTTACTTGAAAGGAGAAATGACCAGCCATGTAACTGTATAATGATTTATGAGCTGTGACCAATGGATGGTCAGGGCCTTGGGAGGATCAGGATTGGAAAATCAGTGACAAGGCAACTGGGGAAGAGGCATGTGGAGAGACATTTCTGAATGGGCAAAAAATAGGATGACATTTGTGTCCCACGTGGATGCTCACCAAAGAAGAGGATTTTAATAATCAAGTGGATAGGATGACCCATTCTGTGGATATCAGTCAGCCTCTCCCCAGCCACCTCTGCCATTGCCCAATAGGCTCATAAAAAAAGAGGCCGTGGTGACAGGGATAGATATTATGTGTGGACCCAACAACACAGACTTCCATTCACCAAAATCAACCTGGATACAACCACTTCTGAGTGCCCAACTTGCTTGTACCAGAAACAAATACTGTGTCTCTAATATGGCATCATTACCCGAGGTGATCAACCAGCTACCCGGTAGCAAAAGGATGACACTGGACACTTCCATTACAGAAGGGGCAGCAGTTTGTTCTTACTATGAGGTTTCTAGATGAAATTAACACTTAAATCAGCAGACTGAATAAAGCACATTGCCCTCTCCCAAGGTGGGGCTCATTCAATCTGTGGAAGGCCTGAATAGGAAAAAAGGCTGAGTAAGAAAGAATTCTCTCTCTGTGTGACTATCTTTTAGCTGAGATATTGGTCTTCTCCTGCCTTTGAATTTGGACTGGAACTTACATCATTGGCTCCCCCGTTCTCAGGCCTTTGGATTTGGACTGAAATTACACTATCAGCTCTCCTGGGTCTATACCATACCAACTGCAGATCTTGGAACTTCCTAACCTCCATAATTGTGTGGGCTGATTTCTTATAATAAAACTCTCTCTCTCTATCTCTCTCTCACTAGACATAGATACAGATATAGATAGATATCTCTCTATGTTTTGTATTGGCTCTGTTTCTTGGAGAACCCAGGCTAATACCTAATGCATACCGATTCCAACTAAATCTGAGTAAGTCCAACCTAACTTCCCTGGGGCTAGAGGCTAACTGCCCCAAGGGTTGGTATTTACCAGCATGTATGTCTGTGGATGAAGAAAGCCTTGAGCTCTTCTGCCTCCTTAGTAGTACTTTTCAAAGTCATTTTCTAGCCCCAAATCCTGAATAAATTACCTTTATTTCCTTCTTGGTGTCTTAACTTTTCACTGGTCTTCAATTTCCATTGTTTCCTTAGCTGATGATTAATGTTTTTCTCAGTAAAATTTATTATATTACACTTTTAAATTAGGATATAATATTATAGAGATATCTTGCTTCAAGAAGCTTAAAAGTATAGAAAGTTTTCATGTGGGAGAGTGTGTGTGTGTTAGACCATACATGGAAGCTGGTCCAGCTGATGATGGGCACCCAAAAACATGATATATATACATGTATTAATATATAATTCCATATATACACACATTGACATTAAAATATTGTTGAATTTCACTTTATAAATTTTTGTATTTCACTATTTAGTTTTAAAGAAAGACTTATAAATGCTTTTAAATATATTTTTTATTTATATATTAGATTATATAGACCCAGGAAAATAAATGTCTTTTCCAAGAGTACACCGTTAGATCTGGGATTGAACTAAAAGCTTTTGAAATCTAATCAGTTTTCTCTATAAAATATGTTGTATCAAGCAAGAAATAAATGAACACCTAATATGTATTAGATGTTATTCTATGTAAAGACAAAAGTGTGACCATTGCTTTTTGGGTCTTAAATTCTAGTTGAGTAGATTATACAACTGATATTTTGTCATCCTTATTACATGTCCACTAACATACATGTATTTTGCAATGTATCCTTCAATTAAACTACAAAATAGATCCCATATCTACCAAAGCAGATGGGAAGACATTGAAGTTCAGTCAGTCAGGTAAACCATGGATTCAAGGCAAAGGATTTAAGACTGAACCCAGGTCTTTTTCCTCTCACTGCATCAAAGTCTCTCAACGACTAAGAGTCAATTCCAAGTAAGGAAGTTATCTTCAGTGTTCAGAGAAAACAGTCACCAAGTTTTTGTTCTTGAGCTGGGATTTTTGAAATCAGTAAAGAAAGAACAAATGGAGACTTCTTTATACAAAGGAAAGAGCCCTGCTGCCTGTCTATCTAAATCAAAGCCACACTAATTCTCAAAGCTAGACGTTGTCCCAAGTACCTTGCAAGAAGTACATTATTGTTTAGCATCTTGTACCTCCCAAAGGCCAAGTAACATGTGCTCAAATAGCTCACAGACTCTCAATGAGGTATAGTCACTTTGCTGTTAATTCGGAACAAACCATAGTGTCTCAGCATTGGGTAATGCCAGTTGACCGATTACAAAGCAGAAACACTAGATTGCAAACATGCTGTTTCCCGTATATAAATGCATACAATACTTTTCATTTTGGCAAATGTAATGAAACCATACCTGCCAGGAATTTTCTCAAGACAAAAATCATCCTGGGGTTGGAGATAATCAATTTATAATTTGAAGAGCAATTACTTGGGCCTCTAGACTTCTGAAAGAGTGAAGTGGAACAAACATTCACAGCAAGAAAAATCAAGCATTTCACCTCTTGTCACATCTAAGCTTGAACCTCAGCTCTGGGGCAGAACTCAAGATCTGATATTAAAGTGTTTCATTTGCAGCCAATTAGGCCTAGGAGTAGATTTTGCAGCCTCCTTGCATATGAGGACAATAGTGCGATTTCTAGCAACCTTATTTCCACTCCCTTACCCCCTCACACATCCCTTCAGAACCATCACCGCCTTCATCAAAACAATTTCATTTGTACTTATGAAAGCGTTACAGCCGGTAAGCGGAAGGTACGGAACAAGCTTAACCACTGTAGCTTTTTTCCCATCTGAATATCACGAATCTTGTATCTCACTGTGGTGTGTAAGGTCTCTGATTACATCAACCTCTCCAAATTATGCTGAAATGAAGGCCATTCAATTTGCTACAATCAGTAACTTTCGAAAGAGCTCACATAATTGATTTCACAGTAATATAGGCATAGGTGACTGAGAGCCTCAGCTTCATTTAGACAATGTTTTCTTTCATTCCAAAGTGCAGTATTCAATAGAAATCAAATTTTTTTCCCAACAGTTGGCAGCTAAGCTTTGGCACATACGAGGTTTTTTTTCTTCTTCTTCTTCTTTTTTTTTTTTTTTATGGTGCAGAAACATGAAATTGAAATTAATGCCCAGGGTGATCTAATAGAAGTCGACAGGCGTTAGGTGAAATAACTTCTTTTTGGAGCTTGCCCTGATGAGGATTTCAGCCAGCAGCCACGAAGCCATTCTGAATGCCATTCAGACCTCCAGCGACATTTGTTACTGAGGTAGTTTCTCAGCACCCAGCTGATGGAGAGCTGCGATGTGAATGTGGCTATTATTTCAAATGCTGCTCTCCTATTGTTTGCTTATTTACAGTGTGATCTGATTTTGACTCCATTTTTGACCTATAACTGCTGAGGATCTCCACTATTTCCAAGCACACACACAACTTTGAATCAGCTGAGCCTCCTGCTTTGACCTTCAGATGGAGAAAATGCACATGGAATGCTTACTTTTATTGTCCAAATTGGGAACTATCCGAAAGTTGTGAAGAAGTAGGTTCTGAACCTAGAAAGTGTATAGTCAAATACTCTCAAAGTTTTCATTGAGGAGTTAGACATATAATGAACTGTTAAATTCATGACTTTATTAGGCAGACATTTGGTTGGGGGTGGGAGAAAGCATGACTTAACTCACAGCCTGGCAGCCTTGGATTCAATTCTCAGCTGTAACTTTGGCACCTACGTGATTATCTTCGCTGAATTTAGTTTACTCATTAATGTGATACTTTTTTTTATAAAATTGTTGTGAAAATTTATGTCCTTAATAATGGGTATACATTATGACTATAGAATACATACTGGGTATAGCTGCACCCATCTTGGTTAACTTACAGGATCCTATGAACCTCAGTTTCCTTAGCTGTAAAATTGGAATAATAATGCCCCTTACAGTTTTTAAAAGAATCAAATTAAGTAATGTCTGTTAATTGTTAATCACAGTATCTGGCAATAATTATGAAAGATTTAATGATTATTATTATTATAAATTGTATTTTATCACTCCAAATCTCCTTGCTTGATAACTGTCAGTGACACTGAGTAAAGTTTCATGTTTAAATTCTACATTTCCAAATCACAGCATATACTATGTTTTTAAGGTAACCATAACAGAAAAGAAAGCACATTCATTTAACTTATTTACAGAGTATTAATGTACAATTGTCAAAGGTAATTTCCACTGGAAAATAAGGTACTGAACGAACAGTTCCAATATTTGGGGCACTTTTAGAAGTCATGATTGACTCTGATCCATTGGGACTGGGAGGGTGATAGCACCAGAATGAGCAAGGCGGTAAAAGTGCAGTAAGATTTAGAGTACAAGCAGTGATGTGATCTAGCTGTGGTGTCCTCCATGGGAGAGGGACATATGTCACAGCATAGATGCCATGCCTTTTCCATTTCTGGTTTGACCTGGTTTTGCCTGTGTATCATCAGACTTTCACCATACACAGTACCTAAAAATAAATCACGGTTTCTCATTTTATTTGTTCTTTATCTTTAGCTCCTCTTCTCTAGTGGCCCTTGATATCTAATTCATTAAGAAGACATTGGTTTCTATAATTGACAAAGATAATTTTTATCATTAAAAATCTTTATGTGATTATGTGAAATCGATAAAATCAGAACTATATGCTAAAAGAGAGAGACTATATTAGATAAAGAGGAAACAAATGCAGGAGTGATTTTTAAAAAAACAAAATTTAATATGACCTACAAAAAAAGTTTCTGCTATTACATGTTTATTATCAATCTATTGGACGGAAGACAAGGAGTATCAATTTTCTCTAAAATAAATGACCATGGCACACATATTTAATGAGTTATTTATAAATGATAATATAGTAACTCTAAATAAAAATCAGCTATGCCACATCATCAGAAAATAATTTTTCTACCCAATAGCCTAATGTAAAACTTAGCATGAGCCTCAAGGCACATTTTCTGAAAAACAAGACTGATCGCCTTAGATGTTGAAAGCGGAGACTACTGTGGTGAAGAAAGTAACATTATGAACCAAAATCACAGCAAAATCCAGGTCAAGGATGTCACCAATGATCAAGAATTTTCCTAGGGAATTCCACCGTTCATTCTCTCATTCATATATTCAAATAACAAAACTGTTCAAATGTTTTATTAGTGAGGCAACTCAGATCTCAAAAAACTGGTCAAAATGTATTTGACTAAACTAAATGATTCATATGGTTCAAAAATGCATTTAATTTCAAAATGAAATCAAAGAGAGAGTTCACAGTAAAGATTCATATTGTATTTTCAACATCATAATTTTTAAATTTAATGACAAAATTTTTCATTTGGAAATATATAATTTCCTAGAGCGAAAAATGTTTTAATATTTCTAAAGTTGTCTAATGGTCTCAGTTACTCACTGAGTTGTTTCAGCTATTTCTTGATTTGTCTCTCTGGACCTACTCCTCACCCTGTTCCATCATGCTTTTTGCCCCAAGAGACCAATCTTCATAAACTAAAGGGTACCTTCTTCTGGCTTCCTATTGGGTTTGGCCAATGGTGGGTACCTGTAGAAGGCTAAAGGACAGGAATGTTGAGCTGGGGTATTCATTCTTCTTGCTCTTGTCTAGCCAAGATGCCACAGGTTGGTTGTGTGCCTCTACCAAAGGCCACAATTTCCATTTGATATTCCTTCCCTACAACTCCCCTTTCCACTTACTCCTCTTGACCTTTCAGGAGTGGGGAAGACTTCACTGTCACTAGCCTTGGAATACAGTGTCATTCTTTATTGGTTTCTCTTAATCCTGCCCGTATTTTTTCTAAACAGTCTCCTTATTAATTTTTCCTTAATTACTCCATTTGAGTGCACCATCTATTTCTTGATGAGACTCTGAGTGGTACCTTGAAATAGAAGATGCTGATTCTTCCCTTAGGTATAGGCTTCCCCACAGTGCTATTGACTGGCCTACATTAACATTCTCAGATACAAAGTGGGGGACAGACTAGAAGAAACTTCCAATAGCAACGTGAATTAGTCTAGGCTCTAGAAGGTCCCAGGCTAGGAAGGATGGCCAGGAGGAAAAGCAGTGACAGATTGTCATTCCATATGCTCATACCAGGCATCATTAGAATAGCAATTTTATAACTTGCTTTTTTATTTAATGTATGATTTAATCATTTTGTCATATTCTTAAGGCTTCATTGTAAACATCATTTTGGCTACATATTATTCCAAATTAAAGGCTGGGTTTCTAGGATTCATAAATTATGGAAGTATAAGAAACATCTTTCAAAAAAAAAAAAGAAACATCTTTCAATTTTATTTGCTATTCTACTTCTCCCATTCCTATGATGCACATGTAGATCTCCCCCAAAGGAACTCAATGGCTGAATGAATGTATAACCTCAGGTTTTTGCAAAGATGCCTATATTCATCCTAGCCCCTCTACCTAGGATGCGAGTATCTTCTTCACTTGGTTTAATACAGTTGAGTCAATAGCTTCATGAGGGATCCAATCTAGATTAAGTCATATATTTTAAAAGAGGCTCCCGTGACTTACCTTATAGGAGTGAGCAGTGTAAGCAGTTACACACATAAGGCAGGTAGAAGTGAATAGATACTTCAGTAGCTTTCATAGCATACTGGACGGTTGTCAGATCCAGTGAAAATTGGTTTCTGGGTAAAATGTGACTGACTTCATTTAACCTGCACTCAGCACACAGTGGAACTCGATAGTCCACTGCATCAGAGTCTGGTGAGACACAGGGATGCAGGCAATACAACATTGACATTAAACCATAAAGAAAGATAAGAGCAATCAACAGAGTAAAAAATTCTAAGGGATAATTTGGTTTTGTTAGAAAACCGAGAACTCCCCTACTCCCTTCAAAAATTTTTTAAAAAGGATGTAAAGAATAGAAAATAGTACTTCACAATCTTATAAGGGACACAAACTGCCTTTGAATATCCATAATGGTTCATATCGAACTGGGTGCAAATTGTGGCTCTTCTCTACTTGTTCTCTCTTCCTAGACCTGGGCCAGGCATATACTGGTGTGAAATTCTGGTAATCACTGGTTTTGGGTGCCTGGATCAGAAATGCAGAGACATCACCACATTGCCATTCCGCCACACTGCCATTCTCCCAACAAAGGATTTTCCAGAGTGTGCAAAGCTAGTTAGACCAAGCAACCTTTTCTCACATCAACCCCACTTTCAGATACATTTGAGAGCTGTTTAAATAAAGAGGTCACCGTCTATTTTGGAGGCTTTGATTTTAAGAGGGTCAATTAAAAAAAAAAAAAACCTTCTGCGGAAAGTATTTCCTCATCCCACTTGGGTACAGAAAATCTGGCCTTTCTGTAAATTAGTCTATATACATATATATATAAATATAGATAGATATAGATATAAAATTAAGAGTTGTTTGTTGTGATTTTGTGTGTATATGCATGTTGCACATATTTGTTTGTTTGAACAGGGGAGTTCAATTATAAACGAGCCAGGAAATATATTTCTACACAGCAGACTTGAGCAGCATTAAAGTTTATGCTGCTTAAATCACTTCAGATTGCGGGATATTCAGATCTCAGAATTTTATGATAATGTCAAGAGAGCTTCTGGTGAGTTCCATTAATTTTTTTGGTATTGTTTAATTTTACATGAGTAAATATAATTACTCCTTTTGTCATGAAGAGCAAGTTCTAATACCGATTTATAATTCATGGAGCTAATTATGTTAACGAGAAGGCAATCTTTCCTCAGCTATCTTCCCTGTAATTTTAAAGGATTTTGATTTTTTCCCCTTTCCTCTACAATTTCTCTTCCAGCTATGAAAAGGAAGTGTACACAATTCATCTGTGATATAATTATTTACCATGGCAACAGTTTGTGAATGGGATTGGGAAGTTGCACAGAAGGAGAAAGCAGCTTAAGGGAAACAGCCGAAGAAATAATTTCAAGACAAGTGAAGAGGCCTTTCAGGTGGGGATGGTTTTTGTTTCCCTGACATTTTAAGGAGGGGCTCAGGTTTGCCTAACATTGTAAAAACTGTTGTTGATCCTAAAATAAAAGAGTCTATTTTCTGCAGTTGCATTTCAGAAAATCACTTTAAGAGAGTGGCACAAAAGGCAAACCTACATTTCCCTCTGCATTTAAATTAACAGCCCCCAGGAAGGTGAAGGGAAAGTGTTTGCTGCTAAATTATCAGATAGCATTGCCAGGGAACATTTGGGGAAAAAAAAAAAGACTGAGTTCCTCGCATTCTTAAAATGGGTAATAAGCTCCAACCCTGCTGGGCAACAAAAATCTTCCTTCTTGGGTGACATCAGATTCTGAAAAGTAAAGAAAATCTGTCCGAACTCACTGGTCCCATCTTTGGGCTTCGCCTGAGGCTCCACAAATTCACTCTTCAACTCCCCTGTTCAATGGGATATCGATGATTTTATCCCCAGTTGTGTAATGCCAATGAATGTAATCAATAGTCTTCAAAAGAACACTAGCATGCATGTTAAAATAACAATAATAATAATATCAAAATATAAGCCACCTTTTCCTGGGTGTTTGCAGGCTTATGTTCTTTTTACCTGACAACAATGTTACTTTTCATATTCTTCCTTTCTTTCAGGGTTTAGCAATAACTAATATCTAGCTTTAGCTGAAGTATTCTTGATTGCATGATAAAATTACTTCTGTTCAATATTCCAGGGTGCTAATTGCATCAAGAGCTGTGGGAAAAGCTCACAACTGGGAGCTGTATGAGTAGAAAACTCCGGAGAGCTTCATCTTCTCAGGAACATACATAAACAGGATGAGGCTGGAAAGAGTCTGGCCATACATTTAACATTTGGCCAGACTCTGTATGGCCAAATGTTAAAAGGAAAACATTTGAAAAAAATACAATTTGACTCAACAAAACGTAGAGTTCCTATGTTCTAGCTGCAGAACCCGCAGAGCTGCTTCATGAGATAACTGTACTGGTTTGAGTTCTTGCTGGCGTTGCTGCATTTGGAGGGCTGACACTTACATATGCCCATGGCGTGCCTGGAGTCTAGTACTAAGCATTGCTCTTCTGGTGTTCTGCTTAAACTGGATTGAACACAGGTCTGTGCAAACTAAACAAAGAAAAATATACTTCTCTTCAGGGAGAATGACAGGGAAGCACAACATAGTTTCACAGGATAATAGAACTGGAGCTGACCTTTGAGATCCATATTCCTGTTTCTTCATCTTAATAGATAAGAAAATTGAGTTTCTAGGAGGTTAAAAGACTAACTTTTAGGTCTCTGAAACTTCTTACCTCCAGGCTATAATTGCTCATCCAAGCAAGATGTACAAATAGGAAACAGAAAAAACTTTAAAATCAAACACAGGTAAAACACCTAAACAAGAAGGACAAACTCCACAGATTTTTAGAAAAGGAAAGATTAATTGTGCTGGTTAGTCAGGACAGACTCCATGGAAGAGGGGGCCCTGACATGAACCACACATGATATGTGGGATTTCATTTGGGAGAGAAAAGGAGGAGGTCCTTTCCCAACCATCAGAACGTAAAGCCTGCTCTTGAGTTTGCCATGAACAATACTGTTGATGAAAACCCTTAATAATTGCAGCTTTACCTTTTTGCCTTGTGGCCTAGACAAGGAATAATGGAGCTTATTTTTCCAAAGTAAAGGCGATTGATGCCCATAGGAAAAGAGAAACTATCCTTAATTCAGTCTCTACAATTAGGATTAGTTCAAGTGTGATATTACTAAAAAGTTAGTTGAATCCTTTAACCACACCCAGATACCTCCTTTTCATTACTGATAAGATCATCATTTCAGCAACCACAGCCTTTAAGTGACTTCTCACTCTCTCCACCATGAGGTTGTATGTATAACTTCAGCCCTCTTGCTATATCTGGATTGATTTTTTTTTCTTTTCTTTTTCCTTTTTTTTTTTTTTTTTTTTTGTTCCTTTAGTTGCTCATGTCCTTCCCCCATGTATTCTCATTCTGTTACTTTACTGCCAAGTTTCTCAAAACTCACTTAACTTCCCTAGACTTTTCCCTGTTTAGAAATTCCCGCTTTGGACAAAACCCCCTCTTGTTAAGGTGCCCTGTTCTATCAGTGTATTTTCTAGCAGAATGAAAGCAAATATGAATTTATTCACGTGAAGTTGTTTATGCCTAAAAGTGACTTTTTAAAAAAGCCAAAAAATAGGAGACTGCCTTCAGAAAGCCAAGGTCTGAGAGCAACAGGTGTGGTATGAAGGGGAAGGTAGGTGGAGAGGGTAGTGTTTACTACTGAAGACTGAACAAAAGAAAAGAGAAGAAGCAATGGTGGCTGTGCCCATCCCAGCACTATTCAAGAGAAAAGGAGCTTTACTCTAAGGATGCTGGCTATCTCAGCTCCTTAAGGCAGTCCTGGATTTGGTGAAGACAGTCTTGGCTGTACCTACTCTATCGATAAGAGGGTGAAGAGTTGAATTCATCTTCCCTGGTGATTCCTTGATCACGAGCACAAGCTTTAGTTTAGGATTTTGCTGGTTTACCTATAATGTCTGCACTAGTCATGTGACCTCTGTATGTTCCAAATCCTGTTGTATTATTATTTCCCACTGTGAATTACATAAATCAGCACTCTGGTCCAGTAAAACAATCCCACAAACTTAGTGCATAGGCAAGTGACAGTATGTCTCTGTAAGTGATGGGATCACAATCAACTAACAGAAATTAGGTTTCAACACAAACAAGGCTAAGAGTCCGCCCCAGGTCCAGAGTGAATGCCCCAGAACAATGAGGCCAATTCTTGAGGCCTCTTGGACCAGACCTTATTGGCCTTTGCCAACAAAATTTCCACTACGTTTTATATCTTTGGTTGTGTTTGAGAACATATATTCTTTTCTCCAAGAAATAATGGTGACTTATTATTTTGGAACCCTTGGAAATATAATGTTTTCATTTAAATTGATGATTTCCTAATAATGGACTTTTAGACACTGAGGGAGATTAGTGGTAAAGATACTTTGATTGGGCCAGTGCACCTGCTTCCCTGGGGCCCAGCTAAACCCTAGTGCAGTCTTATTGGCAATACTTATACAGGCAATACTTATTCTGCGTATAAAGTTATCCCTGGTGATCATTTCACGCTTCTATGTACATGTGGCTTGTGACTCCTCAAAATGCTACATCGAGTGTGTCAAGCCGAACAGAGGGGATCCTTCTGCACTTAACGGGGTAAATATACAGTCTGTGCGCCTGCAACAACTAGATGCTTCTGTGCCTTGAGGTAGGAGTGAGGGGAAAGAATATTCTGATTGGAATCACAGCATGCCTGTATGCAAATCAACAGTTAAAGGCTACTCTGTAATTATGCTAAAATGACCCACTGTTAAACATTTCTCTTGTCCTTTTCCTGACCCCCAGGTATAGAAGAGGTTGTTAAGTGGCATTGACCATCTATGTCCTCATCCATGAGGCACTCAGGCTATCGCTGCTGCAAAATGGTATGTCCCAGCCCTGTCTGTGTCCAGATGGCTGGTTTAAAGCATCATGAAGTGAAATGAAAAAAAGGAGGAAAACATTAGCAGACAGAATTGTAGCTCGTTCATGGAAAATTAGAAGACGCACCCTTTGATTCCTTTGTGGCTCCCCACCCCCACCCCAAGTGGTTTAGAGTTAAAATGGGGACAAAAACATCTCTAGATTTATTTGGCTCTGCCATATTAACCATAAAAAAGATCTAGCCTGTTCCAATCTTAACCCAGCAGTAAACTATAAATCCAACTTCCCCTCTCTGCTGGGGAAATAAAATCCAAATACAGTAGCATCCAAATAATTATCAAGAGTTGAGCTGTGCTGGCAGGGTGCAATGTACAGGATTCAATTTTAACTAGTGATTACAGACCGGCAACCTTCTAGCCCTGAATGTCAAACGGCCATGTCACTTTTTCCTGTCACGGAGCATGTCAGGACTCACCGCAGCCTGGTGACTTTTCATCAGAGGTAATGAATCTTGTACTCCTGAGATAGGAAATGTCACTGTGCCTCCCCGCCCCTCCCTCTCCCCCCACCTCACCCCTCATTCCCTTCCTGCCACCTGTCCAGGTCCCAATAATTAGGAAAAGAATGTTATGTGTGACATTGCTTCTCACATCCCCACCAGGGCCCTGCTACTGTCGATTTAAATTGTGTGGTCAGTACTCAACCCGCAACCATACGTGATGAAACGGCTACCTCGGTAGACGGTTTACAGGGCTGGAGTCTCATGTATCAAGTTCCCTTGTCCTTGAGCAATAAAATGGGAAAACAGTTACGCTCCGACCTTACAGCCTGTATGGTTTGGGGCTCCAGTCCAACTCCTGAAACTTGCCTTTAAATCTTTCAAACTTGGGAGTTTTTTTGTTTCTGACCTTTCTTCTGCTCACTGCCATTTGGGACATCAATGAGGCTGAAGCCTAGTAGGTCTATGTGGGTGGTGACAGAGAAGGAGAGGACATGGTTTGTGATGTCATCTTTTAACTCTAAAGTTCAGTGTCCAACATAAAAAGAAACTGGACAAGCACTTTGTGTTTTTTTTGACCCAATGGAAACACAGATGACATACATACACATGTAGCCAGTGGTTTTTGAAAACTATTCCTTGAATTTCTTAAATTCATAATATAAATCCCAGAATCTTAGAGGTCTGGAAGGAGTACATATGAATTTCTATTAGTGATAAGAAAATTCCCCTTATCTTTTATGCATTTCATCATTTTTAAAAACGCTGACTACCTATTACGTTCAACATAATATTGCTACTTATTAAGAGATATAATAAAGCAATATATGGCATGATCCCTGCCTCAGTTAATATGAGCAATAAGATACATGTATGATAGGTATAAAATTAGGAAATATGTAGTAAGTGAAAGGAGACAGTCTTCCTGGTATGGATAACAATGCCCACAAGACATAAGTGAGTTAAAGTTATCTCAGATGATAGAAAAGACATATAAAACCAAATATGGTCTGGAGTCAACCAAGGAAAAGGTATCAAGGTAACAGTGCATGCAAACACAGGATCACACTGTTTGTTAGTGCTAGGAACACCTCCATATCTGGCTGCAGTGATTAGGTGTCCCATGGAACACAGCAGTAAATTATAGCTGGAGGTCAGTTAATCCACTATCATCCAATATAAGTCAGACAGATGGAAAGGCAAAATCAAGGCTAATCATAGTGTCAAAGATAGTTCCAAAGGAGCTGTGGGCCAGCTAGTTTCCCTTGCTAAGTAGGCATTTTGTTTTTCTTGAAAAGTTCGGGGCTCTTTTATGAGTCATGATTCTAGGAGAAACACTTAAACCTTAATGTACCAGGACTTGTTAGAGAAAGTTTATTTCTAGATACGAGACATGCCTTCCTTCCTTCTTTTTTTGTTCCTCCCTCCCTCCCTCTCTCCCATATTATGTTCCAGACATTGAGCCAGGCATAAGCAATGAAACACTAAGCAAGGCCAACAGGCTTCTTGTCATAATGTAGCCTAAAGCCTGGTGGAGAAAATGGGCAAGTATCCAGGCAATTACAATCCAATATGAGAGGAAAATGAGAGAGGCTGAAACATGCTAATGGGGCCCTAATAGGGGCACCTGATCCAGACATAGGAAGGTAATAGGAAGAGATTTCCAGAGGAGGCCCAAAGGTAAACAGGAAGTCTTTACCACTGATCCTCTTGGGAGTCATGAACCTCTGGGTAGATTTCAAGTTCTTTGATCGGAGCCTGAAATTTCCTCTACCAGCTACTAGAATGGGTCTCCTCGCTGGTGGGGGGCGGGGTGGAAAATTTCCCTTACTGTCATCAGTGTCTTTATCCTGTTATTTAACATGGCATTTAGAGGAGTTCTTTAAGAACAGAAAGGGGCTGAATTTGAGGCACATATAATAGTCTGATCAAGGTTCTGTATCATGATATTGCATGGCAAAAGCATACCTTCTCCTTCATCTTCTCTGTGCCATCACAAATTCATTACAACTAAAGACTGGGTAGTAAAGTTAGAAATTTTTCCAAACCAACTCCCCCAAGTATTATGGAAAGTTGATTTTCTAGTATTTATTCTCCCCATATCTATTTTCTACATTTGTTTTTATTTTTGTTTTAAATTCATTCAAAAATTGAGACTCTATCATGTAGCAGGCCAAGTTCAAATTATTGAGGGACCCAAGAATAAAAAACAAGAGTTTCTTTCCATTATGTAACTTGCAGTCTAGAAGGAGAGAGAGTCGTAGACAAATAATCACAAAGCAATATGATGCCTATGACGATATGGGAAGATTGACCTTGTATACTAAGTGGGGAATTGTGGCTCTGCAAAAATTCATGGACCTTTAAAAAAATAGGAATAAGCCCATATGCCTGTTTTTGTTAAGTAAGCTGTGAGCTGCCTTTCCAAAATACAGAGGTAATTCTCCACTGATCATTAGCAGAACCATTTGTAGCTTCAGATAGGGCAGGTGCTACTATGGGTCCTGTGATGATCCTGAACAGTGCGGAAGTGAGGGATGTGATAGGTGTGGCAAACAAAAAGAAGGTGCCAGAATGTTCCCTAACTAGACAAGATGCATGACAGACATATATTTCAGGAGGCTTCTTATAAGTCAAACGGAATTAAATTGCAAATGTCCTCCATTCATCACCAACCCTTAGGCCCTGGTCTTTCTTATCTTCAAGTCAGGATGAATGAAATGCATTTCTTTGGGGGCAAACATACTCCCTGCTCAGCGGAGCTGAGAAAACTGATGTCTCAGTGTTTGTACAAGCAGTCACCAAAGGGACACAACCTCTTTGAAATGCAGGTGTGTCAGGGACAAAAGTGAGTAGGTCACAGAGAAGTCAAACTCTTATTTACTGGCACACAAGAACACGTAACAAGAGAAACTATTTTGTATGATACTGTAATGGTGGATACACGTCATTATACATTTGTCAAAACCCATAGAATATATAGTATAAAGAGTGAAACCTAATGGAAACTATGGACTTCAGTTAATAATAATCTATCAATACTGGCTCATCAATTCTAACAAATGTACCACATTAATGCAAGATGTTAATAACAAGGGAAATGGGGTGGGTGTTGAGGGAGTGTATGAAAACTCTCTATACTTTTCCCTCAATTTGTTGTAAACATAAAAATGCTCAAAAGGGTATTTTTTAAAAAAATACTTGTGATACTGTATGGTGGTTATTCATGTAATCTTGGTCTTCTTGATAATCTATAAGCTATGAGATGTTTGTATTTTTAAAATTTTCTATTTGGTAACTTAAAAAAAATGGTGCATGATATAAAGAAATCTAGGGTTTAGGAAATGCTTCTCTGTTATAAAATATAAAATTGAGATGCTTAGGAATTAGCAGGCAAAAGAAAAATGGCAGCAGTCTGAGTGGCAGTTCTAGGCAGAGATGACACGCTGTACAAAGGTCTGGGTGCAAAAGCAGGTTCATTTGACAATTTGAAAGGACCTCTCCTTGTGAAAGGCCTTTAGGGAACCTGAACCATGACCTTGGTCCATTGCTGTGGGAATATGTAAATGCAGCTCCTCATGACTCCATACTAAATGTCCTGAGATAATCTTTCCTGGAATGTCTATTTAGCTACATTCATCCTACTGTCTTTGATTCTGGAAAAAATTAAAATTCTGATAATTGAAAAAAAAAATGCTCTTTTACTTGAAGCCAAAAAACAGCATCATGAATACCCTGTTTAAATGCAAACTTCAGAAATTATATTTCAAATAGTCCTAAGAGGACTAATTAATAATTGTAAAGTGCTTTGAAGATGGAAAGTGCTAAATTAACGTCAATATTTATTTATTAATAATCAGAGGAGGTGATGCTGCCATCTTGAAGTTGCCTCTTTTACGATCAAGTACCGACTACTACCATGATTTCACCCTCTTAATTGCCTTCTCCAGCCACTATTGCCATGTGGGAATTCCAGACTTTATGCTTGTGTTTAGTATCTTATTATTTAAAAATACTGCCAGTTCTATATACATGACTGGAAAGAATTTCTACACTTTGTGTGCAGTGAAGCTATGCATGACAATCAAAATTCAGGCATCAGATAAAAAGAAACTATACTTAATAGTTAACACTAAGCACAGTATCCATAGAGTAGGAGCTCAGTAACAAAGTTTTGAATGAATAAATGAACGAAGAACAAATTAACCCAGTTTCTTTTTATATAAAGTATAAATGTTGCCTTTAGCCTCCACATCATATCTATTTGTATCAGTTGGGAACCTACTTCACATATTAACTGGAACTCAAAAATATACTTCTTTATTTCTTGAATGCTAGGTTGCAATCTTCACTACCATATATATTTTTTAGCAGTCCATATGCATGGTGTGTTACTTCCAATTATGTTTGAAGGTGTGCCAGTGGAAAGAGAAGTTTAAAAAAAAAACTCAACAAATAATTAAAATATTTAAAATGCCCAAATAGCTGGCATCACTGAGATCAAACCTCAAGAGGGCTTCTTGGTTTTCTAATTTTAGAGTTAGCTATTTTACACTGTCCACAGTGAATAGTGTTGCAAGAACTGTTGACACAGCCTGGAGTCCATGGCTCAGTTTCTACCTTACAATCTCCCACTAGCTATAAACCAGAAACAGTCAGGACTCTGGTGTGAGAGATACCCATCTGGAGCAGTGCTGGTTACTAGCCAGAAATCACAACCCTTTCTTAGGAGCAGCACATATCTTTAGTCAACTAGTCATAGGGACAAGAAGAAGGGAGCTGGCAAAGAACAGTAGGCAGTAAAAATTCACTTACAGTTTCAAGTTGTGGTCTTCAAAACTCAGGTTCAGATGCATAAAGATGGGGAAGATTATGAGGGAAACATGTGGACCAGGAGAGAAATACCAGTGTGAATACGACGTATCAAATCCTCTCTGATTTGGAAGGCTGAGTATCCTGGTCTGTTTTTCGACTAAATAAATGTACTTTATTTATTTTACTTTTAAAAAAGATTTATTTACTTATTTGAGGGGGGATGCAGAGGAAAAGTATCTTGAGCAGACTCCCTGCTGAGCATGGAGCCTGACATGGGGCTTGATCTCCATGACCCTGAGATCATGACCTGAGATGAAGTCAAGAGTCAGACACTCAACCGACTAAAGCCACCCAAGTGTCCCCTAAATAAATGTATTTTAAACACCATGCACCCAAAGACTTATATTAGGCTTCATGGCAGATACACTTATATGGCACTTTGAAGATTTGAAATTCTGATTGTTCTTAAGGAAACTCCATAAAGAGTACTTAGGCTGAAACACTCAGCAAATGAGTGACAACTCAACCACTTGTCAAGCCTTGCCATCTCCATGGGGCTCTGCTCCATCCTTTACCACATACTCAATTATTTCCAGACAATTATATATATATATAAATATACATATATATTTATATATGTATATACACATATATATGTTATATTATATATTTAGTTATAAAGCTTTCACACATAAAGGAAAAAAAGTAACTGAAAATTTTAAAGGTAGTTATATAAACAGAGAGAGCACAGGCTCCTTGACAGAAAACTGATTCTGAAGGAAGCAAGAAACCTGTACAGGCATTTCCATATAGGTAATTTAGAGAGTTTGCCAAGAGCTTAAGTATGCCTCCTTTGTGACCAACAATATTTTGTGATCTAAGACACCATTCATTTATTACCATGTGACAGGTAAATGCAAATTCTACGTGTTGGGAATACAACTGTAATGAGATAGTCATTTATTTTTTTCATACTTGTAAATTTTATCTACGAGATAACTAGTTGCTTAAATAAGGGGCTGGTTCTTGATTAATTATTGTGCATACTGCCAGATATACACTCAGAATGGACTATGGTTGACTGATCAACATAAAGCAGATAGAAAACAATACAAGGCAATCTACAGCTAAATTCTAACATTAGTGCGACAGATGCATGGGAAGCCAGAAGGAGAATTTCCAACTTTACTATTTTGAAGGATCTTAATGCCCCAATATTTAGTATAGAATTATGGAATGATGTTTATATATATATAACAAGTGAAGTCCTAAGGCCAACTCAAATAACTGTACATGATGAAAACAATACTATTAAGCTTATTTTCCTATCTTTATCTATCCTGTTATAATGTTCGGTGCAACTTCCCATACCAGCTGGGTGGTTTCAATGGCTACCTTCCCACTCCTTCAAACATTCATTGCAAATATCCTTTGGGAAATGCTTGGCATCTCTTCACTGTCTACCACTTCTACTTCAATTTCCTTGCTTTTCTTTGGTTTCCCACACATTCATCTGGTTGATTAAAAAGTGAATTTCTCCAAAATTAGCATTTAAATAAATATTCATTTATTTTTGGTTTGATGTCTCCTTGTAAGGGCTTTTCAGACACCTTCTTCCTTCACATATTCATAAGCTATATGTCATGGTCACCCGGCAGAGCCTGACACCACAGTGCAGCCACCTCGGGGAACCCATCTGTGGGGTAACGAGGGGCAGTTGAAGAGAATGGGGGAAGCTACCTCAAAATGTCATCCAAAGAATTACCTGTAAATGATAAAATTATATCTCAACTACTACTGAGAAATTATTTCGAAATAAAGTTATAAGAGATTGTCTGGATTTTATTTTTGAGGAAAACACTGTTCTAGTTTGAGGTGAATTTTTGAGTACCTAAATAGCCACCTCCCTTTGCTCTACATTTTTTTCTCCTCTTCCTCAACTCATTATCATCACACTTGTGTTTCCTACTAAATTACGACCTTTCACCCATATATGGACATCCATTTTGCAGTTTTGTAGTGAGGATGCTTCCTTCCAGGGGGAAATCAACTATATTGAACTGCTTGATATTTTACTTCTCACACCTCTTATGGAGTCTCCTCAGTTACAGCCTCTTTTTTAAATTCCTAAAGCACTCCTGGTCATTCTCACATTGTCATTTTAAAGATATGTATCCTAGTAAATACTCTGGATTTTCCAAGAAGGTAAATGCCAATCTTGGAAAACTTTCTTGAGGACAGGAACTACGTAGTATGCTTTCATATCTTCTGGCATTACTAGCACAGAACTAGGTGTATTAGAGATGATCAGATTTTATTTGATATTTGATTGACAGATTTATTGACTGGCTGAATCTTTATGGTAGACACTGTAGCAGAGACAATTATTCTTTCAATTTATTGTTGTTTTGTGCTTGGTAGATAGATGGTCTAAACATAATTACAATAGAATTCTGAGGGGAATACTTCTAAGGAAAAGAATTCTGAGGGGAAGACTTCTAAGGAATAATGCTGGATGTTATATGATGTAATTTGTAATTACGATGAAAACAGTTTCTATATTTTACAACTTCATATAGCTTAATATATATTTGTGTTTTTCTCTTACTTTTACAATAAAACAATAAAAAAACTTCATTGCAAAGACACAGGAAGATTGTACAGTCTCCTATACACACACATTTGGACATACACACACATACACACACATACACACAAACACACACCCCTCTATATATAAAATAGATACCACAAGAAACACTAAGCATCTTTGTTGGGTCTTTGACAGCTAAATTAGATTAATTTAATTTAAGTTAAATCAAATACCTTGCTTTGTATATTTAAGTTGCCATTCAAATAGTACAGATTTTTCTGCCTGTCATTTAGAATGAATTCAGTACCACAAGTTTTCCATTGAATGAACAGAGCTAACTGAGGGCATCCAAGAAGAAACCTTCATAGATAATTGGCTCGCTCGGGGAGCTAGTGTAGCGGAACATGATTCCAGATTGAATCAAATTCTGGAGCTCTCCTGAAGAGAGGACTAAAGAATGGGGGGAAAACAAGGTTATATGCCAATTAAAGAATGATTTGTACTTTTAGTTTTATCAATATGTATTTCTTCACCTGTACTACAAATGTCTTTATGAAAATATTTAAGAAAACTTCTTCTCTATTTTTTACATATTATGAAGTAGAGCAAGAGCAAATTTCTGTTAAGTGAAAGAATGATGAGCACACAAATTAATCAGAATTCTATTTTCCCATTTTTTTTTTAACTTTGGAAAAAAGTTAGTTTAATGGAGACTTGGGTAGAATTGTCACCATGACATTCATTAGGCACATGGAAGTTCTACAAGGAAATTTACCTCTAATGAAATTTAACACATCACTGACAACATCAGAAATTAAAATGGGCTTTTGGTCCAAACAAACATTATCATCCTTGATGTGAAAAGTTGAAATAAGATTACATTTACTCAGTCAATCAATTTTGTTTCATATTTGTGAATATAACTCTAAGATTAAAATTGGTCCTTTATCATTTACCCTAGCTAACTCTCTATTGTCTATCTACCTACCTACCTAAGTATCCATCCATTCATCCAACCATCCACCCATCCATCCATCTATCATTTATTTTTCATCACAATTTCTGAAAACATACTGTTTTACCATTCATAGTTATATATTTTAAAAATACATTTTTGTGTCTATGATATCTGTCTAAATCCACACAATATCATCTCTAAAGACACAGAGACTTATCCATGCAAAGATATCTGAATACTCTGTGAATACAAGTATATTTGTCATCAGTTGTGTTGCTGGTCTGTATCATATGCGGTCTACATTGTAATCATAAAAACTGTGTTTCTGTTTTATAATCCTGTGGCTAGATACCTCTGTGATCAACTCACAAGGCCCCTTTTCTTTTTCATCACTCCATCAAATGTGTATTTTGCTTACTTTTCTGCCAGATCCTTGGTTCCTCTGAGGGCACTACTTTATTCATCTGAATTTTCTATAACATTAGCAGAATGAATTGTATATAACATGTGCCTATTGTATCTTTAATAAATTCATGAATCATCCCTGTCTGACTTCAATGGATGGGAGGAGACTGAAATTTCAACTTGAAACATTCTTTTCTATTTTTCTTACAGGCACACTAATGTTACTAATATGGTATAGCCTGAATATTGGATGCCACTCCCAATTTTATGTAACAATGAGATGCTACCTTTCTCTAAACAAACCGAACACTTAGTTTTACTGTTTCAGACCAAATAATAGATGGTGTAAGGCCTCACCCTACTGCAAAGTCCTATTCACTGCCGTCTTTGCAAGTGCCACCCCTAAAAGTTGTGCAGTGCTCAGGCTGACAGCACTGGCTGCAGTGTCTTCCCTTCCCTCACAATTTATCCAACCTCACAATTCAAAGACCAAGCAGGGTCCAGTTGACCTAATCTGTGTTATGAGCATTGCAACCTATGGTGCATGCTACTGTTACAGGAAGACATTTCCTTCTCTCACTCTGTGTACTTGGAAGCTAGAATTTAACAGATTCTTAGAACACTGAGGTGATGAAAATGAAGAAAAAAAAAAAAAAACACCAAAACACAGCTCTGCTGAGTAGAATAACTAAGCCAGACAGAGCAATGGTTTGGGGTATTCTCTCTAATAACATGAGTGACTTTAACCACAGAATGACCTCTTCTTTGGCAAAATGGCTAAATGGGAGACTTTACTGTAAATGAAATATAGTGTAGGTGTATAAACAAACACATTAGCGAACAAAATGCTTTAAAAGGTATAGTTATCTAAAGAAACATGCAGCACTGAACTGAAAGATCAGTGGTGATTCATGTTTTTTGTTACTTTTGAAAGAGGACTGGAAGAGTAGAAAAATATCTTCAAGTTTTCCTGTGAGAAAATCGATGGAAAGATCTGGAATTCTAATTAGGCAAGATGACTTGCCAGATGGCATAAATTTTTTATTAAGGAAGTATTCACATTTTATAGGCAAAAAGAGTGATTACCAGGAACTTCTGGCCACCTTCAGCACACTTTCAGTAAATGGAAACTATGCCCTCCACGGCCACGCTACAACTGGCTGGCAAGCTGTCCTTATTTCTCATCCCAACACATGCTCCTCAGTGTTGCCTTGATTTTGTGGGTCCAAGGGCTATGACGGAAAAAAAAAATTAAACCCAGAAATAAGCACATTGTATCCTGTCAGTTCTAAACAACTGATCCTGCCACTTACAAAATATTGTCATGTCTTTCTTCTTCCCCATCACTCCATTAAATGTGTACTTCTCTCTCTCCTGCCATATAACAGGTTTCTTTGAGGGTAATGCCTTAGTCACTATAAAATTTTCCATAATTTTTACTATAATGCATTGCATAGTTTATGTCTATTATATCTTTGATAAGCACATAATTCATTCATGTTTGGTTTTCAATGGATAAAATGTAGGATGAGACTCAGATTTTAATTTGATAATTAATTTGATAATTCTATTTTATAAAGTATCATTGTGCACAAAAGCACAGCTGAGAACACTAAGTTTTAACTCTGATAATCATGTAGGCCACTTTCAGTTGACTTTTTCCAATCTATTTCTCCCTGCTCCAGTGTTCTCCAGCACTTCACACACCTCGCACTACAAGTACTTTAGCTCTGACCAACAGTTTTTCTCGGTAGGTGCAATCTAGTATTTGACTCCAGCTTGATACACAGCACAGAGTTCAAATTGAAGAAACCTCTTTTGCTCTTTCTTCTCCCCATCTACAATGGACCATACCCATCGGTCCACTCTTTCAAAAAAAAAAAAAAAAAAAGAAAAGAAAAGAAAAAATGTTAAGAAATATGGAGTCAAAAGAGGTTTGGACATGTGATTGTGAATAAGACAGACAAGGTTAGTATAAATGAGAAGATTCAAATGAGTTATCAGAGGGAAGAGGATGCTGAGGCATATAACACACACACCAGATTACATCATGAATAGCCTAGAAGTTTAGGGAGGGCAAAAGCAGGGTGAGTTAATAAAAGCAGGTGGACAGAAGGTAGGTTTGGATGGATTACGAAAACCATGCTGCTGTCGACACTGGACATTTGGAATAGGCATGATTTTATACACCCAACATAGCATGGATGTAAGCACCAATAAATCACCCAAGAGCACTTGTGAAAATATTTTTCAGAAGTACCAGATGTATTCTTACAAGAACTGAGGAAAATGACTTGGGGGATAATTATAGATGCAGGAAACTACAAGAATAAAACCTGAATTCAAGATTCTTTGAGATACAACATCTTCTAAAATGCAAACAGAAAACCTACTAAAATGTTTTAGCTTTTCTGATAATTACTACTTTTATTATTTTTTTAGTTTCTTTTTAATTAAGTCACTACAACTGGTTACACTCAAAAACAGAACTACTAGTTTAAGAATGGAATTTTGCATTGGTCATATCCAACTTTTTCCAAGACCCAGTTAAAAAAAAATAAATAAAAAAGATATGGCAAGAGAAAGGGCTATTGATTCAAATCCTGACTTTCGTCTGCCTTCTATTGTCCTATAATGTTCTCTTCAAATGGCTTAAGAGCCATGAAAAGATGTCAATGTGCCTTGTGTCCAGGAAACAATAAAAATACCCACCTGTGTCCGACCTATCCAAACTCATCACATATGGCCTTCTATGAGTGCATACTGGATGGCACTGCAGAAGAGCAAAGTGCAATTCAGTCTTTGGTTTTCTGCAAGTGCACAGGGTGATCGATCTCTGGTTTGATATGGTGATCAAGTGCCTGCCTGCATTTGCCTCTACTTCTCATTAAATAAGTGAGAATAAAAACAGAATTAAACCCATAAAGCCTAATAGGAAATAGAATGGGAGAAGGGTCATCATTCAACATTAGATGCCAAAGCATTTCTGGGGGATGAAAAATGGATAAGAACCATACAATTGAACAAATAAGACTGAGAAATCTGCAGCCCAAAGTTAACATAGGAAAGGATAGCAGGGAAAGAGGGAGTTAATTTTCTAGGCAGAACCCCCAAAACTTCTTTTTTTTTTTTTAAAGATTTTATTTATTTATTTGAGAGAGAGAATGAGATAGAGAGAGAGCATGAGAGGGGTTAGGGTCAGAGAGAGAAGCAGACTCCCTGCCGAGCAGGGAGCCCGATGCGGGACCCGATCCCGGGACTCCAGGATCATGACCTGAGCCGAAGGCAGTCGCCCAACCAACTGAGCCACCCAGGCGCCCCACCCCCAAAACTTCTGGAATAAAACTAAAAAGAATAGAGTGTAGGATTATGAAAGTGAGCCAAAACTGGTAGAGAGAAATAGTTAAGTCTGACCGAAATTCTGTTTCTAGAACAAGAAGCCAATCACTTCCCTACTCCTCTCTTCTCTCTCCCACATTTCTATCTGGATATAACAACAGTACAAGAAACCTCCCACGGCTTCAAGGCCAAAGAAAACAAAGCAAATAATAATTACCATAACAAAAACAATGACCCCTCCATTAAGAAATGTAATGAAGTGAGGGGGTAGAATTAGGACTACTAGCTGGGTGCTAGCACCATGGAATAGATTTCTTCCCATTTTAGTAATCCCTTATCAAAAGCCTGGCTCTTCAGTGATTTAAGTGCAGACCTGGCCAGGTCAGCCTCCTGACTGAAGGAAAAATCCTGTAAGGAAAACATGCATGAAAATATAGCAGTGGAGAAGATCCAGTCCACTCCCTGGAAAAGCCAACTCAGTATTTCCTGTTTTAAAAATGCACAAATAACTTATAATCACTCACGCATATAAAGAAAATTAGCAGCATTAAAATGGCAAAATAAAACAATCCCAGTGGAAATAGAAATAACTCATTGAAGAGAAGTTGAAAAAACCTAATTAGTATTCTCAGAGAAATTTGAAAGATTATACCAAAAAAACAAAAACAAAACACAATAACACAGTAAGATAACGTCAAAGAACTCTACATAAGTATAAAGCAAAAAGGACAGAGAGACAGAGAATATGTGATAAAATATAAAAGGCATAAGAGGATAATCACTGATACCAGACATCCAACAAATATGAGCTCCAGAAGGAGAAAACAGAAAAGGGAAGAAATAAGCAAAATAAAACACAGGAAAATTTTGCACAACATGAATCTATTTAAAGGATACCCTGCTTACATACAAGAATGAGTAAAAAAAAAAAATACCTACTATAAACATAACATTAGGAAATCTGAGAACATAAAAAGAAAGAAAATAAAACAACACAAAAAAGCAGCCATCTCAAATTTTGCTAGTTACTATGGCAGAGGACTGACAGATGTACACTTAGGTGCCCAGATCTGAGAATGACTCACTTCCCTGCTGCTCAGTTAATTGGCCAAAGCTAGTCCCTTGGCTTCACCAGCCACAAGGGGTACAAAATTCAATAATTCCATGTGCAAAGAAGGCAGAGAGGAGGAAAAATTATTTGTGAACAGCACCAATGTCTGCAACAATTGCTTCTACATACCTTTATGAATAGTTTGTACATGAAATTATTCTAGTACAATGAGGGTGAAAACTGAGATGTGCAGAAACATACTCATTTTATATGAAGGTCAAAAGATAAGAAAAGTTGAATAGGAGGTATTTTTATACTTTTTATTGTGGTAAGATACACACAACAAAATTTACCATTTTAAGAATTTTTAAGTAATATCTCAGTGGTATTAAGTATATTCACACTGTTGCATAGACATCATCATCATTCATTTCCAGAACTTTTTCATCTTCCCCCACTAAAACTCTATACCATTAAATAACAATTCCTATTGCCCTCCACTCCCCAGCTCCTGGCAACCACCATTCTACTTTCTGTCTCTAGGATTTCATTACTGGAGGTACCTCATATAAGTAGAACCATAGAACATTTGTCCATTGTCTCTGGCTTATTTCACTTAGCCTAATGTCTTCCAGGGTCTCCCCTTGAAGTGCAATCTTTTTTAAGGCTGAACAATATTCCATAAAAATATGCAATGCTTCATTAATTTGTATGTCATCCTTGAGCAGGGGCCATGCTAATTTTTGTATCATTCCAATTTTAGCATATGTGCTGCTGAAGCAAGTACTAAAGATTTTACCAACTAGAAAACTAAAATATTAACCAAGAGTTGAGTAGAGGAAGGGAAGTTGGGGTCATATAAGTGAGCTAAATCTTCATCTTTAATAGACAGGAAATGATAATGCCTATGTTTCATAAATCAAGAAAAAGTCATACCAACACCCTGCTTACAGCTATGGATGTAACCTCCGCAAGAAGCAAAATTTTTAAAACTAACAAGAATAAGGACTAGGTAATTAGAGAGGTAGAGGGAGGGGGAGGTGTTATTTTAAGCATTACTGCATTACTGTTGTTGGTGGTTGTTGTTTTTAAATTTTTACATATAATAATCTAATAATAAAAAGTATCTCCAACAGCAGTACTACTTAATTACCAGAACTGTAACTCAGAACTCTTGACATTTAATAGCACCTATTTTTCAATGCAATAGGTTACCTCTCCCATGACACTTTCTTGAAGACCTTATTGTCAGGGACACCATTACGTCACATGGAAAAGGACACGGAAAGGCGTAGCAATGGCCTAACTCCAAAGGCCTTCTTTTCTCCTTATTTCCATGTTTGACTTCTTATATTACTGATATTATTCTATTTTACATAATATTTTATTACTATAACTACTTTTACTACTACTTTTCTCTTTTTTTAACAAGGTCTATCTGCTTCTTTTGGCACTGGTTTTGCTACTTGACCAGAATGTGTATGAGTTCCAGGAAAGCATACTAGCTTACTTCCCCTACACATCTCAGGAATTTTCTCAGAGACCCGTTCCTGTTCAGCAAATTTCTACATAAGCATCTCAGAACTTTCCTGAGAGTTCCAGGCAAAGGCATCAGCAGCCAGGAACTTCTGTAGTGGCCCCAACTTCCACTATAGCTATGGGAGGAATGGGAGGAATGCCTCCCCTCTCCTGCTCTTTGATTTTCCTTAACCACCCAAAGCCAGTCCAACCTACTTCTCATTTCTCTTCCTGATTAATCTGAAAGGCTGAGCTCTGTTAGCAACATTAGGTTGGCCAGAAGTTTACAGTGGAGCTCTTAAATCCACAAGAATGTGGCACCTCCTGTGTGGCTGCACCTGAGGTGGCAGAGATGAAAGCATATCCACTCCAAATTTCAGCTGATGGAGGAAGATGTAGTTCCAGGTCCTCAAATCAAGTAAGAAATCATTTAAATTAAGTAGGTTTTTTTTTTTAAGATTTTATTTATTTATTTGAGAGAGAGAGAGAGCACAAGCAGGGGTTGGCGGATGGGGAGAGGGACAAGGAGACTTCCTGCTGAGCGGGGAGCCCAATGTGAGACTCAATCCCAGGACCCTGGGATCAGGACCTGAGTGGAAAGCAGATGGTTAACCGACCGAGCCACTCAGGCGCCCTTAAACTAAGTTTTGTACTCAGTTTTACAGAGAACATTGTGATGTTTCAAATAAAAAAAAGAATCCTTCTGATCTGAAAATTGGGTCTTCTCAATTGTAAATATTTTCTATCTTCTTTAAGTTTTGTACTTTGGTATTCTTCTGATGTCAGTTATTATTCCTTAATAACTTTGGCAGATGCAAAAACTTGATTTGGAAAAATGATGAAGGGTGGCCATAGAATCTTCTATATGCTGCATTTGTCAAACATTTCAGTATTATTTCCAGCTCAAAGTTCTATACATTAGGAAAGAAAGTTAGAAACCTATAAAACAGAATCAGCTATGATCATGTGTGTCGACCTCTGAGAGTCGGGGACCTGAGGTGGCGAAGGAACTGAGAAAAAGAGACAACAATATAGCGAGGCACAGGGGACCCCGAGCAAACAGCCCGAGGTGCCAAGGTTTATTTTCCATACTCTTATATACCTTCTACAGCGATATAGATCTATAATGGTTTACAGCAGGGGCGTAGTAAGGCACCTTCCTCCATGTATACAGGATTAGTCAAGCATGGAAGAATCTTTAAAACAGAATTTACAGGACAAGGCAACAAAGAGGGGAGTGCACAGCGTGCTGTTTACAGCTGGCTTCCTATCTACAACACATCTTCTGCGGCGGACTTTAGAACTAGCCACCCACGTTCCAAGGGCATTTCACTCTGATCCTTTCAGGTTATTTTTAACCCTGCAATCTCGAGTTTTCTCAGAGATCTCAGAGTCTGAGCGAACATGCACCAGCGGTTGTTGTGGCGTTCTGTTTCCCACACATGTGGTGACTGAAAGTTATATTAATCAAGGAATTCTTAAGGATGCAGAGATGTGCAACCCAGAAAAAGAGGGGTAAGAAGATAACATGTAAAATGAGGAGCTAGAAGCTTTTTGTTCATCCACTATGTAGAGTGCCTAAGAGCTTGAGCTCTGCGATTCAACAGACTTGGGTGCAAATTCTAACTCTCCATTTATTAGTAGTGTGACTCTCAGCAAGGTCACTTTAGCAGTCTAGGTCTTGACTCCGTTTTCTGTAAAATGGGAGCAAATATTGGGGTGCCTGGGTGGCTCAGTTGTTAAACATCTGCCTTCGGCTCAGGTCATGATCCCAGGGTCCTAGGATCGAGCTCCGCATCGGGCTCCCGGGTCAGCGGGAGTCTGCTTCTCCCTCTCCCACTCCCCCTACTTGTGTTCCTGCTCTCACTCGCTCGCTCTCTGTCAAATAAATAAATAAAATCTTTAAAAAAAATGGGAGCAAATATTAATGCCTATAATATAAAATGTTTGTGATAACAAATGAACATAAACATATGCAATTTTATTACATGCCGAGTATATAGGAAAAAATTCTGTGAACCATCATCATCATCATCATAATTATCATTATTATTGTTTTTATCACACATTATTCTTATTATTCCAAATGGGAAAGCAAATACTAATGGAAAAATGTCCTAGATAAAAGGGTGACTTTCTTAACAAATGAAACAGCTAACCATGGGACGGAAAGTTCAATGAAATAATGAGCTTCCAATGGCCATCTCACAGGAATTCTGTAATTAAAAGAAGCTCCTGCATCAAGAAGGAGGTTATACCTGATGATCATTAAGGTCCCGCTTACTTTTCAAATATAATGTAATGATTAAGTTCATGCAGCTCACTAGTGCCAGCAAGTTTGGGGTGTTGTGTGGTCCCAAATTGTCCTTCCTTCCAGTTAATAAGGGGAGAGGCTCACTAGGGAGTTTCCAGTTACTATTTACACACAGTGCTGCCAAGTAAAGTTGTTTCTTATACCCCAAAAGCTGGCAGGCCTCACTCTCCTCTTCTGTTTGCATCATGAAAGCCTTAGGAAGCAGAGACGCCTGTTCTTCCCATCCACTCCCCCAAGAAAATGACAAAATGACATTCTTTCCCACTCTCTGTGAAATGATTTCTGTTAACAGCTCTGGAAAGAGGCTGCAAAGATGTGAGTGAAATGATGGCAGGATTTGTTGACAAGAAGGCAAAATGAGGGAATTCAGAAAAAATCACCCACATTAGAGACTGAGGGGCTTGTGGGTTCCATCTGCTACTCTCTCCCCTGGCCTGGGGTAGTCTCAGAATCATCTCAGGGGATCGTCACTCTTCTTTTAAATGACTCAATCAATGGGGCTTCTAATAAAGTCTAATGGATCTCACTATTAGCAGATTTTTTCTTTATATTCAGTCTAAAATTTTCCTTTGATTAATTTAACTGATTTCTCTTCATTAGATGATGGCAGTAATTTGGAAACAAAGGAAAGCATGCAAATTTGAAAAGAGTCATTGTGGAAACTTCTGCTTAAAATATCTTATTTTTGCAGGAACACAGGGAATAATTACTGTTCAAACAACCTCTAGAGAAGTGAGGTTTCCCAAACAGGAAAGATATTTGGAGCTTACCTTGCCCTGATGTACATATTTCTAGTCTTGAAACTGTGATTAGAGGGATACAAAGAAAGGTTACCTTGCCCATCCATATCAGGCCAACGTGCCAGATATTATCTGCAGAAATTCACTCTAGATCTTTCTAGATACTTTTTTTTTTACTAGAATATCTTTGAAAGTTGTTATATAAACTAATAAAAGGATGAATGAAAAAGAAAATACCACTCTGAGGGCAACAATCACTGTACTGGGAGATAAACACAAGCTTTGGGGACAGTGACTTATAGGTCCTGGCTGTGCCACTAGCACTGCCTTAGACAATTTACTCATCTTTTGAAGCCTCAATTTTTGTCCTATAAAATGGTCACAATAACCCATACTTCACAGAACAGTTGCAACACAATTTTTGAGAAGACCTTAGCATAATATAAAGGCAGAAATCTAACACTCAATAAAGATTATAAATAATCATTCCCTTTTTGGTACAAATAAGGTTATTATAGATATAAGTATGAGATTTGGGAAAGAGTTATTGAAAATGTTTCATGATGACTGAAAGCAGGTGATAACAGACAAATGTAATTAATTGTGAATTTGCATGAAACTAAGGGAAGGGGGCTCATTTAAGAGCAAAACGATTGGGGGGTGTCACCAGAAAATCTCAGTCCTGGTATTCAATGGTGGGAGAATAAGAAAGATGGCAGTTCAGGCAAGGGAACACACGGTATGTGAAGCTGAGCATGGAGTATTCAAGGAACACTAAGCAAACAATCTGATTTAAACAAAGATGAATACTGGAGAATGAGTGGACAGAAAGATGGAAGGAATAGATGGGGAAAGGCCAGAATAGGGAGAATATGAGAAGCCAGGCAGCTATCATTGCAAGCTGAGTGACCCCTTTTGAAAATGCTCCTATCCTCTGTAAAGAAGACACTCGCGTGCATCCCCAAATGTCACAAGTATTACCCTGTGTCGCAGGCTTAAACAGCAGTATGTATACTATAAAAGCTCTATACTTGAATCAGAAAATTGGAGTTAAGATCTTTGCTTGGCCAGGAAAACCTGGGCAAATGACTTAACTTAAACAAATCATCTAATCTCTTTTTGCCCCAATGTTTTCATATGTGAAATGGGCACAGTGCTAGTGCACAGCCCATAAGGATATCATGATGATTAGATGAGGTTGGTGTATGTAAAGTGTTTTTGCCTAGTTCTGGGCACAAAGGAAGCACTCAGTATTGGTTTTAAAATAATACAAACAAACAAACAAAAACCCTAGTTCAGTGGACTGAACCACTTAAATGGGATCATCTCTTATAAAACTCCATGAGTAGCCCATAAAACAAGGCTTGTGAAATCCTCGAACACAGTGACTGTGTTGCTTGTAGCAGGAATGTGGAGACAAAATGATGGTGGGGCCAACTTTGCAGCTCTGTGCTGTGAAATTCAGGATACTCCGTCTCCCTACACCAAGCAAGTGCTTGGGATGTTTCATTAGAATCTGGAGTTCAAAAAAATAACGAAGAACAGAGTACCAGAAACACAGCATTCTGTACATGTTGCACAGTACTACTATGGTCACTGAGTTTGTATTAAATGCTATTTAAACAAAAACAGCTGTAACTGCCTTTTTTCCTACCACCTTTCTGGTGCTTGTACTTTCTGATAATAACCAAGTTACTCTGTTGCAGACCTAGACAGAGCTCACCTTTCCCATCACATTTTCCTTCCTCCCCATTCACCAAACATTCTTAATCCATGAAGATGATTGGTTGGGCTTGTTAATTCACCACACAAGTGTTTTGCTGAAGATAAGATCCCAAGATCTGTTGTAAAACAAACAGTATCCTTATGTTTTAGGTAATAAAATCATTGATCACCAATAGAGAGCAAACCATGTTTATCTGAAGACCCTCGCTCTCAAAGGATTTACTCATAGCAATAATACTTACCTATAGGAAACTAGCCACTTCTCTGCTTTGCCAACTCTGGCCAATAATGTCCCATACAAATGAATTTAGAGATTTTCTCAGCTTGTGTTCATATGCTACAAAAGGGAAATGGTCCAAATTGCACCTACTTGGGCCTGAATTATCGACTTCAGCTTTTGAAGTGCAAATGAGCTGAATGAAAACATACTTAGGCTGCAACACAGAAACTATTCCTATTAGCTGATTGATGGTGCATTAACTCTCCTGTAAGGAAAGCCTGTATTGCTATGGATTTGTAGTCCCCTGGTCCAATTATCCCACAGATGAAGGCAAATGCCACCCACCATATGAACCAGTCAATAGTGGTCATTTCCTAAAATTCTTTACTTTCTCTTTTTTTCTAGTAATTTGAATTACTGGATCACCCATAAAATAGTTCTTTTGTGGTTTATTGGCCCTGCTGCTTCTAAAGCTAGACTTATGGACTCGAGCTAAGAAAACAAACTGCTATAAACAACTTCTCAGTAGGCTAAAATCATCAGTATTTATTGTGAATGCAAACTCCTTTGGAAACTTCTAATCACCATAATCCGTCTGTATAAAAATAATCCTTGACTAAATTAATATGTCTGGAAGGAAAAATGAACAGGGCATTTATATGACCACACAAAAGGCCATGTGCAAATTATTAAAGGGTTTTCAATATTTTGCAGCTTCAAAAAAAAAAAAAAAACAACCCAAATGAACCTTTTATAGAGCCTGACCATATTGCGCTGTGAATGAATGAATGAATGATGACTTTAGAAAATAATGTTAGGTATTTTGGTAACTCCTGCATTAAATCATAGATACTTAAATGAATAAATATAGCCTTTGTTCATCACTTCCCATCTATACCAATTTAAATCATATATCAGGCATAGCTGAGAGGCTCTGCACCAAGATTTCTCCAGGGAATCTGTTGGTTTTGTTGGCATATTAGAATTTGCTTCTAAGGAGGGTTCCCTTCTTTGTTGAAAAGAGTAACAAATAGGTAATGCTTAATATCTGCATATGTTAAGATACCCCAAACATTTCTTTCGTAAGATGATGATTTTTAACAACTCATTCATTCACCTTTACTATTTGTCCAAGAGAACTTTCTTTTCATATTCTAGAATACTACTTAGACCTTTTGAGAAGGTGAGAAAGAAACCAGGATGAAAAGGGAAGAAATAAGGTTATATCCATTTTCCTTTTTACAGACTTCTATGTTAGGAAAGTATTTTAAGCTTCACATGAAAATTTTACTACTAAAGTAGTAGTAATTTTTTTTTTTTTTTTTCTTTTTTTTTTTTTTTTACATAGAGGTTCTTTTTTCAGAAATGACAATGGCCTCAGGGAGTGTTTGGGAATAGGTTCTAACATTGTGTTCCCCACTAATGAGACAAGAGAAGGTATGGAAGTAATGAAAGGTGGAGACAATCTTCCAAATTCATTGTACTCATCCAACCCTTTCACCAGTTCTCTCACAGCATTTTCAAGCATACATGTGAGAGAAGAGCAGGATTCATTGAATTGAAATTCCTATTGCTCATAAAAAAAAAGGGACAGAACAAAGGAGTCTTGCTAGCCAACAAATGAACTAATCAGACTCCAAATAATTAGCAGGTATTAGTTCAGTGGTGCTGAAGTTTGAATTCCTTCATAAAGGGGTAAAATTATCATGCGATGGGAACCAAATGAGAAAGAAGCAAAGAAGATGAACCCATTTGACTATAAAATTGTACCTGAGCCATTTCCCCAGATTAGATAGACCTAAAGTCCCACTTTTTGCAGCTTCAAAATGGTTTCAGAAAAGTTTTTATTATTATCATTGTTCAATTTCATGCGTCTCTGCACTTGAACTTCCAGCCAGGAGCAGGAGTCGAACTGCCAGAAATGCTGTGAGGAAACCGTGTTTTTCATGGCTTTTCCAGCCAACATTTTCAGGCCCAGGGGATTTGAAGACACATCCGAACTTTTGAGTGCTAATATGATTTGAACCTCTGAATCTTCCGAGATTTTTTTTTTTTTCTTTCTCAGTCAGAACCCAAGTATGAGCTAAGGAAGCAGAAGAACGGAATACAATTTCAGGAGTTTTTTTCTGTACTGTATGCAATATCTGCAGGCCTCCAGGTTTCTGGTATGTTCCTTCTCTACTCTGAACATTAAGTGTAATATCTATAAAACTAATTATGATGCATATTATCAAAAGTGACCAATGTTTCTTGTGAAGAGCCTCTTTGTGAAATTTCAATCCCTATTTGAATGGGTATTCAGCTTAACAAGTAAATGTATATGCTTAATGATCACCATAGAACATCTGTGTTCTATATAGAATATATTAAATTATCATTTAATTTATCTGGCATTATAAAGGGACAGGTATTTTCCAGATAACCAGAGCCGAGTTTCACAAGTCAAATCTAAGCTTATTTCAATACAGTGTGATAGAGATTTTTCTAAGCTGGCTGATCACAGAAAATGCTAGACATCATTTAACCATTTCTTGATAAATCACCACTATGATTATTTCTGTGCTATCTGGAAATATACACTTTATCTTTAGTATGACTTTTTTGCGTAACACTTTATTGCTCTTAACTATAATTTCTCGGAAATGCCAGTAGGCCTGATTCAAGCAAAACCTCTGTCCCTTCCCTAATTTGAAACTCAAAATATGTTCTGCTACAAATAAGCAGATAATCAAGTGCAGTATGTTAAATTGAAGTTGTTAGCTGTTGAAAGAAGAGCTCAAGTACTTGCCTTTTATGGTGTGGTTATTATGACAATTAATTCGTGTTGTCAGAGAATTTTTTTTAGTTCTAGATATGGTTTTATATTCACATGGGACAGGATTACTATAAGAGTAATCTCTGCACACGATTCATGTTTTGGGCATCTTATTTAGGAGGTTGGTGATATAAAAGACATATGCCTACACTTTAGAAAAAGGAATTGAACTCATGTTCACAAAGACAAAGAAGACAACTCTCTGCAGAATGTAAATGGAGGGATGCTGGCATGATTACACCTGTCCTGAATATCTTGTATATTTTTTGGTCATGAGGCTATTTTCAAAATAACCTCAGTTTGTTAGGTATTACATTAGGTCTTCTCCATATAGAAGGAAGCACTGTCTTCAAATGATTAAAATCATCATAAGAAGACTGCAATTTCTAAAGACAGCCTAAGTGCAAGTGCTGATTCAAACATTTTCTAGTTTTTGATCACATGCAAGCAATTTAATACCCATCAATAGGATTGTTTGGGATGAAAATATTTAATTTGTACACTTATATCAATAAGCCAGATGTGCACTTTGTCCTTACATCAGGCATTGTTCTAAGTCCTTTATATGTTAAGAATTTGAATCCTATAATGTCTCTATAAAATGGGTACTACTGACACCTACATTTTACACTTAGGGGAACTGAGGCACAGAAGTTAACTAACTTGTCTAAAGCCATATGGTTAGGAAGTAGAGATTTGAATCTGAATCTCAAGATTTAGTTTAGATTTGAACTCAAGTAGCGTGATTCCAGAACCTATACTTAACCATCCATCTACACTATTATTAGGAGAATGTTGAGTAATTTTTTTTTAATTGATTAATGTTATATTACCTGGGGAGGAAAAGAAGGTCTGTTCTATCATGTTACTTTCACCTCTCTTGTGACTTGCTGGAAGTTTGTGTCCTGCTGGTCAGCTGTTTTCCTTGAAGACCCTAAGACTCTAGCCAAAGGGGATTGAACACCATCTGATAAAGATTCCAGGCCTGCCCTTGGATAACATGTTGTGAGGAGCAGGAGACAGAAAAGTTGAAAGTGGGAAAAAAATGGCTAAAAGAAAAAGAAATAGTAGATTTATAGTCTGAAGACAGTGTGTGAAGGGGAGGCAGGGGCACTCTGGAGCAATCCTCAGACAGAAAGGTGAAAGAAACAGACTGGACAGGCATGGGGGTGAGAAGAGAGGGTGCAGGATTTCCTTGGAATTTAACGTTCCCCATTAGTCACTGTTCTCTTACTATTATCTTGAGTCATTGTAGATTGACCTTTACAACCTTTCTCCCTTCCCCACCTATGTCATGGTACAAAAAATGATCAACAAACTTGATGCTTCAGGGACACCTAATTCTTCCTTTCAGTGACATTTCTTCATATAAATGATGTCTGGTTTGTGTTTTGAAAAAAGGGGGGGTAATTTAATTAATGATTGCACTATATATTTACATTGAATTTAAATTTTGCTTTTGAGGAAAAAGGCAGGACATAATGAAGAACTTAAACATCTTATGTTGAGCTTAGGAATACACATACACACATCCTACTTACAATATGCAATTATTATAAGTCAAAATAAAAACATAAACAATATGCTTTTCAAAATATAAATAATACTGCAGAATTGGTATTAACACAGCAAATTCTTTCATGATCTGGACAATACACTTTGTATGTGGAGAGTGATTCCATGTGAGCTTTTAAGGAAGCTTATCACTATCTGAAACTAACTTCCAGAACTTCACCTAACTCCATGGACATAAATCATGCTGTCGTCACTCTAGGGAATAAAAATTGCATTTTGTAAATGCAGTGAAACAAGCTCCTTCCTTCTCCATCACCATCTTGATCAAATAACTGTGAAGAACATGACAGTATAATCATGGTCACATGATTGAGCGATCAGGAAACCAAGACTTACATATATTTTCAGTTCTTCACCTTACTTTTGTCCTCAAATTTTATTTATTTGATAATAGGTTTTCAATTTACAGTGCAACTCCAAGTAGCTGAAAATGGGTGAACACAAAAATAAGAGGCCCACAACAGAAGAATCTGTATGTCTAATTTCTGGAATAGCTTGTATCTTAAAGAAATGCAAAAGTTGGTTCTTCTCATTTGAAACATATTTTTAAGTATTCTCTAAATATCAAAATCACAGGAAAAGGGTCAGGGAAGCAGTTGTTAAAAAGGGATTAGTCATATGAGAGCTCAAATTTTATTTATGGAAAACCGCTCTTCAATTTTTGACATGTGATGTAGAGCTTCCTTTATCTGATACATTTTAAATGATTCATTGTATGTAGGGCATCCATTTTGATTTTGTGGCCCTTATAACAAATGTAAAAAAGGACAAATAGAGCAGTTCATTTGGAAAGTACACTGGGTAGAAAGTAGAGGCCACTGGGTTCTAGACTTCAGTTTACTCAAATGAGGCTGATAAGCCTTCTCTCTGACTATGATTGCCATTGCGAGCATGGGCTCAACATCCATGGATCCATTCTATAATACACTAGGCAAGACAAAAATATTAATCTCTAGTTATTGTTCTCCTTAATTCCTAGAAACCAGCACAGTTACTGGCATACATAAATTGCCAATAAGTATGTGTTTAACTGAATGAAATGAAACTATGTAAACAACAAAAATTCAAATAATTTAGAAAGCAGCACATTCACTTAAAACTACCTGGATGAGGGCGCCTGGGTGGCTCAGATGGTTAAGCGTCTGCCTTCAGCTCAGGTCATGATCCCAGGGTCCTGGGATCGAGTCCCGCATTGGGCTCCCTGCTCCTTGGGAGCCTGCTTCTCCCTCTGCCTCTCTCTCTCTCTCTCTGTCTCTCATGAATAAATAAAAATAAAATCTTAAAAAAAAAATAAAATAAAACTACCTGGATGAAATGACAGTTTAAATTGTGAAGTGTAATTATCAGGATGTTTTTAAAGAAATGCAGAATTTCTGAAACATTCAATAATAGATTTAACATAGTATTATCATGTATTGATTCCAGGGAAACCATCTTAAGAATAAATAATATTTCACAATTAATAAATCAAACCAATACAATGAAAATTGGTGTGTCTAAAACATTTGGAAATGATTCTCTGAACTTTTTCAGATATTCTTTTCAGAACTTAGACTATGAATATACTGAGCAAGTCCTTTTTGTATCACATGCTTTAGGTAAATCTCTGATTCAGAATATCACTACATTAATTCCAAAATACTGAAGGTATTAATGAAGGAGATATTTAGCAGACTTCACAGAGTTCTGCTTGTTTGGTATTTTCATCAGAATTGTTGGTGTCTTAGAGCAAGGAGATCCTAGAGATCAGTGGATGAAGTCACTTTGTGGATGATGTGGGAAAGGGCAAAAGCCAACACTGTTCCTGACCCCCGGTTCTTTTCCTATGTTCTCACCAAGGGTTTCCTCCAACCTATATAGGAACATTCTGCCTCTCATTTGAGTCTCTAAAGACTCAAATCTACAATCCACCTGTGGACCAAACCAGATCAGCAGACAGCTGTGAAATGGCTATTTACCACAGTGACCCCATGCAGAATGGCTTAAATGAAATAAACAGTAGGACTAAAAGACCCATCGATATTGGTTGAGTCTGTGTCCACAACAGCTATAGAAGTATGAGTTTGTCAATGAAAACCGAGAGTTAATATAAAATTACCTCCCTATGAAATATATTACTGCACTTAGTGGAAGACTTTTATGTGTCTTGATTATTTACTGTATTTTAAAGTGTTTAGGCTTTTTTTTTTTTTTTACATATTTTACTATACTTCGTTTGATCTGGCAGCCTGAGCAACCTCAGGGTTGGTTATATTGGCTCCAGCTGAACATGTACGGGAGACCTGGGAACAGAGTCTGTGAAGCAAGTGAAAGAGAGTCCAAAGCTGTACTTCTGGTGTAGAAGTGTGTAAACAGCTGTGAGGGTGAACTATTGCAGGAAATACAGACAATGGGGTTGACTTTGGTTATTCCAAGTGCTCTCAAAGCAAGAGAAGCACACTATAATAAGCATATTTCAGAAGGCCTGATATCTTCTGTCAAAACTAAACTACTCATTCCAGAAAGGACTGATTTTTGAAGAACCTAAGATCATGAACAGTCTATCAGAAATATTATTTACTTGGTCAAAAATACACAACATAATTGAATGTCTTTCTGACCTTGAAATCTGATAATCCTTATATCACTCTGAAATAGAGGTTGGTAAAAAGAATTGCAAACCACTGCTTGGAAAACTAAAAAGCTAACAATATTGTAACCATCCTGCTCCTAAATAAGCTTGTCTAATGTTATATTTATGGCTGAATTCATAACTGAACCTTATACAATGCAATTGCCTAACTTCAAAGTTCAGATGTTACTTTGTAATGGCAGAATTAATTTCTTTGATTGCTAATCCATCACGCCTAAGTGTGATGCATGCGGTATCAAACATGGGTATTTCTGCTATCATTAATTGTGGCATATTGTCACAACCGATAAGGAAATGCAGTAAGAGAAAAAGAAGAGAGGCCCTGGTATTGGCAGTTTAGTCTTGTTTTCCCATAAACCATGGCAGGTACAGCCAGACCCCTCAAAATAAAGGGAGGGGGGTCCTTGTGATTCTCACAAGAGAAAAGACAGGCATCCAGAGGCATCAATCACTGGGCTAGCCTTGCTCTCCATTTGCAAAGCTGTTGTTTATTGTGAGATAATGATTGATAGGGTCTAAACAAATGCTGGGAGAAATCACCAAAGGTGCAGGCGCTTAGGTGTGACATTTTGCCACAGGAAGTCTGCAGGGAACAGGCCAGCTGGCAATGAGGACATTCTGAGGAAATTAACACAGATGCATTTAAAAGAAGAGCAAATAATGAACTGTGAGTTAAATGATAGCAAGGTAAAAAGGCAATTATGGATACCAGGTAAACTATGTGCCAGAGAGGAAAGAAAATGGGAAGACATAGGGCAATAAAAAACAAGTTAGGTGGATTTCATTAAGAAAAGGCCATTTTTTTTTAAAGCAGCAACTCTTAATAAAAACAGAACATTCAGTTAGGAGGGTGGAAGATCCAAGAGATAAAGCACAGATCAAAGAAGTAGTCTTGGAAATTTTTGTTATGAACACAGGCACAATTGGGCCAGAAAAGAGTGTGAATTATTGATATACATGTTTTTCTATATTAAAATTCAATGACAGGAGGATGAAGAAAGACAGCAAGTCTTGTTTGCCAGCATCAGAACCACAGGCTCTTCTCAATGCAATCCTAGCATCCAGGTACTGAGAAATGTCTGTATACTGAGGAAGCACAAACAAACATCCATACAGTTGACTTCATTTTCCCCTTTATCATGAGAGATAAGCACCGTGCAGACCAAACTTTACACAAGGTCTGCCCTAACACTGATTAAAGAAGACCTTTCTCCATTGCAAACCCTGTTTTGTTGTTGTTGTTTCAAATACCAGCTCTTCAGTGTAGCCATCAATGACTTTCATCAATAGCTACAATTAGCTCAGCCCTTCTCGCCAGTCTCATTTCATTTCTCCCTTAAACATGCCATCTTTCTTAAGGATCTATTCTCCCTGCTGTCTTTTGCACCTGGCTTCTCTTTGTCACTTATTCCTGGTCTCCTTTATTGGACTTTCGTCCATGCCTCTCTCAAAAGGTGATGCCGGGTTTCTTTAACCTCTCCTATTCTTGGCTTTATCTTTTTTAAATGAGAAAGTATGGAACCTACACAGAGAGTTATGAACATTGAATGAGTTAAGTTGTATAAAGCCTGATGCACGGTTTCTGGCTCAAAAAATGCACTTGTTTTTGTTATATATTTCTTAAGATGTTGTGGTTAAGGCGGAGTAATGAGGCTATCAGTCCATTATACTGACACACAATGTTTTTTATGTAATAAGAGGGATAGAAGTCAATTATATTTTATTTCAAATCTCTTTTCTAGCACTACTGTTGCTAGACCTAATTTGTTGTTGGCCCTGATACGTCTATAATAGCACATGGATCTCATGTCTACACTTGCCTATCTGTTCCTTCAGCATGTAAGGTCTCAATTTGTGTTGTGTTGGTGGGTGTTTGATGGGCTATCTTGAGAACTTTCTTTCCTTCTCTCTTTTTTTTTTTTGATATTTCTTAATTTTTCTAACTTTATGGAAGAGGAGAGCTTTCCTTATTTAGCAAGAGCCATGGGACAGAAGCCAGCTTCTTCTCTGAATCTGACACTGAGGCTCACCCATCAAGTGGTAGTGAGAACAATCGAATGGGCTTTAGGAGGTATGGTGCCTAGTCAAACCTAATAGAAATTTTCTGAAAGTAACAGAGGTAGTATTCCTGGCTTAATAAATTGCACTTCTGATACCAGTCCCTCTTGCTTTTTCTCTGGTCTTGATTTAGGGGGAAAAATGCATACAAACTCATACCCTACTGGAAAAGAGTAGAAGGGAAGTCACAATCAGGTAGGCAGGATTCAGTTTTTTTTTTTTTTTTTTTTGCATGAATTTCAGCTTCCATTTTGTGTTAACTGGGGAAAAACTTACTTAACTATTTTTTTTTTAAGATTTTATTTATTTGACAGAGAGACAGATAGCGAGAGCAGGAATACAAGCAGGGGGAGCGGGAGAGGGAGAAGCAGGCTTCCCGCGGAGCAGGGAGCCCGATGCGGGGCTCAATCCCAGGACCCTGAGATCATGACCCGAGCCGAAGGCAGACGCTTAACGACTGAGCCACCCAGGTGCCCCTACTTAGCCATTTTGAATTACAGTATAGTACACGGGAAAGAAGCACAGGAATGAAATCAGTATCTTCCTACTGACAGAACATGTTATTAAGAAATAACATAAAACTTTTTTCCTAGAAGATCTTTGAAAATTAAAAATAAAAGAGAGAAGGAAGGAAGGAAGGAAGGAAGGAAGGAAGGAAGGACTCTCAATGTATTTTTTCTCTCTTCCAAATTCAGCTAAACAACTAAAACAAGTAACGAATAGCAAACAGGAAGAGGCTATGACAACAACTGCTGGCAGTTTCAACAGATCCCTTTTTCCCAATTTTCTTATATACCCTCCTAGATTCCACCTTCCAGCTTTCCAGTTAGATATGGCTGTGTTCTTGTGTTCTGGTTTATGGAATGTGGGTGAAAGAAATGTGCATCGATTCTAGGCTAAGAACTGAAAAAAATCTCCATTAGTGATGAAGTTACCAAAGAACTGGTAACTACCTCTTGCAGTGACAAAACACTGAATAAGAAAGAAAATGTGCTCGCAGTGCATTCATGACTCAGTCATTAACAATTCTTATAGAATAGAGTACATAGTGAGGAAAAATCTGGCCTAGTGCTATGACCATGTTAGGTGGTGGGAGAAAGGGAAAGTACAAGCATGAAGCATGCAATAGCGCTGAATCCCCACCTCCAGTCAGAGAGGACCAATCATCACAGCAAAAAATGTCATTAAAATTCAGCAGTATAAGCAGATGATTTCAAAGTATGTGAGTTAAGGAAAGTACAGCTAAAAGGGCAGGAATCTGCTGCCCTAGGTGTGAGAAGTGGAAACAAAGCAATCTACCATTTCACATTATGAATCTTGTACTATGATTTGACTTAAAAAGTTATCTAAATACGGGCACCTAGGTAGCTCAGTTAAGTGTCTGCCTTTGGCTCAGGTCATGATCCCCAGGGTCCTGGGATCGAGCCCTGCATCGGGCTCCCTGCTCAGCGGGGAGCTTACTTCTCCCTCTCCCACTCCCCCTGCTTGTGTTCCCTCTCTCGCTGTCTCTCTCTGTCAAATAAATAAATAAAATCTTTAAGAAAATGTTATCTAAATATATTAGTTGTTTAAAAATATTCTGTTAAAGAAAGACAAAATAAGATGTAGAAAAATATTATAGCATAAAAAGTCTAAGGCATGGGCGCCTGGGTGGCTCAGTTGGTTAAGCGACTGCCTTCGGCTCAGGTCATGATCCTGGAGTCCCTGGATCGAGTCCCACATCGGGCTCCCTGCTCAGCGAGGAGCCTGCTTCTCCCTCTAACCCTCCCCCCCCTCTCATGTACTCTCTCTCTCTCTCTCATTTCTCACTCTCTCAAATAAATAAATAAATCTTTTAAAAACAAAGTCTAAGGCATTACAGTTGAGGAGAGGTACAGCAATGACCACTTTGGGGTTGCAAGATATATTCTAGCCTTGCCAAAAGTAGCAAGGTGAAATGTAAGTATTTATACAATTGTCTCATCAATGCCAAACCTCGACTCCCAGATCCTGAGTATTAACCCTGACTCTGTGATGGGCTTGAATCTAACTCAAGTCTCATTTCTTTCTTGGCTCCATATAATAATAATAATGATGATGATGATGATGATGATAACACAGAGCGGGCATGATGATGAGCTATGAATTTTGAAAACTAAAAAATGGTTTTGCCCACCCAAACTCAATGACAGCATTCCTGCTGATTGCCCATATCCAGTGTAAAAATACTTGCAGATTTACTCTCAAGAAGGCTTGCCTGGGAGTTTTATTTTACAGTGACTAAGGAGCCTCAGGAATTCCAGAAAACCCTTAACCACATGCAATCTTCTCAGGCCCCTTTCATTCAGTTCATGGATGTTGGCATCAATTGAACAATATTCTGACCTTTTTTAAAGGGCAAATATAATACTACATCAGCTTGGTTAGCTGAACTTTAGACTCCTCTGAATTGGAGAGTATGTGGGAGCTCCTGGGTAGATTTCATATATAATGTCATGGCAGAATTAATGATTCATTTCTTGTAGGAATTACAAAGCTTTCCTTTAAAAAGAAGTTAAAATATATATCATTTAAACCTGAGTATTTAAACCTATTGTTGAATCAGCAGCCCTCAGGATAAGTAGAAGTATACTAAAAAGAAAACAATGATTGGATCAAGAAAAATATGCAAGATCAAAGGCATATTGTTCACAATTTTAGATAAAGAACAAGAGTGGCTTTAGGCAGAAATGGAAAGTGGTTAGCACTTACTAGCAATCTAACATACATTTTTGGGACCGTTCACTGGTTTTCTTCTTCCCTCTCTGGCCAAAATCTGTGTCCCATCCCTGGTACCCCTGACTTTTTCCTAAAGCATATTTTCTCTCACTGAAACTTATTCTTTTAAGTATCTTAACCCATAGGTCTTTCAGCATTCCAAAGTGAAATCTAACCATTCTGATAAATGGACTCATCATTACAATCCATATCTCAATCATGTTTTACCATTCACAGGATATCATTCAATCCTCACAATAAACCAGTGAAACCACAATAAATCTGTTCATCTTAAAGTTGATGTTGGTAATGTATATACAATTCTATTATCTGACATACTATAAGTATTTAATATATAGTAGCTAATTTAATTTTCTCATATTCCATGATACAGCAGGGAGAATGGAACGGGGTATTTAAGAGAGAAAAGTTCTTCCCTCTTTGTATGCAAAGAAAATAATTGTGGCCTAAGATATGTTAGAAGAGGTACTGCCTCTTCAAATCAGATGCAAAATAGTTTCAGTGATCATTAGTTAACATGTATTTAACTCTTGTATAAGGTACCTTAAGATAAATAGAATAGAATAGAATAGAATGGAATGGAATACATAATAGCATCTCTAGCGCCAGTAAGCTTATAGTCTAGTCAGGAAGTCAACAAAAAGTAAAAAAAAAAAAAAAAATATATATATATATATATATATATATATATATATATATATATATATAAAAGAACACATCCCTTAGTGACTACTTGCTTGATAAATGAGTGGAAGAGAAGTAATAGTGAGTTCAAGAGAAGCTAGCATAAACTCAAGTGGCATGGGAGGTGTGCATGAAGACAGAGAGGCTTAGCAGGAACTTGCAGCAGCTCTATGCTCTACCAGCTCCCAGGAGTTGGGGTGACATCTGAACTGGAATGGGGCAAGGAGCTTATCTGTGTGATTCGACCTCTGCTGCCGGGAAGCCCCTCCTCTGAACTGTGTCATCAAAGCCCACTTTCTTTATACTACCTCTCCAGCATTTGAATGAGCAACAGCTTTGTTCCAGAAGCTGGGACGTTTCTGGCCATATTGCCAACTACAGAAGGGCCAGGAAAAGAAGTTGTGGAAGCCTCTTCAGCCAAGAAATGGTAGCTGCTGACTTGTTTGTGAAAACCTGACTTACCCTTGTCTAATGGTGGAGAGAAAGGAATCCTCAAATCATCTGCTGAATCACCCCAAAGCTAGTTTCACACTAAGGCTCCTCTCCAAAGGAGAAGAGATGGCCTCTGACTACAGACAGCTTCACTGTTAGGCTAATAAGACTAAGACTCAAGGGAAAAATAAAAATATTGCTATAAAGTAGGGATAAAATCAGACCTTGTTCTGTGGCCAAGTAGGGTTTGACATTGGATAAGTCCCTTCTGGTCTGTTTACTCATTTCTAAAGTGAGAGGTTGAGTGAGGTTGTCTTGAATATCTTTGACTATCTTAAAGTCTTTTAATAAACCAAATTGTGAGATAGGATAGTACAAGGAATATTTGGCAACAAGAGTTAAAAAAGATAGAAATGTATACATTATAACTAAGAATATTTACATTCTTTTTTTTAAAGATTTTATTTATTTGACAGACACAGCAAGAGAGGGAACACAAGCAGGGAGAGTGGGGGAGGGAGAAGCAGGCGGGGAGCCCGATGTGGGGCTCGATCCCAGGACCCTGGGATCATGACCTGAGCCAAAGGCAGATGCTTAACGACTGAGTCACCCAGGCGCCCCAAGAATATTTAAGTTCTTAGGGCTTTCTGCTATAAAAAGTGTTCAGTCCCATTTCTCCTGAAGGTAGTTAATGAGTGGGTGTACAGAGAGCTGGAAAGACATGACTATATTTATTAATTACCTGCCTTGGGAATTACTGTCCATAATTTTGGCGACTGACTAAATTCATCCCAATTGACTAGTATTAGTTGCACCCCCACTCCCCGTCTAGGAGAGCGTTCCATCTTCTACCCTATTCACATGTGTGTACAAGAGCAGTCTCGGAGGCTGGATGCATGTGCTACAGGAGGCAGGGATAGGCTGGAGGTCACTGAGAGAAGCTTCCTAGTCTTACCAGTTGGTCCACAGTTTACCCAGCTTCCCAAACTCAAACCTTAAACTCCATTAAAGTCTGAAATTACTGACTGAGGACAGAATGAAATCACAATGCAGGAAAGCTCCACAGAAGGGAGGGGAGGGAAAAGAACTGCCATTTTCTGGACAAAGCAACCAACCACCCCTTTCTCCTAGTTATGAAACTCAAGAGAAAGACAAGGCAATGAAATATGGACCTATAGGTCTCAATAAAAACAAGAGTGAAACTATATTTTATTGACCAGTTATAACTTACACTAACCCACCTGCTCTCCCAGGATTTTATTTTGTTCCTTCATCTCTGATGACTCTGTAGGATGCAGTCAGTGTTCTTCCGATGTTTCTCACTCCCACTCTCATCCTGGCCTCAACTTGAAGCCCCCACCAACCTTGGTGGCTGGACCAAGTGTAACATAAAGTAGCAGGAGCAAGCCAGCGGGGCAGGAGCAAGCTAGCATGCCAGGTGGTTCTGAGTTATTCACCTTGGTACAGTCCTGCCTGAAGATGCCCTTTTAAGACTCATTAGACAGAGGATGCAGGAGAGAAAGAACCAATGTATATGAGCATCTGCAAAGTGCCAAGGACAATCCAGGTACTTTATAAAGATAAAAATCAAATAAAATTTCTAATCACTCTGTTTTTTTTTTAAATTATTGCTGCGTTTTCTTCCTCCTAAAAGGAGATGCTCAGAAAAGTTCAGTAATACCGACAGAACCCGAATACTACCACCTAAATGTATTGTGCTATTTCTATGTTACAGCTTGCTTCCTTTATGATCACCAGATGTTTGTGTAATGGGGACATGCTGATCTACTGCCCTGGCTGAGGGTATCAGTTCCCAAACCCTGGTATTATTGTAGGGATTTTCCTTTCTTCTATCTACCTTTTTGCATGTGTTCAGGGTTATGTCTTCTTTGGCCTGTGTTAATAGAGAAGTCTGTCAGAAAATTAGCAAGATCTGGGGTTATCTTCATAGGGGGAAAAAAAAACAAAAGGATGGGCACCAACTAGGATCTTGAGGCACAGACGGCATTCTTAAAGGTGACCAAATGGCACAATCCTGGATACCCTTCAAAGGAATTCCAAAAGAGAAACCATAAGAAGGAAATCACTGGTAATCACTTAGGTAAAAGCAGGTGATCTGTGGATAAAGATAGAGCCACCCCACTTGGCTTCTGAGTACTTCAGTAAGCCTCATCCATAGAGCTTTGTGTCTAGCCCTTTCCCTCTGGATTTTATAAAACTCCTCCATCTTTCTTCTAGTCTACGTTTCTTTCCACAGAACCATCTCTTTAAAGTCTTCTCAATCTATAAGTAAATATGTACTCTGTGCCAAAACCCATTCCAGGTGAGCCAAGGAAAACCAAAGAAATGACTTCATTTTCAACATATTTCAGTGTCACTGGGTTAAGAAAGGCATAAAACCATGAAGTTAGAAGAGGCTAAAGAAGATAGTGTGAACTCAAGAGCAGGTCATGAATGATTTATTCAAGATTCTAAGTAACCTAACCTACTGATTCTGCCAATGTTATCCTAGTTTACACCTTGTGGAAGGCAGGGGCCCGGAGTCCAAAGTTTGTTGGTAATATCTGTATTTATATTTGTGCTGTAGTTTTATGAAAGCTGATGAGCATCTAGTGGATACAAAGTTATTTTATTTATATATGTGTATATATATATAAGTATAAATAATATCTTGCTTTAGCAGAGATATGGTAGTGATCTGAATTATTAATGCTTTTATTTCCCCCATGGGATTGCATCCCAGATGATTATTTATACATTTATAAAAATAATATCTAAAACAGATAGCCAGGTAGGTCAGAGAAAGGAAAGGTTTAGGATCAGACTATCTTGTCAAGGTATAAAAGATTCTTTCCCATGTGTTTCTGGCCTTGACTTTTTTGAGGGTAGTTTTTACTAAGTAACTTTCCCAACTGTTGATATGAGTGTACACAGCACAGAGAACAGGGGTTGGCACATAGTGTCCAATAAATCCAAATTTATGGAATGACTGAATAAATGAACATCACTCATGAAAACTGTCCGTTTCTCTATAATCAGGTCATTCCATTACATCACCACAAATATATTCTTTCGTTTCTTTATATCAAGTACCTCTAGGTACTTCTAGACACTGACCAATCCCCCTTTACCTTCTCTCAAATGGACACTTTCTTCTCTAAGTCTCTCAACATATTCTTTTTCTTCATTACCTCCATCGTTCTAGACTCTAAGATAAATAGAAATATGCTTCTTGCTTGTTCAATTCAGTTTATTTCAACAGATATTTTTAAGCATCTAATATTGCTGCACACTCTGGTAGGCATTGGGGATGTAAGAGTACCCATAACACTGAATGTAAGCATTTCATTTCGGTAAACAGATTATTTCAATATAGCCACTCTGGAAAACAGAATGGAGGTTCCTCAAAAAGTTAAAAATAGAACTACCCTACAACCCAGCAATTGTGCTACTAGGTATTTATCCAAAGGATACTAAAATAGTGATTTGAAGGGACACACGCACCCCAGTGTTTATAGCAGCAATGTCCACAATAGCCAAACTCTGGAAAGAGCATTGATGTCCATCGACAGATGAGAGGATAAAGAAGAGGTGATTATATATATATAGGAATATTACTCAGCCATCAAAAAGAATGAAATCCTGCCACTTGCAACAGTGTGGATAGAACCAGAGTGTATCATGCTAAGCAAATTAAGTCAGTCAGAGAAAGACAAGTACCGTATGATTTCACTATATGTGGAATTTAAGAAACGAAACAGATGAACATAGGGGAAGGGAAGGAAAATAGAACAAGATGAAAACAGAGAGGGAGGCAAACCATAAGAGATGCTGAACTGTAGGAAACAAACTGAGGGTTGCTGGAGGGGAGGTGGGTGGGGATGGGGTAACGGGGATGGGAATTAAGTTGGGCACTTAATGTAATGAGCACCGGGTGGTATATACAACTGATGAATCACTAAATTTGACCCCAAAATTAGTAATACATTATATGTTAACTCGAATTTAAATAAAACCAATAAATAATAAGTAAATAAATAAATTATCCAGAAATATGACTAAAATGAACATCGGAGTTTAAGAGAGCTACATAAATCAGGTAGAGGCTCCTTAGAAGGGTTGCACTCAAACTATATTTTGGAGAATGAGGAAGAGTTAACTAAGTAAAGAGGCAAGAGAGGAGGGGAAAGAGCTATTGCAAATAAAGGGAATAATAAGGAAAACAGCATGTTATTGTTAAGCTGCATGTGAAGAGAGAAGCATATTGGGAGAGATGTCTGAAGAAATTAATTTGGTTCTATCTATACACCTTCTCAACAAAGGGGTTCACTGTTTCTCCTCCCATAGCCCTAAGCAACTGTAGTGTAATCATAACAGGCTAACACTTTATAACACTGAATAAAGGTCAGATACTATTTTACATGTTTTACATATATGTTGTCTATATTAACTCATATAAACTTCAAAATAACCCTATGAAATTAGTTGCTATTATTACTTCAACTTCACAGATGAGAAAGCTGAGGAATAGACACCTTATATAACTTGCTGGAACTGTGATTTCAACCAGTCGGGAATCTGTGCTTTAAACCTGTACATGACACACACACAAAGTGATCAATTAAGAGGCATAGTTTTACCTCTTCTCTTTTATATTGAGTAGTAAAGACATCCTTCCAGAGGTTCCAAAAGAGCTTAGAGTTTCCTGGATATCCATGGTTGAGACATAGGGAGAAACAAAGTGTATGCATTGGGAGGGTATAATTATACATTCATGGTCATCTATCTATAACAATTCTCACTCAAAACAATCTTCTGCAGTGTGAATTTAATCAGCAGAAGTATGTGGAAACCTAGTCTAGTCAATTCCTTCAGTAGTCTTGTGACTGAAGGAAGAATTACTTTTGTATCTGTTTCTTCATTTATAAAATAAGGAATTTGGTATAGAAGACACCAAGGTCCTTCCAAATAGAACATTCCAATTAGCTCCCATGCAGCTTTCATAGTTAGGTTCCTACACACAATTTTCATACTTTGATAGTTGACAATATCCTCAGTTAGGAAACTTGATAAAACAAAAAAGAATCTCAATCAGTAAAGAAGGTCAGCTCACAGAGTTAAACATCTTTCATTCTTGAGATAAAATTCAATCTAGGTATGCCATAAACACTTATTCAAAGAAGTATATGTAAATAAATTTTACATATATATTTAAGAATATAAATATAAAAATAGTTATATTCTCAAAATCTAGGGATCCTAATAAGAGAGATTTGGTAACCATAAATAATCTTAAGTTAAGGACTCTTTACATTCATTCTCAGTATCATAGTGACTATATCTCATCTGTCCACAGCTCTTCCGGAATAATAGCTACAGTAGTGAAGATGGGGCACTTTCTATCCAAAGAGATGTAAACTAAAGAGAAAGAGACCTAGACCAGTAACTTGGCCAATCTCACCAGTCCAACAGCACCATGCTACTTGCAAGCCCTTGTCCCCTCTTTTGCATACAAGGCCGGCTACGCAGGGAGAATGTGTGTACTTGGGAGAGCTCTTCCCCACACGGTGCAGCTGGACAGGATTTCTCCTATGGTTGCTCCTCAACCCAATCATAAGTAAATACTCTCATGGGGCAGAAACCACCTCTTGACAGACTTGCTGAATGTATCTTCTAGAAATATGAAAAAGATACCATGAAGAATGGCCCCTCTCAACAAAGAATCAGAAAAAGTAATTCTTACATGGAACCATTAGATATAGTGCGATTTTCATTTAAATCTTTCAGTTAAAATATACTGCAGAAATAATACAGTATTGTACTCTCTGATGTTTCTGCAAAAAAAAAAAAAAAAAAAACGCCCTTCACAGGGCCATGTTTGAAACATCCCAAATCTATCTTTCTAACCATGTCCAGAATGTGTCATGTCTGCCAACCTGGCATCTAACGGTGATTCATTGAAATGTGTTGGAAATGTGATTTGTGTGGGAGTCAAATAGAAATCAGATTGGCCCCATCCCTTATATCTATATCTCTCTATATACATTTGGCTTTGACATTCATCAAATTACTCTGTCCTAACAAAGCTTTCTTGCACAAAGTAATCTCAAGCGACAGTGCATAGCAATGTGTATAATATGAAAGGAGTTGAATGGCTAAGTAGTCAGCTTGACAGTATCGCTGGAATCTTTTATTGCATATATTAGAGAGTTAAACATTGCAATCTGCTTTTCCTGTGAGACCCAATAAGTAAGGAAAAAGCCAGGTTTACTCAGGATTACGCTGGTTTTCCTTTGTTTTCTTTCCAAAATAGAAAAAGTCTTGATTAGCTTATAGAAGGCAAAATTTGCATCTCTATGCTTAGAGGGGTGAGATTTTCCTGCTAGAAATCCATTTTCAGAAGAAGCCTCTTGAGCTAGATATTTCATCCCACTCTTTGGTCTCCTAAATTAAAAACAACTTTATTTTCATTTCTGACTTTGTAAATGGGAATTTTATCCACTTCATGAGAATGACTCATATATGAATCACACACTTCAGGGAACTGCTGAATCGAAAAGTCTTTTTGTTTGTTGTTTGTTTATCTCACTCCAAAAGCAGCTCTTGTGCTCAACCCAGCTCTCCTGGACATGTCGGCCTCGACACACTCTGATAATCAGATGAATATAAATTATAACAATGCCAGTAACAATGACAATGGAGAATGAAGAGGAGAAAAGAGCTGCCAGTTCTCAAATGGCCACTGACAGTCTCTGACCAGAACGTCAGTGCACTGGAAAAAAAAAATGTGTATATATACACATATACATACACACTCATACATACATACAAATGAAATCTTCCAGGACTTATGCCACCTCCTCATATTTGGGTGGAGTTTGTTCTTTGGAGAAGCTACACTAACTCTTCTACCATTTCTTTCTTTTTTCTTTTTATTTTTTTTAAGATTTTATTTATTTGACAGAGAGAGACACAGCGAGAGAGGGAACACAAGCAGGGGGAGTGGGAGAGGGAGAAGCAGGCTTCCTGCAGAGCAGGGAGCCCGATGCGGGGCTCGATCCCAGGACCCTGGGATCATGACCTGAGCTGAAGGCAGACGCTTAACGACTGATCCACCCAGGTGCCCCCTCTTGAACCATTTCTGTAATTGTCTAGAAACTTGACTAATTTCCTAAAAGTAACACACTCTTAAGCAAATCCTGATTTAAGGTACTCAGATTTCTCCATTGTTGCTGTTTTTCTTTTCTAAGAGTAAAAATAAATGGCATTCTTACAGTATCATATGAACCATTGTAGCCAGATGAATCAATGTATTTTAGTTAACAAACCTTGCTCAATACTTATAAGATACCAGGATACCATGTGTTCTAAGCCTTTACCCACTATGACTCATTTGATCCTCAGGAAGCCACTACAGGGGAAGTGGTTACTATCCTCCTATGAGGAATCTAAGGTACAGAGGGGTTAAATAGCTTGCCCAAGTCCACATGGGTAGGGAGTCACAGAGTCTCACTTGAACACAGACACAGACACTTGGCTCTAGAATTCATTTTAACCACTTCTGCTATGCTTGGAAACTAAGAAACCATAGTAAGAAAGTAAATATAAAGAATAAGCTTGGATTGGCCAGAAATATGATTTCAGAGACCGGTAAGTGAGCCTCTTGAAGAGTATGTCCTCCACTCATCTTTCCCACTATTTGAAATTATACTGTTAAAGGTTTATTGTGGAATTATAACATTTTAGAGTTAAAAGACAGGTGAGAATTTACCCATTTTATTGGCAGATAAATTGAGAACTACAGTAGTTGAGCAACCTATTCAAGATGACATGGCAAATGAATTGTAGAACTAGAGCCCTATTCCTGAGCTTTCCATTCTTAGGAGAAATATCCCAAAGGAATCAGGAGGGACTAAATTAAATCATAATAATCATATATTTAAATGGGACAGTTCTAGCAACTTTATAAATGCTAAGATTATCTTTCTACCTACATCATTCATAAACAGTGCATACTGCCAAAGCTAGTTAATCACATATTTTAGCAATAAAAAATTATTAAGATGTATTTGATATGCTCTAGAATAAATGGTTCATAAGCAGAATAAAGAAATATTTCAAAAGACAATTCTACTTCTAGATAGGAGCTCTGGAAATTTATGGAAGACTTTCTAATTTTATTTCATGCATTTTGTGTTTTAGATTTTTGTAAGCATTTAACTCTTGTAATTAAAACAAAGCACCGTAAATGACAAGCTAGTAGGAAAAAAATTCTGAGGAGGTAAAAAAAAAAAGTGACAAGTTGATAAATCAAAAAATGTGACCCAGAGGTGAAAATAATTAGCTTTTTTTTCTTTTCATTTTAAAACTGACTTTAGATTTGTAGAAAAGTTGCAAAAATAATGAAACAGTGCTTGTATATACCTCACCCAGCTTCCTCTAATATTAACACCCTAGGTAAATATAGAAGTATCAAAACCAGGAATTAACACTGGCACAATACTAGTAATAAAACTATACCCTTTATTTGAATTTCATAATTTTTTCATGTTCATGTTTGTGTCCTTTGCCTTTAAGAAGTTATTTCTTATTGGTCACCTCTAATCTATAACACTTATTCAGTATTTCCTTTTCTTTCATGTTATTGACACTTGAAGAATATTTGTCAATTGTTGTGTAGAATATCCCTATGTTAGGGTCTAACATTTTCTCATGATTAGACTGAAGTTATGTATTTTTTGCAAGAAAACCACAGAAATGATACTGTGTTCTTCTCAGTTCATCATATCAAAGGGTTCATGATAGTATTTGTCTTACTTTTGGTGACATTAACTTTAATCACTTGATTTCTCCTGAGTTTCTGTACTATAAAGATACAAACTTTTCCTTTCTAGTTAATAAATATTTGCAGGTTGATACTTTGAGAATATACAAGAAATATATGTATTTCTCCTCAAGCTTTCACCCACTAATATGAGCATCCATCAAGGGACCTTGTCTGCAAACAACCATTGCTCTGCTATTTACTTAATGCTGATTTTTTTCTGCATTTACTAACAGAAAAATTTAGATTAACAGAATTAATAGATTGACAGGAAATCTATAAGAAGGAATGATCTCTTCTCGCCCACTTATTTAATTATTTATATTAAAACAGATTCATAACTATTTATTTTATTCTACAGGTTAAAATTCAGTTCTTCTTTGTTGTAAATTGTTCCAGCTTTGGCCATTAGCAGCCCCTTCAAGTTGGTTCCTATATTGTTTAAACAAGTGCCTATTCTTTCTTGAGAACTTCCTTACTTTCTAGTACTACAGGATACTCCAGGATCACCTTGAATTGCTCTGCCCAAGAGCTGGAATCAACCACTTCTCCAAATAGAACTTGTTCCTTTTTCTTGGAGACTGCTGTTTAGCAAGCAAGATGTATGCTAGGTGTGCTCCTTGCTACTAGGGTATCATTGACTCTAAGCCCTGTCAGGAGACAAATGTAAAAAACAAACAAACAACAAAAAATACACACACACACACACACACACACACACACATATATATCTGTATACTAACCCCAGGCATATGCACACATCTCTCTCTCTCTCTGTGTGTACACACACACACACACACATATATGTATATGTATCTGTATACTAACCCCAAGCATTTGCACACATCTCTCTCTCTCTCTGTGTACACACACACACACACACACACACACAAACACACACACACACACACGTATCTGTATACTAACCGCGGGCATATGCACACATCTCTCTCCCTCTCTGTGTGTACACACACACACACACACACACACACACACACACACACACACACAATATATATGTGTCTGTATACTAACCGCAGGCATATGCACACATCTCTCTGTGTGTACGTACACACACACACACACACACACATATATGTATCTGTATACTAACCCCAGGCATATGCACACATCTCTCTCTCTCTCTCTCTGTGTACACACACACACACACACACATATGTATATGTATCTGTATACTAACCCCAGGCATTTGCACACATCTCCCTCTCTCTGTACACACACACACACACACACACACACACACACACGTATCTGTATACTAACTACTGGCATATGCACACATCTCTCTCCCTCTCTGTGTGTACATACACACACACACACAAAATATATATGTGTCTGTATACCAACCACAGGCATATGCACACATCTGTCTGTGCACACACACACACACACACACGTACACCCCCTGGGCAGATACATCTGTATCTATATGCATAGCTATGTTGATAGAAGTGAATACAGATCTATCTCTATGTCTATGTCTATACTGGTATCTGTATCTGTACCTATATCTACCACTATGCATTCATGCTTATACCTTGGATTCTAATCCAGTATCACAGGGCTACATTTAACCCCTTTGTTCCTTTTTCGTAACTTCTTTCTCCAACAGAAAAAAACTAATTCTTACTAACTTTGGTAAATTTATTTGTTCAATTCTGCTGTACACATTAGTGTCATGATTGTTAATCTCTATTTCCATAAGAAATACAGTTAGTGACTAAATACCTACCTTTATGTACAATTCATCTTGCTTTTATCCTTACAGCATCCGATCAGGAATTTATACTGCCTTTGCCAGCAGCCCAGCACTACCGCCATATTCTGGCTAGAGTTATTTATTTGGAGATATATGAAATAGAGATAACTTTGTTTCTAAGAGTAACAACTATAAAAAAAGATGTAATCAGAGAAATCTCAGGTATTCCTCATCTCTGCTGTGTCAGTCCCATCCTCCCTTTTGCTTCTTTCCACCCCTTTTGCTTCCATCCCCCCTGGAGGTAACCAGTCTCTATTGTTTGCTTTATCTTTTTTGTATTGCTGTTTTAGGAATGAGTAGGTAGCTGTGCGTTTTCTTATATCTCTTTTCCCACAGAAAGAATACTATATTATTTTGTGCTTTTCCCCCCAATTATAAACATGTCCTAGAATTCACTCAAATATCTGGTTCATAGAGATCTTCAATTTTTTTTATAGTGGCATAGTACCCCGTGGTGTAACTATATCAGTTTATTCAACCCTTCTCTAATATATGGACATATGGGCATTTAGGTTTGTTACAATATCTCGTAATCAATCGCAAACAACGCTACAAGGAAAACCTTCATACACATATATTTTGATAGTTGCCTAAGTATATATTCAGAGATAGCTAGAAATGGGATTTCTGGGCCAAAACCTAAGTGCATATTACATTCTGTTATTTATTACCAAATTGCCTTCTGAAAGGCTGTAACAATTGATGTACCAAACAGCCATAAATGAAGAGTGCCTGTTCCCCTGAGCTTTGCCAACAAAATGCGCTGTATTGTTTTTAATTTCTTCAGACAGATGTGTAAGAAATGGTATCTGTGTTATTTTAAATACATTTCTCTAATTATAACAACAAACATTTATATCATGAGTCCCAGAGTCAATTTCATCTCTTGTTGTTTCTGAATTGTCTGTTCATGTTTTTTTCTCATTTTCCTGTTTGGTTTTGGTTATTTGTTTTTCAATTTTATATAAGTTTTATATACTGGGGACACTAGCTCTCTGTAGATGACATATATTATGAATATTTTTTCCCAATCTGTCTTTTCACTTGTTGATGGTATCTCTTGTCATTCATGGTTTTATTTTATAAATACAAATTTATCAAATTTTTTCTTTTATTATCTGATTTTCAGTCATTGAAAGCATTTTCCTAAACACAATTAAAAAGGAAGTGCTGTGAATTGTGTAAGACCGATGAATCACAGACCTGTACCTCTGAAACAAATAATATATTATACGTTAAAAAAAGAAAAAAGAAGAAGATAGTAGGAACGGAAAAATGAAGGGGGAAAATCGGAGGGGGAGACGAACCATGAGAGACTATGGACTCTGAGAAACAAACTGAGGGTTTTAAAGGGGAGGGGGGAGGGGGATGGGTTAGCCTGGTGATGGGTATTAAGGAGGGCAGTATTGAATGGAGCACTGGGTTTTATACGCAAACAATGAATCATGATACACTACTTCAGAAACTAATGATGCAATGTATAGTGTCTAACAACATAAAATAAAATTTTAAAAAAAGGAATGTACTCACACTTTATAATACTACTTTAATGGTTTCCTTTTATACATTAGATCTCTAATCAACTTGGAATTTAACTTCACATAAAGGATAAGATTTGGATCTAATTTTAGCTTTTTCAATTGGCTACTAAGTTGTCCCAGCATTGTTATTAGAAAGTTCCCTGTATCTGAATGATTTGAAGTGACATCTTTGTCACACAATAAATCTCCATATGTAGTTGGGTCTAGTATTAGGCCTTACATTTTAGTTACTGGTAGGTATGTCTATTCATGTACCCATGTCATGTGATTTAATTAGAGGCTTAATAATATGTTTTAATGTCTAAAAAGTCTATTCAAACCTTGTAGTTAGCCAAATGGTGGCCCCAAAAAAGATATGACCACATCCTAACCCACAGAACCTGTGAATATTACCTTCTAGGAACAAAGACTGAATACAGCCTTATTGACAAAAGATGGAATTAAATTGACGGGAGGAGCTTACACTGGGTTATCTGAGGGGCCCTAAATGATATTACAGTATTTTTATAAAAAAGCAACAGAGGGATCTGCAAGACAGACACAGAGGAGAAGGTAATATGAAGAAAAAGCAGAGAAGCTACCAAGAGCCAAAGAATTCTGACAGCCGACAGACTGTATGAGTCAAGGATCGGATTTTTCTCTTGGAACTTCCTGGGGAGTACATTCCTGTTGGAGCCTTGATTTCAATCTTCTGTCCTCTAGAACTGTGGAATAATACATTTCTGTCGTTTTGTTTTAAGCCATCCAGTTTTAGGTAATTTTTTATAGTAGTTTCAAAAAACTAATATACCCCTCATAGTTTTCTTTCCAGTGCTTCCCTAGCTATTCTTGTATATTTGTTTTTCCAATATAAACTTTAATATCAATTTTTCCACAGATGGCTTATTGGTATTTTTAATTGAAATTGCACTGAATTTTACAAATTAATTGGAAAAAACTGACATCTTTATAATGTTGAGTCATCCTATCCTAAAACAAGGCATGTTTTTTCATTTGTTCAGCCTCCTTTTGTGTTTTAGAATTTTTTAAATTGTTCTTTGTGTCAATTTGTGCATTTTCACTACTTTTATTTCTAAGTGTTTAATCTCCTTCGTTCCTATTGTAAAATGGGTTTACATCATACTTGTATATAACGAAGGCTTCAAATATTAAATTTTTATTCAAGGAATTATAAAATAATTAAAATTATTATGTTTAAGTATATAAATTATAAGCTTGAAAATATTGCAGCAAGGGAATGACAAAGCAAACAAAGAAGCAAATATAATTTCTAAAAATGTTAGGTATGAAAGTAAAATGATATATTTAACAGACTGATTTAAAAGCATATTAAAAATAGCTGAAGAAAGAATTAGTGTAAAGTCACGAAATGCAGTAAAGACCTGGAGAAGTTTTTCAGAATGTAGCACGGGGACACGAAAGTTGGATATGAGAGAAAGCCTAAGTGATATGGAGCATGAATGTCTAAAATGTGTGTAACTGATGGATTAAATAAGAAACAAAATCATTAAACATATAGATTTTAACAGGTTTGGTCTTAAGGAGATTTTATTTATCTATATAAGTATTCACACACACATATATATGATATATGCATGTACATGTATACACACATATATGTGTACATGTATGTATGGATGTAAAATTATTTCCAGTTGTTAGGTGAAGTGTCATTGTACAACATTTATGTATATATGACATGTATCATACATATCACATGCATGACATATATGACATTTTACCTTACGGCTAGAAAGTAATTTTTATCTGCATATATGGAAATTTTACCAAAAAAAAATCATGCACTCTAGGGGCGCCTGGGTGGCTCAGTTGGTTAAGCAACTGCCTTCGGCTCAGGTCATGATCCCAGGGTCCTGGGATCGAGCCCCGCATCAGGCTCCCTGCTCAGCCAGAAGCCTGCTTCTCCCTCTCCCACTCCCACTGCTTGTGTTCCCTCTCACGCTATCTCTCTCTCTCTCTGTCAATTAAATAAATAAATAAAAATCTTTAAAAAATAAAAAAAAAATCATGTACTCTAACAAAGGCAAATTTCAACATACTCTAAGCACAATGAAGCTAAGTTTAAAATATTTCTAGAAGACTCCTTAGACTTTAGGCAGCCCCAAAATATCTTCTTGAATATGTTTTGCCAGATTACCAGACATGCCTAGAAAAGTCTTAATCCCTGCAGAGGACAGATATAACTTAAGCTCAACTGGGACTGAACCTAAATACACTAGATTTAATGCAGTTTTTTAGGAGGGGGCACTCTTTACAAATAATAACTCCATTAGATTTCTTGGATTCTCTGGGCTTGGCATATATAGGAAAAATCATTATTTAAGACTGAGAAAACCCGAGTGTTAGTTTGGGCTCCACTGCTGGCTTGATCCCATTTAACCTCATGGTACCCTAGTTTATGCTAACTCGATTAAAGGGAAGTAATAATAGTCATCCTATTCACAGTATCACTCCACTGATTAACCCCAATAATGATTATGACAGCTCTAAATGTATAACAGCAGCAGTAATTTAAATAATTTGTTTGGACAATGGGGAGAGGAAGCACTGGTGAACCTGAGAAAACAGGTGAGGCCGGGGTGAGGTAGGAGAGAACATGAGATTAGAGGAAGTGTAGGCTGAAGGGCAGAAATAACCACAAATCCAGGCCCAGGGGTGAATTAGTCCACTTATTTTTTTTTAATTGCTGGTGATGGAATTACTGTTTCAGGAGAATTTTAGTCATACTCTTTCCTTTATTCACATCAGCGTCTTCCTTCATCATTCTGCAGATGTTCATTAAGCCACAGGTAGAAGGGACTCCAGCCAGGATGCTTCCCAGACATCAAATACAAAGGCAACCCCAGCTTCTCAAAAATTAAATCACTGAGAACTCCTGAAAGTCAGAAGTTTCAATAAACTCACAGGCAGCTCAAGCAATTTCAGTGATGGAGGTATTGTTTTGGAGATTGACATGTAGCTTATAAGTATTAGGTGAAAGGAACAAAAAAGAAATCTTTATTAAAAAAAGGAATTAATGAAAAACTAATTAAAGTTTTATAGGAAACTTTCCCCTCAGCTGGAACTGCCAGTATTCAGACCTGGAGAAAAAATAGCATGAAGGGGCTTTCAGGAAGCAATAAAACAAGTGATCAATAGGGTACAGGATCAGAGCCCTGAATCCAGCTCCAGCCCCTGGTAACTGTGAGGAGCACGTGTCTCTGGTTCATGGGGACACAGGGAGGGCATGGACTGGACTAGCTTGCATGGTGTATTCAGTCCATCTCTGATCTTCCTTCCATGATAGTTTGTACCACCTCATCCACGAAAAAGAAAAAGTGTTCCCCTCGGCTTAACATTTTCAGCTGCCAGTCTTTTTATATACCCATCATCTACCCCTCTTTGCTTGAAAGCCACATACAATACACCCATAGGTACCTAGTGGAGAAACTGTGTTGGTTCACCTACAACTCATGAATTCATTCATTCAATAAATATATTTGGAGGCATTATGCTAGCTACTAAACAATGTTAGCCAAAGTCAGACATGGTGTCTGCTACAAGGAAAACCCATATTTGAAAATGAACTTCGTTAACAAGAACTTTAAAAAAATGAAACCTTGTTGAAATAACTCTATGCTTGTGGTAGACACTTTTCTTTGGTCAGCACCATTTTCAATCTCAGTGCCCTTCTCCCTTGCTCACCTCCCACATTTCAGAATATAAAGTCATATACCTGGTCTTCCAACCTCATTGTGGCTAAAAGAGATAGGAGACCAACTCCTTGTAAGAACATAAAAGAATAAATGTCCGAGGGTCTTTAATTTCTTGATAAGAAGAAAAGAAGCAAGAGGAAGTTTCCTGGCCCTACCTCTTTCCCCCTTCCTCCACTTTAAATAAAAAGTTATACCAAAGGTGAGTCAGCCATTATATGATGTTGGGCCAACCAATAATGTCAAAAGTAATTGTGATCTGGATAGCAGAGCAAAAAAAATAGAAAGTGGCTTTGTTTTTATTGTCATAGAACAGGTGACCAAATGCCCGCAGATTTTCCGTTATGAAATCAAACCTATTTCTTGATAATATTGCTACCTTTTTGTTTGTTTGATATTAACAGCTGAATATTGGGAATATACTCTTAAGTGATACAATAGATTTTCATGTTGGCTACTTTGAGGAGGACTTGTCTTCTTTGAATGAATATATGCTACTATGTTTGCTTAAAACAATCAGTCTCATTATATTATAAGCTTACCTCAAATACCAACATCCCTTTTACCAACACAGTACCATGTTTGCAATTACTGACTCCATAGCAGTGAACAAAGACTCTCTGCCCTCCAAAATAAATATTATTGTAAATGGTATTAAAATCATAACAAATTAAACAAGTCCTTATTTTTATGCTTTTTCTTTTGGTGGTCTGTGGAAATTTGAATTTTTTTTTCCGTTTCTAAGAAATGCCCTGGAGGTGCATTCCTCTATGGCACTGCCCCTAATGAATCAAAAGGTTAAATTCTGTTTAGAAGTGCAGGGGAGCTGATTATGAAAAAAAGTATCCCCTTTGTATGCAGAAGAGAAAAAGAAGAAGGAAAAAACAAACAAACAAACAAAAAACTTCACCCACTACTCAGCCTGTACTTATTAGTATTAGTTCCAGACCCAGTGGTAAGTCAAGTATTTTGAGATGCTAGTCCATGAATAATAATGTCATCGAAGCACAATAATTAATAAAACAGGAGAATGCTCCCTGAAGAGGAGACACAGTATTGCAAGGGGAGAGACAACCTCGCCTTTCCAATGCGTCTGATACGGACGCTTGAACTTTGATTTCTAAAGGTGGGGGCGAGGTAAAGTGAATTATACTTCATTAGCAATGTGGAGGGAGACACAGCCTCTAGTCTCTAGAGAAGCAGCCTTTAATTGTTAAACTCCCAGCATTCTCTGGTGGATGGCAAGCCAGATTCTCTGTCCTGATTTTCCTGAACACAGGTAGCATTTTTTTCATGATTGACTATAATTTTCTTCTCCTGTCTGTCATCATTATTGAAACTATTTATTAAATTATGCAGCACTGCTCATACATAGAACAAAGGGCTTTGTAGACAAGGTACCAGCTGATAAGCACATGCCCATCTGTTACCCGCTAGCACCCAGCTTCAATTTCGGTTAGACAGCATCTCCAATCAAGTTATCTCACTCAGCCTCAATGCCTCATCTAGAAAATGGAAAGGCACAGTGTCTTCTTTTGCTTACACTTAGTGTTATGTGAGGAACAGTGGTCCCTGTGTTTGTATTTATCACATTTCATTACCAAACAGATTTTAGGCAGCCTGTAAAATACATGATAAAATAAGTATTGAGTTTAGGAACAATAAAATAAAAATAAGCATCTAAAGAAGCCAAGGTGAAAAGTAACAAAAGACACAGAAAAAAAAAAAAAAGACACAATGTGTAAAATTGGAATTCTGAAATGTGTACAAGGAGAATTTGTAAAACTTCTGGGAAAACATGATAAGTTTATCTCTGCACTACTAGTAGGAAAGCAGGGAAGGCAAAGAATAGTATTACACCGGATGGAGAATTTGAAAATGAAATAAGACGGTCAGTCCACCTCTCAAGAACCTAGGTAGAATCTAGAGGAGCAACTGTGGTTTCCTCATAAGATACTGCTACACTGGCTTCAATACATAAAAACAATAAAAATTAAAAATCAAAGTATGATGTAGACCCTAAAATAAAAGCAACAGTCAGTGATCACGAGAATTTTAGAATGAAAAAAAAATTCCAAGTAAACTGATTTGGTCTTAGAATAATCTCAAGCATGTACCCAGAAAATCTGTATTTTTTAAGAAATAACTTCTTGGTGAATCCTTGGTAAAATTTATGTAAACCTTATCCCTTGGTAATTAAATATATAAATTATTCTATGCTATGTAGATTTGAGACATAAGCCTAATACATTTTGGAGGAAATTTAACAGAAAGTTTGAGTTGGGTATTTCAGTATTTAATCTCAGTATCAGTTGATACTATAAGGTATCATTCTTCCAGATGATTTTGAGTTGATGACAGTAATACCACATCATCAGTTTGGACAGGTACAATTAACTCAATGCTTTCTATAGCTTGATGAAAGGAAGGAAGGAAAACAGAGGCTTAGGATATATGCAGTAGATACATTACACACCAAGACAGTCATTTTAACGATGCCATTTTGATGCAGAAAACTTTGATATTTATAAAAATATCATTGCTCCAAAAATAAACCAACCTTTATTGTTATCATTACTGAACAACAGTCATAATACAAACTTCAATCCAATTCTGACTCATTCTCCATCCCAGAGCCTCACCCTGTCTTTGATCCCACCCCACACTGACCTACCACATAGCCTTTAAATTCTCCTTCCACAGAGCTGCTGACTCCATTTATACCTATTCGCTCTTATTTGAACATGTCAGGATCTCTCACACCTCCTTTCCACATGCTATTCCTATGACTGTCTTCAGCGCTTTTCCTGTCAAGTTGGCCACCTTTGCTAACCTTCTCAAGTGCATCTGTTACTTTCTCAGTGAAGTCTCTGGTATTTCCTTGTGCTTCCATAGCACTTTGTTTTGTTTTGTTTTGTTTTTTTAAAGATTTTATTTATTTAGTTGAGAGAGAGAGAGAATGAGAGATAGAGAGCACGAGAGGGAAGAGGGTCAGAGGGAGAAGCAGACTCCCTGCTGAGCAGGAAGCCCGACGTGGGACTCAATCCCAGGACTCCAGGGTCATGACCTGAGCCGAAGGCAGTCGCTTAACCAACTGAGCCACCCAGGCGCCCATCCATAGCACTTTGTTTATATGGCTTTGAATGTTCTAAAATCTTACATTGTAATTGTTTGTATACTGTATCCCCAGTAATCATTCTTCTCTTTAATGTTAGTGACACTAAGTGTTCATTTTTGAATGTGCAGAACCAAACAGAAACCATAAAATATGACCGGTGCTCCAAGGTTTTTATAAAAATAAAAGAATGAATGAATGAATCAAATGAAAGTCAGTGAGATATTTTTAAGGAATGCCAAGAATCAACTTTCCCGTAAGAAAGAGCTGCAAGTGGAGTTGGAGAGACTTGCGTGGGAGAGACCCAGGAGAGGCCTGCTGGAGCTCCTAAAATCCTATAGCTTGCCCCCTGCTCTCCTGCCCATTTTAGACCCTGACCAGGACCACTGTCTCTTTCAATGAAGGATGGCACATTTCATTTATTTAAACCACTGGACACCTAATGAGTAATAAGGATTTTCATTTTGAAACCAACACTTCCCTTACTGCAGTATAAGAAACCTGAGGCATCACTGGCATTGGACAGGTATAACTACAGGGGAAATGATAACCTTCTAATGAGAATGAGTGTATGTGATTGAACATAATGAAATGTTTTTAGGTGCAGTCAGTAAAAAGACATTGTAGAAAATACAGTTCAATGATATGGTACAATAAAACATCCTGGTTCCAAACATTAACCAACTTCCCTCGAAGTGAAGACATCTCCACTGGATGACTGGCCTTGAATTAGGCCATCCGTATAATGCACAGTGACATAAATTGCCATTACCAGCAAATGAACATTTACAAAGTGGGACATGGGAGAATAGTCACAAAGCTGGAAGGCTAGGCCTGGGAACTTTGTATCTTATGGAGATGCTTTCCATAAAAAGACAGTGGGACTATAAGGGATCATCGACACTTCTAAAAATGGATGTTAATAGTAACAATGTATTTATGTGTGCCACTATTGATTTCAACGTGTTTATATTCTCAGAAGAAACCAGGTTATTAAAAATAATTAAATCACAGTACTTGACATTTTGGGGGAATTTACATTTTTCAAAATAATAGATATGTATTATCATCTTCATTATTAATAATTTAGATTTTCATTTTAATGCCTGAAAGTCATTTCATGTTTATAACAAAATTTCCTTAAGCATTTGGGAGGATGCTTTGGATGAGTTATCTTTTTCTGAGAAAGATACTCCAAAATAAATCCAGCCTACTCCATAAAATGGAGGTCTGTCACCACCACATAAATCAAAGTGGAGATGAGATACAGAAATCCCTTACAATTATAAAATACCTATCAAGTAATTATTACTGTACTTCATTAATTTATGTTAGCTCATGTAATCGAGATAACCTGATGAGATATCATTTCAGATGAGGAAACCTGAACTCAGAAAGGTTAAAAAATTAGCCCACGATTGGAGAGCTGCTTTGTAGCTCATCCAACCTTTGCACACTGGTTCTTCTGGCTTCAAACCCGACGTTCTTTCCATTATTACATTCAGTACCTATATGTTCTAGTGAGATTAAAACTGTTCTCCTGTGTGAGAACAAGGGAACATGCATGCCATTCCTCACATCTATTCTCTCCACTGCCAGACAAGTCTCAGAACATAAAACACAGGACAAAAGAAAAGAACAAATATCAAGCCAGGTGTCTCCAATTCCTCTAACAATGTCTGGAGGCCACACAGATTCTGTTCCCAGAGTAGTATCTGTGTCAATCCTCTTCCTAGCATCTTCTGTAGGAGGCTCTCCTGCCAAGCTTGAGCAAAATCTCACATTCCTTTATCGCCATAACTCCAGGGAGGTAACAAGTTAGTCTAGTTGGCCAGGTACAGCCTGCCGACCTCTGAGTGTAGTCAAGTGTCCACTATTTCCTTTTCTTTTCATTCTCCAGTTTCTTTTTTAATCACCAGGATGTCAAGCGGGGGAATACTAGCCTCTGGATAGTCGTCCAAGGTCCTTAATTACTGTTTATGTCTTTATATCTTATGTCTCTAAATAAACATTTTTGTCTGAGCATATCAACTTCATAGCTGCTATCACATAAATCTTATACTTTTCCATCCTTGCTTTTTCAAGAATTTCATGTCCACCTATCCAAATTCTATCTGCCTTTTAACTCCAAGATAACCTTCCAGCTAGCTTTGAGATTACAGACTGCTCAGGCCATATTCAGTTCTACTTTTTTGATTATGTCTTCCTGGCATTTGAAAAGTATTATAATTTTTTCCCTATATTGATGGCATATTAATCAGTTCAGGTTACCATAATGAAATACTATAGACTGGGTGCCTTAAACAACAAAAATTAATTTTCTCACAGTTCTGCAGACTGGAGGTCTGAGATCAGGGTGCCGGGATGGTCAGGTTCTGGTGAGAGCAAACTTCCTGGCTTGCAGATGGCTGCCTTCCTGCTGTATCCTGGAGAGAGATACAGAGGGTGAGAGCTTTGGTATCTCTTACTTTTCTTATAAGGTAACCAGTTTTATTAGATCAAGGCTCTATCCTCATGACCTCACCTAACCGGAATCACCTCCTTAAAGTCTTTATCTCCAATAGTCACATGAAGGGTTTATGGCTTCAACGTATAAATGGAGGGGGGGTTGCACACAATTCAATTCATAGCAGCTGGTTACTATTTCATGCATGCTGTCTGGTAAATTCTGTGGGCAGAACTTCTTTGAATCCTCCTAAACAGTAAGCACACCAATCAACACTCTTTTTTTTTTTTTAATATGGTTTCTTTCTCTCTTTTTTTTTAAAGATTTTATTTATTTATTTGAAAGAGAGAATGAGAGAGAGAGAGAGAGAGAGCATGAGAGGGGGGAGGGTCAGAGGGAGAAGCAGACTCCCCGCTGAGCAGGGAGCCCGATGTGGGACTCGATCCCAGGACACCAGGATCATGACGTGAGCTGAAGGCAGTCGCTCAACCAACTGAGCCACCCAGGCGCCCGACCAATCAACACTCCTTAACTCAAGCTAAAAAGTAGCTTCAAAACATCATACTGTACAGGTAAATGTTTATAATGAAGACCACTGGTGCCTAATCCTAGCCCACATACAATAAATGTCTTTCAGTGTTTGATATTGCTAATTCTTAAAGTAGACACATGGGTGTTTGTTCATTCCCATTTCTGCTCTGGCATTTTCACCATTTTAGGCCCATTGACAGGAGGATAGGAAGTGGCAGGAGGAATGTGTGTGTGTGTGTGTGTGTGTTACACAATCACACACCCTTGCCTGAACAGTGTAACATAAATGCAAATAAACTGATTGACAAGAAGGACCCTTGATTAAATACTACAGGGGAGTGAAACTATAATATAAATGCCTATTTTTGATAATTCAGATAATGTTTTTCTACCCAAAATACATAAAATGAATCCAAATTGTAATTCTGATAACCTCTATAATTTCAACCTAACCAGGAAGATAGGGGGAAAAAAAAAAAAGGAAACTCTATCTCTAAAGTCCTGTAGGCTGCGAAGGAAATTATTCACTAAGGATAAGAGAAGAAAGCTGTCAGCTGCTCCCCAAGAGCAGCACCACAAAATATTATGCAGTCAAGTAGACCAGGCAAATATAAGACAAGCAGCATTCAACACCAGCTCTTACTCATATCTAAAGGGCAACTAGGTCAAAGCTAAGATCTCTGGCTCTAAGATAAAGGATTTCAATTTTCAGAAAGTGTTCTGCAAAGAAATTAAAAAGGAAGATAATATTATCAACTGAGATTCTGGCATCTTTATTGGGCCCTAAAGACAGTCTCTAAAATCTCCACTGTGTGTTGCACTAAAGGGGATTTTGATTCCATATGACCCGATCACCAGATCTACCACCTCACCAAAAGCAACAGGGTCACGTCTGTGTGAGAAGAGAAGGGAACCAGCTTGTTAAAGGCAGAAAATAAGGGAAATCTCTGAGATATTTCTCCTGGCATACAGGTGAAATGATTAATCCACCATCTCAGATTCAGTTTTATTCTTTTTATTTTTCCACCAAAGAAAAAGTGCCCAGCAGGTGGGAGACACACTCCAGAAGTCCTCAAAATACGAGGTAAGAAAGAGACACATGAGTTATAAAAAAAAGCTGCTCAATCAAATGGATTCATGAATTTCCCAACTGAATAGGCAAACAGATTTACTTTTAAGATAAAATGAACCTCTACTCTAGGTTCTTTAGTAACTTGAAGGCTTTGACAAGCCTTTTTAATTATAATTTTCTAAAGGAAAATGTAAATGTATAATGATCCCTAACACCAAGAAGCAAACCTATCTAACCGGCATGGCCTTTCTGAGTACCTATTTGTGATTCCTCCTGGCCCAGGCACTGCATGACAACACCAAGAACAGAAGGAGGAAGCAGCTGTTACCCTCAGAATGCTTATCATGCAGCTATAGGCAAAGCTCTGAACTGGTCAAAGTGTAACTACTGTCACCTTGCAAAAGGAATGAGTATCTAGACCAACATGCCCTTAGAAGACAATGAGAAAAAGGAAATCATGACTTATGAGCCATAAAGGTATGAAGAAGCGCTTAATAATGGATAAATAAGAGGTTTGGCCTGGACATTGGTTTGTGGCTTGATCCTGCCTAGGAGCAGAGGGATAACTCCTGGATATGGAGCACAGTACAAGGTAACTTTGCTTTGTGTATAGGTTTAGCCCACCCTGGAAGAGGAATTTATGTTATTTAGGTGAGAAGCAAGATTTACAGTTGGCACCTATTGCTAGTGTGAAGAATATTTTAAAGCTCTGAGTAAAAATTCAAAATTCAATGCTATAATTGAGAGAGAAGGAGACTGTCATTATTAGTAACTATTTACAAGGAGGACGGGTTAATTTTATCTCACAGTGGGGATGGTAAAGTGAAGGGATTAAGAACAGATTCTGGAGTTAGACATACCTTCATTTTAACTTCAATCCTACCTCTTCTCACAGTGAAATCCTTAAAGTTATTTAATCTTTGTAAACCTCAATTTCCTAATATGTAACCTGGGACTAATAGCCACAGTATTTTTTAGGGAGTAGGGTGAAAATATATCTACAGAGGCAGATCTGCTGTGACAATCATAAAGCTAATGCTTCAGGGTCCGTCATTTTCTCCATGACCCTGGAAGAAGCCCCAGAAGTTTTGTATCTGTAATGTTCTGTCTACTTGATCAAAGCAATCTCCCTAGTTTGTGTAAGCTTCAGGCCTCACAAAATGTGGATCCACCTCTACGTATATAAACTAGCTAGCATATAAATTTATCCAGAAAGTAATAATTACATATTAAAATTACAGTGTTCTTCTCTGTATCACTTTACTATTTCCATCCTCTCCCTGAGAAACGCAGAGTAATTCCTAGCAGTAGATGACACAGCTAAATTCTTCTCTCGGCCTAGAAAATCACATAACCTCTTCTTTGTGAGATGTCGTATTACGTTACCTATTCTCTAGCATTTTCTTTTAAGCAGGTTGAGAATAAAAAAAATAGATTATCAAAAGATTTGTGAATTAAAAAAAAACACAAGCAATAATTTTAGTCACTGCTTTTCTAGATGTAAGAAGACATTGTAAGAGGACACTATTGCTTAATCCAGGCAAGCAGCAGTCTAAGAGACCAGGAGAAAGGAGACTTCCTCAGTCTGAGGTTAAAACCAATAGGACATCTTCAGGACTGAATAAAAGAGGAAGTACAATGTTAGGAAGAAGGTAAACAAGAATGGGTCTTGGGATACTAGTTCAAACTGCTGGGGTGGGGTCTAGCAATCTGGGGTTTAACAAGCCCTCTGGGTGATTTTCATGCACACTGAAGTTTGATACCATCAAACTAAAGGAATGGTGCCTAACCAGTTAGGTTGGCCTGTACAGAGAAAAAGAGAATTTGGAGATGTGGCCCCAAAGCAGAATGAAAACAAACTGAGAAAGAAGCAGCAGGAGGCCAGCATAAAGTGGTACCACAAACCTAAGAGATCAACGATCAAACAAGGAGGTTGAGTTTGAACAAGTGTCAAACAGACTAAAAGGTCAGAATTTACAGACTGAAAAAATATCTCTTTCTTTTAGCACTTTCGGGGAACACTGTTGGTCCCAAGAGGAAACATTTAATTAAGTGCTTAGAATACAAGCTAGACTACGGTAGGATGATGAGCAATGACACAGAGACCATAAATGTCTAGATATTTAAGCACATGGCTTAAAATCAGATAGGAAGATGATAATGAAAGGGAAGTACTGAGTCAAGGAAGAGGAGTTTTTTTTTCCCCCCCTTAAACTAGAAAGAACTTAAATAAATTAATATACTGAGAGAGGAAAATGAGGAAAGAAGGGGTTTGGACTCCAAGAAAGAAGACTATGGTGGTTTAAAAAGAGGTAATGTGGGGGGCGCCTGGGTGGTTCAGATGGTTAAGCGTCTGCCTTTGGCTCAGGTCATGTTCCCAGGGTCCTGGGATCGAGTCCCACATCGGGCTCCCTGCTAGGCGGGGAGCCTGCTTCTCCCTCTGCCTCTGCCTCTCTCTCTCTCTCCCTCTGACTCTAATGAATAAATAAATAAAACATTAAAAAAAAAAGAGGTAATGTGGGAGAGATTTTAGGAGGTTTGTCCAATACACTGGAGGTCGAATGACTAAGAAGAGACATATAAAACAATTATATATCTATGTATATCACACAAATATGCACATACACACACATTTGTGTATGTAGCTATAAAAATTTTCTTAGCTGATGGAGAAATACTGGCCTTTCCTATCAAGTGATATTCATGCCAGCTTTGTCCTCTGGTCCTGGCTCATAGCACCCACATACCATTTTCCAAAGAGTACACATGGAATGCATGTGATATAGCAGATGCTGAGAGGGGTGCTGGGATTAAAAGGTGAAAAAAAGCACAGTCCATGTCATCAACAAGGTCAAATCAAGATATGGATATATGTTCATAGTTTCTATCTCCTCTATATCCTGGAACAAGTACCAAGATTAAGTTTAACCTACTAATTTGAATAATTACATAGCACTATTTGAAGATTCTCTGAAATCACTTACATGTCCCAACAAGATCATCTCACCTACACAACCACATGCCAGGTAAAAGTCCTCTAAATTCAAATTTCTGAGATAACATACTGAGGAATAGAAGCCACTTATCACTTTCATGAGCAGTTTTCATTTCTGCTTTTCTCTCTTTCTCTCTCCCTCCCTCTTCAGTGGCCCAAATCATTGGAATGGAAGAGATGAAGGGGGTGGGGTGTAAATAACCAAGGTATAGGTTTTATTTCCAGCTTCTTAAGTTTATGAAGTCTTGACGTCAGAAGTGCTGCCATGCAGGCAAAATGTGGAACTTTTTATTTTATTATTTTTTTTTATTAAAAGATTTTATTTATTTATTTGAGAGAGTGAGAAAGAGCACATGAGAGGGGGGAGGGTCAGAGGGAGAAGCAGACTCCCCGCTGAGCAGGGAGCCCGATGCGGGACTCGATCCTGGGACTCCAGGATCATGGCCTGAGCCGAAGGCAGTTGCTTAACCAACTGAGCCACCCAGGTGCCCCCAAAATGTGGAACTTCTTTCCAGCCAGTTGTGACTCCACTCCTTTATTCAAGTCCTCTTTTCACAGCCCCATTGGCCCTGGGTGCCATCCATCTTCAGCCAGAAAGATTGCTTTATTACCACATTCATCAATTTGTACTCTGAGCTTGAGTTAGAAGTGACTTGGAAAGACAAAACTGTTACCTTAGCAATTGAATATGAAAGTCTTATTAGGATCCACTTTCGTTAATCTGATATGAAAGTCACTAATGCGATATGACTTTAACACTGTATAAGCAACAATAAATTCTGATATGATATGAATATTAATACAATGCAATGGGATACTGCTAATATGTTAATGTGGTGAGATATTACTAACAAGATACAAGAATCTTGATTGAAAAAATTAATATTACCTCCCCATAATTCTCTGGAACTGCAGTCACCATGTTCCAAGATAGTTCTGGTCTAGATTTTAAGAATAAATCACTTGCTTTTTTGAGTAACAGACAGAATGAAAGTTAAGATTATTGATGGTCCAAGTTAAGAAATGTTTGTGAATATGGTAAACAATTGCTGTTTGTACTGTTCTTATTCTAATTATTTGCATCTATGATTGAGTTACACAAATTATATAAAATGCAAATTTGACAACAGGTCAGACATCAATATGCACTTACCTATACTCTGGGAGGAAAAGATAAGAAAAAGTAGGAAGACATGAGCTCTGAATACATACAATACCAAACAGGCATACACCTGTTATTCATTCAAATATTTCCTCTGCATTATCCTTCCATTTTATATCCTTTTGTATTCCCTCCTAAAGCGGTGCAATTCTGGGCTTATATCTCTTATATGATTCCCACTCCAAAAAAAAAACATTCAGGGGCAAGTTAGTGAACATATCATCATAAATCAGGATATACGGCCTTCATTTTGCTCTAAGCTTTGACAAGTTTTAGTACTTTAATTATGTTACTAACAACATGTCTTAGGACTCATAACGACAAATGTCAGGATATCAGGGCTGAAAGTAGCTGGTATCTATATCCAGAGAGTGGCCCAAATCTCCATTATTCAGCTCAATCTTTTGGGATTTTGCAAAGTTGGCCATAGATTTCACCTATAAAGTCTATTAAATTAAGATACACATTAGCATATCTTATTATAAATATATAAACATCAAGTAAAGGACTTTTGTTATATGATGTCTAACACTCAAATAAATTCTGTAAAATCTTGCCAATGGGGTCTATATAAAATTTCACAATTTAGGGTAGCTGGACCAATCATTCCCACTTCTAAATTAGTTAATTCTACTTGTACACTTTTTGTAACAAGAAAAAAAATAACCATAGAGTCATATAAATGAACTCAGTGGAGGGCTGGGAACGAGGTTACTGGTACACAGTAAGTATATTTACTGTGTTACCGTAAAGGTTACTGATGTTATTTAATAAATGATGCATAATAGGGAAAAGAAGTCAGTTCTAGACCGAAAGGTGTGTTGCGTTGATAAAAAATTGGGTATTCTGGTTGGTTGTGACATTTACTGTTGACACAAAGTAGAGGTTAAGTTGAATTCACATATAATTTTGTGAACTCTCTGGCAAATCAAAAATGTTAACAAGTTTTTTCCATCTATCTCCATATCAAAAAATTTGGACCTCCAAAGTTAGGCTACAATAACAAATTCTTTCCTTTCATGCATGCATCATCTGGAAATATATAGGTAATAACTACATGATGACAACAAATACTCACATTTCATTAGCAACAGGAAAAAAAAAAGTAATACTAGGGGGATAAAACCTCTAACCTTTTTTAGCTGGAAAAAAGGACTGAGTTGTTAAGAAGACTAAGTTAATTGATGATTTTTCCATTATTACCACGGTGCAATCGATTTCAGAGTGTTTAGAACTGATTAGCAGTGATGGTAAATTCTACCGTATCAACTCTTAACATATTATTTTTCTAAAACAATTATCCAAAGTAAAATGATGTTAATATCATGTTCAATCTGGACTATAGAATATTTCTTCTTCAAAAGCTAACCATTTTTGTTAATGAATATAAATTAAAAAGAATAAAGTTTCCCCAGCAGACAATGGGACATATCTCTTACTATTACCCTTACCATCAGTAACTAAATAGAACAAGAGATTCTGATGTGATGTTAAACCTCCAGAAGTTGTTCCCATTCTAGGGAAATACAGACAAACCAAAATCAAAACCAAACAAATGTCCTGAAAATTTTCATGTATACACCTTAATCTGAACAGAAACAAATAGAGAAAGCACCATTATATATATTCTGTTTTTAGTTTTACACATTGTAGAGGGTATTTAATGATATCTTACTATGGTTTTCGTTGCATTTCCTTTATTACTAATGAATTTGAGCATCATTTCATATGTTCACTTACCATTTTAATATTCTCTTTTGTAAAGAAGGTATTCAAGACTCTTGCCATTTTTCTATTTGCTATACATAATTTTTTTTATTTCCTTAATAGTTTTTGGAGATATATATATTATAATTTTTTTCAGTTTTATGTGCTCCCAACATCTTTTCACACAGTACAATTTGAATCCCACTCATTTAATGTTTTATTTATTTATTTATTTTTAAAGATTTTATTTATTTATTTGACAGCAAGAGAGACACTGAGAGAGGGAACACAAGTAGGGGGAGTGGGAGAGGGAGAAGCAGGTTTCCCGCTGAGCAGAGGGCCCGATGTGGGGCTCGATTCCAGGACGCTGGGATCATGACCTGAGCCAAATGCAGACGCTTAACGACTGAGCCACCCAGGCGCTCCTCATTTAATGTTTTATAAATAGACATTCTTAATGTCACTCTATGCAAAAAAAGTGAATCTTTTCATTTATATTTCTGATTTTTGAATCCTTTTACTTTTTATACTGCCCCAAGGTTACAAAGATATTCTTCTATACCTATATTGTGTTTTCCTTCAGTACTTAGATATCTTACAGCCCTGACTGTTGTGTATGGGATGAGATAGCAGTCAAGTTTGCATTTTGTTTCCATATAAATATCCAGCTGACTCTGTACCAGTTACTGAAATGACTTTCCATTTTTCACTGCTCTGTAGTAACCACTTCAGTTATTAAATGAATGTATTAAATGTATCACACAGGGGCGCCTGGGTGGCTCAGTCAATTAAGCATCTAACTTCAGCTCAGGTCATGATCTCAGGGTCCCGGGATTGAGTCCTGTGGCAGGCTCCCTGCTAAGCAGGGTGTCTGCTTGTCCCTCCTCCCACTGCCCTTCCCCCTGCTTGTGCTCTCTCAAATAAATAAAATCTTTAAAAAATTTTTTTAAAAAAGAACAGTAGACTCTCTAAGCTCTCCTTTTTGTCTCCTTAGACTATGTGTTTATACTTATACCAAATCATATTCTCCTAATTACTTTAGAATTACAACTAGATAATTTTAAGCCCTTCCAAATCATCCTTCATTTTGAGGACTATCCTGGCATTTTTGGCTGTTTGAATTTCCATATATATTTTAGAAACAAATTCTCAATTTCTCTTCAAAATCTATGATATTTTTATTGAGATGTTTTTGAGCATTAAGACTAATTTGGGGGTAATTTGATATTTTCACAATATTTACAATTTCTGGTACATGAAAATGGGTGTTATCTGTATTCATTTATGGTCTCTTAATTTTTCTCACTAATGTTTTACAGTTTTCTGGGTAGAAGCCTTGCATATTTTTGTTAGATTTGTTTTTATCCATCTGTTATTTCTTAATGTTATTAAAACTGGTATGCTTATTGTTAATTTGATTATCTGTGTGTTGCTCAGTATGTAGAAATACAATTATATTTTGTATATTAGCCTTGCATCCAGACCTTGCTAAACTCGTTTCTAATTCCAATAGATGAGCTATGGAATTTCTCTGATTTTTTTTTGCTTATGCAATAATATCTCTCAACTTCACTAATCATCAGGAAACGCAAATTAAAACTACAATTAGATATCACTTTCAGTAGGGAGGCTCTTCAAAAAGTTAAAAATAGAACTACTATATGATCCAACAACCCCACTTCTGGATATATAGCCAAAAGAAATGAATTCATGATGTTGAAGAGATATCTGCATTCTTATGTTCACTGCAGCACTACTGTTGCATTAATATTCATACATTACTCCATATGGAAAAAACCTAAATGTCCATCAGCAGATTAACGGGTAAAGAAGATATAGGAAGAAAAAAAAAAATATATATATATATGCAGACATAAGATGAAGTATTATTCAGCCATGAGAAAGAGGAAATACTGTCATTTGGAACAACATGAAAGAACCTCAAGGGAACTGCACTAAGTGAAATAAGTCAGACAAAGAAAGACAAATACTGTACGGTATCACTATAATTATATGTTTAATCTAAAAAAGCCAACTCAGAGAGTTACTAGAGGCTGGAGGGTGGGGGAAATGGGCAAGTGTTGATCAAAGGGTGCAAACTTTCAGTCAAAATATGAATATGTTTTGGGAAGCTAAGGCACAACATGATCATTATACTTAATACTTTATAGTTAACAATATGTATTATATACTTTAAAGTAGCTAAGAAAGTAGATCTTAAATGTTCTCACCACAAAAAAGAAATGGTAGGGGCACCTGGGTGGCTCAGTTGGTTAAGCGCCCAACTCTTGATTTCGGCTCAGGTCATGATCTCAGGGTTATGAGATGAAGCCCCGCTTTGGGCTCCACTTTGCAGAGAGTCTGCTTCTCTTGATCTCCCTCTCTCCCTCCCCCCTGCTCGCGTACTCTCTCTCTCTAAAATAAATAAATACACCTTAAAAAAAAAAAACTGGTAATTTATGTGATGTGAAGAAGGTTCTAACTAACCCTATGGTGGTAATTATTTCACAGTATATAAGTGTAGAAAATCAAAACACTGTATACCTTAAACTTACATAATGTTATACGTCAATTATATCTCAATAAAGCTGGGAGGGGGAGAAAAATCTTAAAAATATATGCATTTGACTCTATAAAACTTCCCTTGATCACTGATTTAACTGTATCTGGCAAATTCTGATACATAATATTTTATTATCATTCAATTTAAAATGTTTTCTGGTATTCATTCTTAGTTACTCGTTGATTTTGTGGAAACTTCAATGTATATACCTTATTTTCTCAATATATCTAATTATCTCTTTGATGTTGATTTCCAGCTTAATTTTATTATGACAGAGAACATATTGCATATGATTTCAGCCCCTTAGATTTTGTTGAGATTTGGTTTATGAATAATTTAATGTATTGGGATTTTACCAGGAATTCTACCCATGATGAGTTTTACATCCCAACTGTTAATGTTTTGATCGTATAGCCTCCCATGAATGTCAAAAGCACTTCTCAAACTCTCAGCTGCTTCTCCTAAAATTGGCAAGCATTTTCTCTAGTGGAAAATGGTGGTCCAAATACCTGGGTAATTTTCTTTCTTGGTCTGGTGATACTTTACTACCTTGTAGTTTAAGTATATCATAAAATATAAAATCTATATAAATATGTATTTAAATAACAAGATCATATAGAATCTCCCTCTACATTATTATAATATAATATAAAATATGTATACATATGTATAAGCTACATATGGAAAATTTCTAGATTTTCATTTTTTTCTAAATGTGACTAATGGCCCATATTACCTAGCCTAATGATAATGGTTCCTTTATAGCTCTTGATGCTCTTATTTGTACACTTTCTCTTTAACCTTATATGAAACTTTCTTGAAAAATTACTCAGCAAAATTTTCCATATTAATTTTCTTGTCTGCTGTGCTATTTTTTATATCATGACATCTACTAAGTACTTAATTTTTATTGTTTTATTTTTTATTACATTTTTTCATACAAGCTCTCTAATTAGTTGAATTTTCTTGAACCCATTTTTTAGATGAAATATTATCCCCCCAATCCCCGCCAGAATATTGTGTCTAGTATTCATTGACTTTTTCATTGAGTATAATCTATTTCATTTGTGGCAGTGTGTTTGCATTCTTCCATGAGTTATAGTGAGCCTTGATTTTGTCACCACTTTTGTAGTTGAGATACCTTGCACATCTATTTGCTTACATCTTTGGATCAGGCTGCCTTCTTGGGGAAATGGTTCAGTAGTCCCCCTTGCCTTCCATTCTATAATGTATTCAGAAAGAGTTAGAAAGGGAAAGAACAGATTAAACTCTGTATTAATGGTTTGGGTGTCCATTAATTTCCCACAAAACATCATCAGCACCTGGAGAGCTGCTCTGCCATCAAAGATCCTGGACTGAATAAGGCCTCCAGCTGATAATCAGTCCAGTTACTACTCACAGCACTTAGAGCAGTAAGAGTGATCAGTGGCCAACATGTCTGACTACTACCACTCTGGCACCTACACTCATCACACTGTTTGCTGCTTTGGTTCCTCTCTTGCTCCAAGCTCCACCACTCAGGAAACAGATCACCTCATGTCTTCAATCTAGGTACTTCCCCTGCTGGCCAAGGGCTGTGGCTTCCCCTTTAGTCCTAACCTCTGCTTTTCTCCATTCAAAGATCCTACATGATTTCCACTCCTTTAAGATTACTATACCAATTTTAGTGTGTTTTAGATTTATTTTTCTTTTTATTAATCTTTTCTACTATTTCTATAAATGTGGCATGAGGAAAAGATTCTTCAGAATAGACACAGCATGTTATCTTGAAATGAAAATGTTCTCCAGACAAGAATGATTTAAAGGGCAAAAACAATAAGGGTGTTTTAGAGTAGAACAGAATGCCCATGAAACAGCCCTAGACAATCACTACAATGGGAGACACTGAAAAACAAGGGTCAATATATGGAATCAAAGCACCAGAGGAATGGAGAGAAAATGCTGAGAGGGAGTGCAGAGTGGAGAAAGTAGCAAACTCATATTAGCAAGATTTTTTTCTGACCAGAGCAGACCTGACCAAACCTGTTTTATCCCTGAAGGTGAGAAACAGGTTAACATGACAACATGGCAAAGTCCTTAAGTTGTTTTTTTCTTTTAACATAGCTTTCATTTCATCTATAGATGATATCCCAGCTTGAGAATACTGAGATTGATAAAATTTGGTTATACATTAGCAGAAGGACTGGTCAGGAAAAATGAGATGGTTCAACAAAACTTCAACTGCTCAGTCTAAAGAAAGCCAGCAATTCTCGAAGCATTTACTGACCCACATCTCTGTCAGCCCTGACTACAGACTCCCATGAACTCTCATACATTAAAGTTTCATTGCCCCAGTTAGCAATTAAGTAGTGAGTTGTGAATTTTTACCGCATGGAAGACAGTAAGTTAGGCATTTTTGAGGACAAAAAGTGAACAAATTGTAGTCTCTATATTCAAGAAGCTTGCAACAAACCAACGAAAACAAAAGGAAGCTTGCAATCTTACAGGAGAGAGAAAAAGAGTTATGCAATTGCAATACAGAATAACAGCGGTAATTCTGATAAAAATGAGAAAGAGTTTACACTACTACAGTTCAGAAGACTGGGGGGTTATGTTTTAGAAATGGAACAGTATAAGGACAAATACCTTAAATAAAGGCAAAATATAAGGAAAGCACTGGATGTCTTTAGGGTACTATAGTTCATTTACTCAAACACAAAATTCTTTAAAGAGAACAGTGTGCTGGATTTTAATGTAGTTCAAGGTCATTTCTTGGAGATTTTTAAACACCAGGCTGAATACTCCTAGCCTATTCCCTGCTCAGTTTTAAGTCTAGATTTTGGGATCCTTTTCATGAGGACAACGAATATGTGGAGCAAACATTGATCCCACACCCACACTTCCCTCCACTCCTGCCCATGCAAAGTGAGGGGCTATGGTAAGTATCAATCCATTAATGCATTAATTCTGCTCACTAGATCTGGGTTTCTCACTTTTATTCTGTTGTGGAAAGGTCAGAGAAGATGGAGGCAGAAGATGTCTTCTCAATACTTACAATGGGGAGGAAGTTCTTGTGTTTGGGTTGTTCTAAGAATGAAATCATGGTAAGAAAATAATTGCCTCTTCAGCAGTGAGTTCTGGTGCTACAGGGCAGGCAAGAACTTTGATGGTTAGATCAGAAAGAGTATGGTAGCTTGTGGAGGTGGCAGAGCAGTAGATATTATTCTTTTTTTTGTCTTTAGATCACAGGTGAAAATTAAGTAGGTATATAAATTAAGAAAAAAATGACACAGTTGAAGAGCTAAGCAAATAGAACCAAAAGAGAGAATTTAATCAGGCAAGATTCCGTGCTTGGCCAATAGTGTACAAATCATCATGTCACAGTAATGGTTGGAGCTCTTGTACTCTTCCCCAGCAATCCCCACTAACCCTGGCATAATAGGCACTTTGCAAAACCTTTAAGTATACCCAGGGATCCATCTCTTCCATGAGAACCATCACCTAGCAGGAAATTCATTCATTCCTACATATCAGCCTTCTCACGTGCTTCTGTGAAACTGATCCAAGGACATAGTCTTAGCACCAATATTAACTTTACCAGAAGCCATGATTTACACTGTAAAATAACTCAGATCTGAAGTGAAATACTTCTCAAACTTTGTCTTTGAAAGCATTTTTAAATTAAACCTAGTTAATCATGTAAACCTTCTAGAATTTTTTTAATTATGACAAAATAAGTTTATTATTTTTTAATCTAAGATGAGAAACATAATTATAGTCATAGAGACTAAAATTTAGAGCAGTAGAAACCTTAGGTATGTCCTATGAAGGTTCTAATTCAACTCCTTCAAAAAGAGATGAGGAAATTGAGGTCAGGAAAATATCAGGATTTTTGTCAATGTGTTTATTTGTTCAGCCCCAAGTTCTGTAAAATAAATTTTCCCTTTGCACACAGTAGGAAAATAAGAAGGCAAAAATATTGAGCCAGATGAGTATTTCAGTATTTCCGATTATTATTTCCATGTAATCTACAAATGTACCATAATTAGCATTACCTTCTAGAAAGAAAAGATCCATTTCAATAGTGCACAATTGTATGGAAAACTTGATTACTGCTTAACATGCAAATGAGATCCTATCACATGTCAAGCATTTATAGCTTTGTAAGAACCATGAGAAAGTACAGTAGAAAGAACCTTATGGTTAGCAGGCAAGAACAAACAAGAAGTACAGCCTCTATTCAAAATAAACTATTATTTCAAACTAAATTAAGAGCTTTATACATCTTATCCTCCCCACAACTACGTGAAGTAGACGCTATTTGTATCTCCAATTAACAGATGAGGAAACTAAGGCCCTAGATGAGGCAATGTGCAAAGTCATGGATCTAGCATGTGGTAGAATGGGAATTTGAGGGCAGATTCTTATATTCCAGAGCCCGTATTTTAAACTCAATACTAGATAGCCTCCAAAAGTTGGTTTAACACTTGGAGGGAAAATTTTGGGCAATGACCATTTGGTGCTGACAGCACAGGAGTTCTGAACCTGGAAAATAAGACAGAGGAAGGAGTACTATAGTCTGAAAGAAAAGTTTCCTTAATAAAATCCCCAACATGTCTCTGTCACCCACCAAACACAGGAAAGCTTATTTATAGAGCAGGATGCCATCATTTCAATTAGCTCAGTGTTTACTCTTTGTATTTTCAGTCGGATAACAGGTGAATCATGCAAACTGCATGATTCATGCAGTTTCTTTTATGAGTTAGTACGCTGTACAGTAAGTATGCTGTGCCCACTCCAAATTCATGTGTTGAAGCCCTAACTCCAATGTGATGGTACTGGGGGGGTCCTTTGGGAGGTAATTAGGTTTCAATGAGGTTGTAAGGGTGGAGCTCCCAAGATGAGGTTAATAACATTATAAGAAGAGATACTATAGGTTCCTCTCTCCACTATGTAAAGATATAGCAGAAGGTGGCCATCTGCAAGTCAGAAAGGAGGCCCTCATTAAGACCCAAATCTGCTGTCACCTTGATCTTGGACTTCCCAGCCTCCAGAACTATGAGAATTAAATGTATGTTGCTTAAGTCATCCAGTTTATGGTATTTTGTTATAGCAGTCAAGCTTACTAAGATAGTGGTCTAATTTCCAAGGAGTCAAATGAAATAATTGTATTTGAGGATTTATTGGTAAGCCATGAGCAAGATGCTTAAGTTCTTCATTTATAAAATAAGAATACTTATATCTACCACAATAGATTTTATAAAGATTAAATGAGATAAAAGTTTTGAAAACACACAACACATAGTCTGCCTAAGGCTGTACCCAGAGATCTTGTTTAAATTTTTATTCTGACAGTGTTTTTATTTGTTTGTTTGTTTTTATGTGAAACTCATATTCCACTCTTGGATACATGGAAAGGGCAAAGGGACTCACAACCACTGAAATCTGAGGAGAATATGGAAAAGAGTGTGAGCATGAGTTGGGTTGGCATCTTCTAGGCACAGCCTTGCAAAGTCATTTGGCAGGAGAAACTGCAAGTTTTATACTTAGGGAAGCCAAGAAGAAAATAGACATGGAAGTGAAGGAGTCATTGTTACATGTGACCATATGAGAGGAAGATGAAAGCGAGATCACAGGAAATGTAGCAGGCAGTAGTTTGTTAAATATGAAAAGTAACTAATTTTAGTTAGAAACTTTCTTTGGCTGCAATTACATTCATCTGAAACTGGTTGTTGATTCAAAGTCAAACGTCTGTAGTGTTAAAATTATTCATGATCTGAAAAAAAATCACCCAAGTCTCCTGCCTATATAAATATGTATGGAGGGATGTAGGCTGTTTGTGTGCATACGCACAATAGGATGGCAATGGCTAAAGCTTTTCTCCTAGATATCTCCCATAACCACCCACTGCTAAGTCATTTTGTAATAACACGATAGATGAAAAAGTACCAAAGCCCAAAATACCAACTTTCTCTGTCAGAGATGTTTTAGATAGTAAAGTGTGGGAAGGGTACAAGTTATAAAGGTTAGTGCCATATTCCCCTCCGCACAGGACTTCTCCCCCTCTTCTAGAAAGAGCTCATAATAATGGAAGGGCAGTGGGTACTGAGGGATCTGAAAGTAGGAGTATGAGTCTACTGAAAAGTAGGTTGGAAAAAGTACTGAAGGACATAGCTTCACACATTGGAAGAGATGCCACATGTAATATTTAACCTTATTTTTCTCCAGAAAGTATGAGAACTCCAAAAAAAGAACACAAGACAGATACTGTCAGAAAAATAAATTTCTAACAATCTATACAAGATTGAATGGATGTTATATGAATGGTGAGTCCCCTGTTAGTCCCCTGAATGTTAGCCATTCAAATGGCTCCCAAATATGATCTCTTGACATAGAAGCTCTGGAATGATCTTTGCTTCAGGTAAGTAAGACCATGGTCCAGCACTCTGCAATGTAACTCTCCAAAGAACCCCAATGGTATCCATGCTCACTGGTCATTCTGAGGACCATTCTTCAGGACAAGGAAAACAAAAGTATAAACTCTGTCACTGTTGAACTGTTTATTGTAGAACATGTAAAAAAATATGAATTTCAAGGCCTAAACTAATATTTCCCTTCTTAATTTTAATGGGGAAAAAAAAAAGAAAGCCCAGCTACCCATCCCTTTCATTTCTGCTTCTCCATTCTCTGAAGGTAATCACTATTCTGAAGTTAATAACTGTCTCTCTCTCTATTTCATCATGCATGTTTTATAGTTTTCTTTCATATGTATATTTCTATAAACAATATGTAGTATTAATTTATTTGGTTTAAAAATATATGTAAATTTTCAACTTATTTTACTAAATATTTTGTTTTTCAGGTTTATTCATATTGATATAAGTTGATCTAGATCACTCGAATACTGCTTCATTATAAGAATAATACTACAAGGAAAAAAATAATGATAGATATTTTTCCCTTGCCAGATTAATAAACAAAGCAATCTCCCATTTTTTTCATTATTACATACTGTTACAGTAAATCTATTTGTATGAATCTCCTTGAATACTATCTCAAGTAAATATTTTCTAAGGTAAGAAACCAGGGAGTGGAATGTATATATCATAAAGTATAGGCAGTTTTGACTTTTCTGAATTTTATCCAATTACTCTCCAAAATGGTGGTACCAAGTTATACTGCCATTTGCAATTTCTAATAATTTATATTCCTAATATTTTCTCCCAAACGTGGTTATCATATTTATCTAATTCTGCTCCTCTGGTAAGGAAGAAATTCTAAATTTCATTTGATTTGAATCTCCCTTATTACTAATGAAGCTGAGTGAGATTTTTTTCTATCTTTGCAGACAGTTGTTTTCTTTTCTTTTTTTTTTTTAAGATTTTATTTATTTATTTGAGAGAGAGAGCACAAGCAGGGGGAAGGGCAGAGGGAAAGGGAGAAGCAGGCTCCCTGCTGAAGCAAGGCTAGATCCCAGGGCCCTGGGATCATGACCTGAGCCAAACGCAGACTCTTAAACAACTGAGCCACCCAGGCGCCCCTGCGGATACTTGTTTTCCACAAATTGCCTACTTAAATTCTTTACTCACTTATAAAACATCTTTCTTAGGGGTTTTGAAATACTTTTATGTATTCTGGGTACTAGTATCATATCAATTAATTGGACAAGTCATGTGGGAATATTTTGTTATTGTAATGCAGACAAAAACATCAATCTGTTCTTTTGTGATGAAAAATTTTTAAAGTTTTTATTTAAAATATTACCAAACATGGATATCATTAAAAAAAAAAAAAGATGTCCTCCTAGGTTTTCTCTTAAAAATATTTTTTTTCATTTTTTTGTATTTTAATCCATCAAGATGGGATTAAATTTTTCAATTAGGGAAGTCAATTTTTACAACACAATTACTGAACTAATCTGTCATTTCCCTACTGATTGACATTTCCCTAATGACTTTAATGCCTCCTTTGTCACATAATGAGTTCCCATTCTATATGTGGTTATGCTTTGGCACTTTTTATTATGTTCTACTATCTGATTATCTACCAAACTCTTTTAATAACTATTGCTTTGTACTAAGTCATTGTGGATTAAGCCCTCAACATTATTTTTATTTTCTTCAAAATAATTTTGCCTGTATTTTGTCCTTTCCCTTTTCAAGTAAATTCTATGATCAGCTTGTCAGATTCTACTGAAAGAATGTTTTGGACTTTTGATGGAAATTGTGTTTTACTAATGGATTAATTTATGGGGGAATTTCCACCTCTATAATATAAAAATTTTCCATTTATGAACTTGGCATATCTTTCTGGTGATTTTAGTACTATTTGATCTTCTTCAATAACTTTTCATAATTGTTTTTATGAATTTCTTAAATATGTATCTTACTAGATTTATTTCTAGGTACTTCATAGAATCAATTACAGATTGCTACCTTTTTAGAAATTCAAGTAGTAATCATCAGTGGTACATAGAAACCACCAATTTTTCTTATATTGTTTTTAGTTTCAATAATTATGCTGAAATCTCCTATTAGTTATTATAGATTGCTTATATATTCTTATCTGTTGAATATTCTATGCTAATAATTATAGTATCTTTGAATAATAAATATATTGTTTCATCTTCAAACTACTTATATAAATTTTATTTTACAAATAACTCTCTTTTTGTACTAGCCAGGTCTTCCAGTTAAAATTAATAGAAGCACTGCATACTTCAGTTATTTACCTCAACTCAAAAACTGCTTGATATAAATCATCTATATGTTTACTTTATTTTCAGTCTGATGACCTATACATTTCTGAGAATTATGTTTAAAATCTCCAACTTCGAAAGAAGGGAAAAATGAAGGGGGGGGGAAGTTGGAGGGAGAGATGAACCATGAGAGACTATGGACTCTGAGAAACAAATAGGGTTTTAGAGGCGAGCAGGGAGGGGGATGGGTTAGCCCGGTGATGGGTATTAAGGAGGGCACATACTGCATGGAGCACTGGGTATTATATGAAAACAGAGCATGGATCACTACATCAAAAACTAATGATGTATTGTATGGTGACTAACATAACATAATAAAATAAAATTTAAAAAATAAATAAAAATAAAATAAAGATTTGTCTGTTTTCCCTTATAGTTCTGTCAATTTTTGAATAATATATTTTGAGGCTATGTTGTTCAGACTGTATTCCTTATGACTTGACTATTTTAGAAGCATATATAATGAACTTCTTTAACCTACTAATGCTTTGTTGTTGTTTTTTCTTATGAAGTGTTTTGGCTGATATTAAGGAAGTTACACCAGATTGTTTTTGGCTAGTATTTACCAATACATATCTTTTAGATTAGTTTACTTTGAAATTTTATCTTGTTTATTTATGTTTTACATTTCATTCATATAAATAACATGAAAATATTCTTCCTTGGGTTGTAGCAGGCAGGTCCTAGTTTTAAATTAGAAAATTTCAATTCTTACTCCTCAAAGCCCATGACATTGTCTTCTCTTTCTGTAGGTAGATTAAAATCCAAGACCTGAGCTGTTCCTGGCCCTTTTATTACCACTGCTTTTTCTTTGTTTTGGGAAACTACTTCTTTCTTTCTTAAAACTCACGTATTAAGTATCTGTTGGTCATGTTTCACTTTATTTCATTTGACATTCTTGTAGTGGGAGGATATCAGCACTATTTTAGTCCACTATTTTTTCTAGAAACTGACCGCTCCAGACCCAGTTTCATTTCGAAATTACCCACATTCTCCTAAATTATACTGACCATCTCTAGTTAGATATACTGGATGAAAATTAGTCACTGGGTTAAAAATGAACAATTAAAAGCCTGAGATTAATTTTATCTCATAGCACTTTTATATTTTAAGGCTCTTTTCTTGAACCTCCCTACTTGATGCAGGGAGGCAAAGTAGCTACGATCTGTCTTTTTTTTTTTTTAAGATTTTTTTGTTCATTTATTTGAGAGTGAGTGAGACAGAGAGCACAAGCAGGGGGTGGGGCAGAAGTAGAGGGAGAAGCAGACTCTGCACTAAGCGGGTGCCCACCCATGCGGGGCTTGATCCCAGGACCCCAGAATCATGACCTGAGCCGAAGGCAGATGCTTAACCGAATGAACTACCCTGGTGCCCCTGTCTTATTTTATGGAAAACAAACAAACAAACAAACATGGAAACTTACAGAGATAGAGTGATAAGATTCAGAAGAGAAACCCCAGTTTCCTCATTTCTTAGTCACAGATCTCGTCACTACAGAACACTGCTAGCACACTACATTTCAGTGCACGTAAGACTGAGCCAAGAGTCTGGCTATGCTGTTTGTACCAACTCTGGAGGCCATGATGCAATTGTGGGTTGGCTTGAAGGTTGAAAACAATATCTCAATCCAATGAGATACCCTTCCAACATAGGAGAAATGTCTTTTGAACTTCTGCATTTATAGTGCACTTAGTTAAGGCTTAATACTTATTGAACTTTACTGAACTGATTTTATTTTATTGTCAGATATTTGAGAGATTCTCAGTTAAAATGTAGTTGTAGAAAATAGACAAATAAAATTAAATTTAACTTTTCTTAACCCATTCAAACCCAACAGTATACCTCATTCTAGTCATTAATCAGTCTTAGAAACTTGTACTATGAAAAATAAAATTAATATTTATCATCGGTAACATGCTTTTAATTTCTTTTAAGACTTTAGTTTGGGGGCACCTGGGTGGCTCAGTAGTTGGGCGTCTGCCTTCGGCTCAGGTCATGATCCCAGGGTCCTGGGATCGAGCCCCACACTGGGCTCCCTGCTCAGCAGGAAGCCTGCTTCTCCCTCTCCTACTCCCCCTGCTTGTGTTACCTCTCTCACTGTGTCTCTCTCTGTCAAATAAATAAAAATCTTAAAAAAAATTAAATTAAAAAAAGACTTTAGTTTGAATTATTTCTTTTTTTTTTAAAGATTTACTTATTTATTTTGAGAGAGTGAGAATGAGAGAGAGAGAGAGTACATGAGAGGGGGGAGGGTTAGAGGGAGAAGCAGGCTCCTCGCTGAGCAGGGAGCCCAATGTGGGACTTGATCCCGGGACTCCAGGATCATGACCTGAGCCGAAGGCAGTCGCTTAACCAACTGAGCCACCCAGGTGCCCCAGTTTGAATTATTTCATGGTATCATACTAATATCCTTGTCTAACAGGGAAGGCAATCAGTCCCTTAAGTCATTCCACCATAGTCTGTTCAGGTTCCCGGGCTAAATATTGAGGGATATATATAAAGAGGAATAAAGTATGATTTCTGCCTTTCAGACTCTTAAGATCCATCAACATAAGTTATGTTATAGATATATGTAAACATATTATCACTTAAGTTTCTAGTTAAAAATCTGCTTTAGGACAAAGACAAAATATCACAAATGTCTAATGAAAAGAAAAGGTAATGCTATCCAGGTGGAAATGAGAAGGTTTATATGAGAGCCTATAATTGAACCACTGTTCTCTTTCCTTAAGTGATGAGTAAGTTGGTGATGCCCTCACATGAAATGGATTACCCAAGGATACAAATACATCAATGATGGCTGAGACAAAATCTAAGGTCTTCTGACTCCTAGAATAATACATTTACTAACATTCTTGTTAATGTACTAAAAAAGAATAAAATATGTAAACATTTAAAGAATTTCTTGGGAAACATGTACATTTTATTTAACATAATATGGCTTAGCCATTATATTTCTGAGTTCTCAACACAGGCAGCAGAATCACCTTAAAATGCCTTTGGCTACAAAACATGAATATAGTCCCCACATATAAATCACTGAAATCACAATCTAATTAAGTGAGCTTAACAACCAGTATCCATCTTAATTGTAATGTGAAGATGCTGAGGTACGTGGCCTCAATGGCAGAAATGTGACTGAGACTTTTTCATTGTGTACAGGAGGCACATGCACCAGCTCTCGGGACTGGACTGCATGCATCCCTTCCCAAATTCATATTCAATTATGTCATATTGAAATTAGCCAAGGTTGGAGTATTAACACCATGGAAATCAGTAAAAGCTACAAATCTGAGATATATTTTGTTTTTTACTTTCTGTAGAACTGCTTGCTAAACATTTACCAGCATAGGACTAGGCTTTCTAGCCCTTCAATTAGGAAAAAAAAAAAAAAAAGATCAAATCAAGTTACCCTTTAAGAGCAGTAAGATTACAGTCTGAAGATATATTTTCCCAGCCTTGTGCTACCATAGATAGACCAAATCACCGGCATAATCAAAAGCAGCAAACAAACACCATCAGAGGTTTTTCCATACCCAGCCAGGGCGAAAATGTAATTAGTAAAAAATGCTAGGCGAGAGCATTGTGTGACCAGAACTATTCAATCAGAAAGTGCTGATTGAACATATATAAGCACAATCAAAGCCTTTATTTAAATAGGGGTTACAGTCCTAATAAAACACAAAGGGAAGTAGGGGCATAGGCCTCCTCGACAGGTAATGAAAGAAAAAATTAAACTCATCCAATTACATCTGGGGAAAAATCCATTACCTATAACAGAGAGAGGACTGCCCCAGGAAAATTCAGATGCAAAACTAATAATGAAGGCACACTGTCCTTTCAACAGATTCTAAATGAGCTCTAATTTTCTTATATCCACCATTCCCAAACTATATAAATTTCAACTAAGCAGAAAAAAGTGACATGCTAGCACAATTGTTATTCCAAACAGGCCCAGCTGCTTGCTCACCTTAATTAGACCTAATCCCAAAAGGGAGCCAATCTTTCCTTATTTTCTTCTATGAGCTCACCTGATTTCCCTCAACTTTTCTTTTCTAATAGATTTCGCTGTAACCTTTCAGCAACTGTCGTTTTAGATAGTCTCCCAGGGATCACAATCAGGCTGGTTCCTTTGCCAAACAGAGCTTGAGCCCATGAGACACAGAAAAGGAAAAAAAAAACTGGGGTGCTGAAAGACAGGGTTTCAGTAAGGAAAAGCTGAACTCAGTCCCCTTTCATTGAATCCAGTGTGTTTGTGTATATGAACGTGTATGTATGTTGATATTTACAATTCTAGAATGACAGAGCCTAGAGAAGCATCAACATCATCTTGTCATGCCCTCTACTGAACGGCTTTTGAAATGGCTTTAAAATAAAATAATAAAAAATAAATCTTAAAGGTGCAATCCTCTCACAGAGCTGAGGTGGTCCCACATGTTGCAAAAGTAGTTACCCCTTCTAAAAGTGTATACTGTGTGGCAGTTCTGCTGCTGTCAGCACTGTCCACTTCTGTTGGGCATTAAACTCCATGAGAGCTTGTCTTCATCCCTAATGTGATCATTCCAAATGAGGAAATGTTCCTCAAATATTTGTAAGAATGATTTGGCTTCAAGGCACAGAAACAAAGTCACACTGGATATTAGATCTGGAAGAGATGTGAGATACGTCAAAGAGAGGAATTTGTTCAAGGTCTCTAGGCTATAAATCAACTCAGTAAATAGTTACTGAACAACTGCGTATAGCAGATGATGTGTTCAGTGCCACAAGCTCTATATGAAGCACAAAATGAAGCCCTTTTCTCAAAACAACAGAAATTTTGAGAGAAAGGTGAGACTAAATTTAGACACACAAAACAAAGTATGAATCAGATAATGCATTGCCCACTGGTTAGCATGTGGTGGTGAAGTGCGGATGTAGAGGGGTTCAGAAAAAGAGGAGATGCTAGGGAGCTGCAAAGACTACAGATTTCCTCATAGAGAAGATAAAGTTTAATCAGAACTTCAAGGGCTGAGTAATATTTGGGAAACATTTGGGAAGATAAACAGGCAAGGCATCATACGGTAACTAACCTGATAAAACCTGAAAGTGTATGTCAGCATTGTATGTTTCAGAAGAATGAAAGAACTTAACAAAGCTTTTTCTGACCATCCAGTCTGCACTGATCTCTCAACTAAGAGCTGATAGTACTTATTGCTCATCTGATTTATATTCCTATATTGCCATTCAAATCTTGAATCTATATTCAACATTTCATGCATATATATCATGTCTTCCCAAATAGCAGCAAACTCCTGAGGGCAAGAGCGGCATATAATCTTCTTTACATTCCCCACAAATGCATTATGCATTCCCCATATCCCCCAATGCCTTAAGTAAGTAGAAATATAAATATAAGCTGCATTGATTAAAGGATAAACACAAGAAGATAAAGGAAAGAAAGGGAGATAAAGGAAAATAAAGGGATGGGAAGGAAGAAAGGAATGTAGTCATCCAGTGAATGACATGAAATTAGAACATACAGTCCAGAAAAAGAAGAGCCTGCTTTCTTCTCCCACAAATGCTTTCACCTGCCCTCCTCAAATAGTTTGGCAATAACTTTATCTATCATCCAATATAGAGTGAGTTCAGTTGCACAACATCTATTTTGAAAAAAAAAAAAAAACAATGTGACAAATTAGATACAAATAATTATACATTAAGTTAAAAAGATAAAATTTAAGAATAAATTTGGCAGTAGGAACCACCTCCTTTCCCAGCTCCCCCATACCAAAATCTTTAGCAGAGACCCCTATATTTGCTTCTTTATTTTTTTGCTGTATTTGAGATAAGTGTTAAGGAAAACAATGAAGTCCAGTCAATTCTGGATGCCTCCAAGATAGCTAGTTTTTACAAAAGCAGAGTCACATTTGGGCAAATACCTCTATTCTAGTCCCATTAACAAAGATTCTCAAAAATACAACCACATGTACTTCATTTTCATGTCTTTTCTTTTTCTTTTCCCTTCTCCTAGTGTCTCTGCTCTGAGTGTGCAGTAATAACATGCCGTCAGTGTCACCTCTACAAAGGCAGAACTTCAGTTTGGGCAAGTGTAACTATTCCAAGAGTAAGTTGCCAGACAGGCATTCGCTCAAATTAGCTTTAAAAAAAAAAAAAAAAAAAAAAAAAAGTTGTCACATCTGTGTATGTGGGATGTCTTCGGAGTATAGAAAGAAAGAAAGCAGTGAGATGTATTCTTTCAAAAATCTGCCACTGCAAATTCCTGCTTCCCGTTCTCATATTTTTGCTTTTTGAAAAAAGAGGAGAGACAGTCTGTGCTTATATAAGGGTGGGGAGAGGAGTTGGGGAAAAAAAAGAAGAGGAAAGGCAGACAGACAGAAAGAAAGATAAAGACTGCTATTTTCAGAAGATTCATTAGAAAAAAAAATATCCTGCTGCCTGACAATGCAAAATAACAGAGCACTCCCTTCCTCTCCCTATCTACTCCACAAAAGGCTTTGGAAGGCAGATGTAGTACTCTCAGAAGGAGTCACCCACAAGGCAGGAAGGGAGGAAGGAGCAACAGTTGGACACTCATACATATTCATGACATCTGCAACTGAGAGCTTCTTGATTTTAAACTAGCAAATGAACATCCAGGACACACACAGCTCCATCATTTTCAGGATTGTTACAAAGACATCGCAACCTACTGATAATTCATTTATCTCATGTGATCAAGAAAAAGAAAGTCGTACAAAAACTGAGAAACAAGAAGACTCAACTATTTTCAGGTCACCTCCTCAGCATCCCCACACCTACACATCCAGAGATGTATAAATAGTTGGTCCTGTGTTGAATGCAATGATGGTAGATGTGATCCCTGAACTTGAAAGACATGTAGTCTAGCTGGAGAGACCAAATGCACATGGAGCAATCACAGATGAACATAACAAAATAAGCTATAGCACATAATAAATTATCAAACCTAGATGAATGAGATAATAATAATTTTCCAAAGAGGATTTAACACATTCCCCCATTCTCCACTACCAATATTTAAACAATAGCAACAACATAAACTTCTATTCTCACGTTTCTTGGGACTCTGATATTCCTGTCTTGTATGATTTAGAAGACAGGTGTACCCAAAATCTATAATAGGAAGACTCATTCACTCAATAGCCATTAAATGAGCACCTTTTATGTGTAAGACTCTGAAACAAACATTTCAGAGAGGGTATGAAGTGCAGAGTACAGTTCTATCATCAAAGAGTGGAAAGTCTGATGAATTATGAAATATACAGCAATCTCTCTCTCTAACCTCTTCTCTTCTGGGCTGGAATGGAAGCATCTGGGAGAAGATCTGGGAAAGTAGTTTGCAACTAACCTTTGCCCACTGCCACCCACCCCCTACCCCAACTATAGTAAAATAGCAGTGCTTCTTGCAATGCTAGCAGAGAATAACACAACTGCTTTTGAAAGGACCTCCCTTGAAGAGCTGAGTTCTACTACTCCGCTTTACTATCACTTCCTTAAGAATTTACCTTAAACCCCCAGACTTTACCATACTCCTCTATTAACTCATTTTCATAACTCTGCATTTTCTCTTCATTACCCCAACTATAATTAATCAATAAAGTAATTATTTGTTAAAAGACCATGTGCCCTACTATTATGCAAACTCACGGAGGGCAGACTGTCTTCTGTCACTACCACTAAGCAGAGTACTTTGAGCAGTCTACTTCCTCAATAAGTATTTACTAATTGACTAGAAAAGCTAAAACATGTACATAATTAGTTTACCAAGTTTTAATAAAGCAGTCATTCAAAAACGCCCCTTAAAATGTTTACCATTCAATTCATTTGGATTCTTAGTTTACACTAAACATTAGGAAAAAATAAACTTGACCTCTCCTTGAGATGTTCTTAAATACCACAATTCCAAATGAAGGGTTCCCAATTTCTAGAATACAGATTTGTCCAAACAGGCTATGATCACATACGTTGGTGCCAGATTCTACTTCTACAGCTGCATTTATTCTATTGAATAACTTGGGATACTATTCTTGGAAGGAAATTTAGTTTCTTCTCTAAATCCTACATTTAGGAATATGGAAATGAAGATTCCAAGATTATGAGAATATTTCCCAGAGAGACAGATAATCGGTGATTACTTACATGTGTCAGGCTAGTTAATGAACAAGTTGCAACCAAAACATAAGCATAGGAGAACTTACCAGTCTCTGAGTTCTTAGGTGCATGATATTGCTCCAGTCACTTATTTTTTTAAGAGCAAAAGAGATCAGAAAATGAAGAAAACTTTAAGATGTCTTCCCTAATAGCTGACTTTTTGCTGCCTCAGGTTCTTTGTTCTCCTTCTCTTCCAAGTTAATCTGAAAGTGTATAGGTCACCCTCCCAAAAAATTATAATGCTCCAGGAAAGAAAGGATGTTATGATAATACAACATCAGAAAATGGGGTGATCACCTTCAAGTAAGCTCTGCCTACCCACAGAGAAATATTAGCTCTTTGAAATTTCCTTGGTAGGTCAATTCAATCGAAATATTTAATCCATTTGAGAATTAAGACACAATCAGTGAAAGAAAATCTATTTGCAATTTATATTAGTTATAATGCTTTATTTTTAAATTGCTTATTTTACTTTCTAAAAACTTTTTAAATTTATTTTAAGAAGACAGATTTTTAGGTACTTAAATACTTGGGTTTCTGAGAAGGCTTTGATTTAGCTACTTGTCTCCTTTTTTAATGCAACAAATGGCCTTTGTAGATGCAGTATTGGTCTCCTAAACTCAGTTTTGCATTCAGAACTTAATGAAGACAGATCAGGGAATGCACCATCTTTGACATATTCAAACACCATACAAAACTATTTGATCCAATTCTTTTACTTTTGTTATAATGTTGCAAATATTTTAACCATAATTCATGAATCGGCAATCCCATCAAGTCAACAAATAGTAAGTCTGCATCATATATACTATGCCTATGTCTTTTTGCTTGAACTGCAAGGAAGCTTACAGCCAAATCTGACAATCTTCTCTGAAAATGTTAAAAGGTCATTGTGTCTACTTCATCTTCCTTTTACTCCAATTACTTTATTTTTACCCACTTATGCTTCTTAGTTCCTTGGTGGAACTAGATAAATACCCACTTTTGGATACATAAAATTGGTGACTATACAACTCATATTTTCCTTAGCCAATCCCAGTTTAAAATATTCTGACCCTTTTTCCTACAAGGTATCAAAATATCTATGGAAGACCACTATTTTATAAATAACTAAATGAATCATGACAGTAAGCATTATAATTAAAATTTACATTAGTTTCTAAATACCAAAAGTAACAAAGAGATGACAGAGAATTACAGACAAAGATATACTGGATTTTCTCATAAAGATGAGACCTTGCTAGGAAGTACTGTGCATATCCACTACAAGCAGAAGCATATTTACCTAATGCTGGATCCAAGATCCCTTCATGTATATTTTGGGATGCTCCTGCCATGAGAGCCTAACATAGCTGTTCCATCCACACAACTGATGAAATACTTACCTTACTGGAGTGCATTTTTATTTCTTCCAGTATATGCAGGTCATTAAAAGTCTAACTCTCAATGCTTATATGCCTGAGGGAATTTTAATGTCAACAGATTTACAAATTATGAAAAACAAATCCGTAGGTAGACCACATGGTCTGGTTTGTGGTCTCTAAAACGTGGTCACTTTCTTTGTTCATAAAATTCCAAAGATAGACACACTTTTGCACTGCATGTTCTAAGGAAAATACAAAGTTTTCTAGAAGACAGAAATTATAACAGCAAGTGAGAGAAATACAGAGATAGGAACAGAAATGGAGAGATACACATACATTTACCTCCTTCTCTACACCAACCTGCCAAGGGGAAAATAGGGTCATTTTCTTGTTTTCTACTTAAAAGAAAATATGACAGCAATATCCAGTGGGCAAGATATTAAAGGCATCCGAGAAAACTTGAATAAAGCTCTACATTACTCTTCTACTTCATTTATGTTGTACTTATAGAGTTTTTATTCTTTTTGTCTTCATTTTAGGGGCTATGGGTTTGTTTTGTTGTTGTTTGCATTGTTTTTTGTGTTTTTGTTTTCTAGATATGACATTCTGCAGAACTTAGATCTGAAGTTCCACTACAAAACAGGCCAATTTTGTAAGTTTACAAACGTAGAGAGAACAATTTAATCAAAATATCAAAAAATTAAGAAAATAAATCACTTGATAAACTACTAAATAAAGACTAGGAGGATATTAAATCAATTTTTTAACCAAGTGCTTTTCTTTCCCTCCTGAAATGTGTATAGCTTTTTAATAAGCAACCAAGTTAAGTATGCGAGGAAAAAAAAATACACACACACAAAAAAAAATCCCCCCCCAACACACAAAAAAACAAACAGTATCTGTGCCTGCCTGCCTTTTCAAAAAGGAAGCCTGCAGTTTTTCATTTGTAATTTCCAAAACCTCAGTATTAGATGCAGCAGAAGCCAAGGCAGCAATATGTCCAATGTACCCAAGATGAAATGCATTAGAAATCCATAAAACCAGCACAGTGTCAATTTTGTTTAAATTATTGCCCTTCAGCATCCAAAGTATCAGCTGTACTTAGTAGCACAAAATAGGGTAGGATTTTTATTTCCCTGTGACTCAATGCAACTTTTATTTTGTGCTATGTTCTCACATATCAAGTAAATTGTGTTAGCCATAGGGGGAAATTCTGAGAATCAAAGAGAACTGTATGTTTCATAATCATTACTGGAGAATGGAAGGAAGCATTATGAAGTCGTAGAGCTCTGCTTTGTCTGAGACTTCATAAAATCAAGGCTCTAATTCTAGTTCTCTAATAAACTAGGTGCTAGGCTGGCCTTGAGCAAATCTCTTTACTCCTTGGAGGCATCAGGATCCTTATTTAAAAAAAAAAAAGGTTGGGGGTAAATTAGTTACTGGATGGGAACTTCCTATGATGTAAATGCCTGTTAACTGAGGGGAAGGGGAGAACTCTTCTGGAAAAAATTTTTTTCCCACTCTTCTCATCCAAAAATGATTTCTAACAAACCTAACATTTTAGATTATCATTTACATTATTTATGATATTTTGCTGTGATTTTTCCCCCCACAGTGTAAAATATACATGTTTTGAGAACTGCCGTTTAATCTTATTTCATCATTTATAGTTTGATGCGTTAACAATTACAGCACATACTGATGCAACAATTAAATAAAAGTAAACTTGTATAAAGTTTCACTATTAGTATAATTGATTTGTAACAGAGGACTACAGTCATATCTATTATTTTGTTGACAAATTAAGTTAAAATATTTCTTAATTTTACTGTATTCTTTACAGATAATTTCTCACTTCTAGGAAAAATAATCCCGCATTTCTTTTGGTTTTCTGCATGGAGAAAGATTTTAAATTAATTCATTTAGGTTCTTCTTTGTTTCTGTTGTGGTTAAATATTTAATTGAAAAAGAATAATTTATAGTGTCTAATTGCCTTTTCCAAGATCAATTATATCAAATTAATACTAGAAACAAACTACAGAGTCCTCCCACAGTGGGTCACTGCATTCAAAGAGTGCCTAGAAGAACATTTGGGTATGGGGAAGGCTATGTTAATAGGCAGGTCCGGGGAGTTAGGACAAGAATGACAGCCTTTCTGTCAGTCACTGGGATGAGCACTGCCTGAAGCACATTAGCTAATGAAAACGGGTAAGCATCTCCATTCAATAAGCATACATAGTGGAGAGAAAAGGCAGACGGGGCAACTACCCTTGCCTTCAAGGCCACAGACTTAGCCCATTTCTCACCAGCCATCATGTCATGAACATTCAAATCCCAAGTCATCAGGAAATCTGGGAAACTTGTGAGGACCCAGGGAGGGGGGAAGGGTGGTCCACAGAGGCAGTGTGCATAAAAACATTAATTATAAAATCTGAAATTCAAGGTCTGTTCTTGATATTGCCTCCCTGTATGATCTTGGGAAACAGCATGATTTAGAGCTAGACAGAAACTTACATTTAGAATATAGCTTATTTTTCAAATTAGAAAATGATAATCAGATGCTCAATACATATTTGATGAATGAATTAATGAAGTCCAAGTTGTTGAGTCTTGCTTCATGTATTACAAAAAAGAAAAAAAAAGTAATCTCTTTTTTGTTTTCATTCACTGCACTACTGAAGGCATCTCTAGGAGTCAGTTGTGATCCATGGGAACAGGGCCAGAGGACAAAGCTCAATAAGGGAGATCCTGATATTCTTCAAATTCAGTCCCCAAATCCTGGTCTACTATACTTGATTCAAACCAAACCTGTATTGTAGAAATAGCCAGACTTGAGTAAATCTTAAGATGAATCCTTTTGTACAAGAAGAAGGCCTTCCTGTAAATGACCATTGCTGGTTCAAATCATCTTAGGGGATGAAGGATAATCATTTTCACGTTCCAATTCTGTTTCTCCAGGCTGGCACAAAAAAGGTTTGCTTTATATATAGGTAAAGTAAATTTGCACTTATATAGGTTCTAGTGTTAGTATAATTTTGAAAGCAATATTTGTCATCCCTCAAAAAAAAGTTAATAGTTCTACCATTCAATATTTACTGAGAAAACAAATTATATATAAGTTTACTATGCAATCAATCTGTGTTTAGTGGAGGATTATTAAAAAAACTATATGAAATGAAAAAGACATGGTTTCTTCCTTTAGAAGTCAAATCTTTTTTTTTTAAGATTTTATTTATTTGAGAGAGAGAATGAGATAGAGCGCGAGAGGGGGGAGGATCAGAGGGAGAAGCAGACTCCCCGCTGAGCAGGGAGCCCGATGTGGGACTCGATCCAGGGACTCCAGGATCATGACCTGAGCCAAAGGCAGTCGCTTAACCAACTGAGCCATCCAGGTGCCCTAGAAGTCAAATCTTATAATAAAATGTGAAATGCAAGGCTTAGAACACACACAAAGATTAACAAAATGGTAAGCAACAGCAATGTCAGGTAGTGATATTGTCATAAGATAATATATAATTAATTAATACATTAGTAGTTTTGACAACAAGTACTATATGGGTCATGGGAGGATGACATAACTGTGGTCCAAACTGATCAGGACAGATTCCAAGGAGGAGATAAATTTCACCAGGTCTTGAAGGATATGTAGAACTTCAATAAGTAGATGTGTTACAGAAAGTCATCTCTGGCAGAGGCAACAATATAAACACGAAGGTATGAAAATGTACTGTACTCAAGGGACAGTAAAGAGATGAATTGAGTGTTGATTTATGAATGTGTAATTCTAATGGCAAATAAAAGAACTTTGGAGGAAGAATGTAAAAATTATTACTACACTCATTTGATTTTCCACATGCCAGCATTTAGACTCTATATTAGTGGAGTGGACCCATGGACTCGGCATCCATGACCCCATCTCCTATAACAACCTAACCCCCAATAATGTTTGATCGCCTACACAGGCCATCATTTTAGGGGAAGCTGACCACAATTCCATCCCTCAATAAAAGGTTCAGGCATCCAGGCTTGAGCTAATTAGTGCATGGTGTTTCCATGCATGATACTAAGAGAAAAATGCTGACCAAAATTATACCAGTTAGATTGAGGGAGAAGTTCTATCCCAAAATTTAAGGGTAGCATTTTTTTCTTTTCAATTTGATGTAAGAAATACTGTCCTAGTCCTTGTTTAATGCCATTTAAAAAAAATAAACACGATGAAAGCAAGTTTCAGTCCAGAACATATACACGAATGCAGCAGAACTGAAAACATGAAAGAAAAGAGAAATATGGACCCTACCTGACGTCAGTCTTTCAGCCACATAAACTTATATACCACTTAATTTTCATGCTGTGTTGAATTGAGCTTTTTGAGCTTTTTGTTACTTGCAGACTAAAGCATTCCATCTACCCAAATTTCTCCAAGAGTTTCAATGGAACTACCACTGTCAACAGTAAATCAGGCTGAAATGAAAAGCTTCTTATCACTATGGTTGAATCAAAATGGCAGGGGAATGGGTAATGCTTTTGTGGAGCAACTTTGCTAAGAAACCATGACACACAACAAATTATATCAACCAAGAAATCAACTGGGATATAAGAAAAACTGACAAATTTTCATAGTATACTGCACAATCTCCTTACTCAATAATAACCAAACCCTAAGCACAAACTTCCTAGTTGACAGAATTAACACAGGTCCTATTCCTTTTCATGCCTTCTGTGTGCAAACCTACTCTGTATTCTAAGCCCTGGAAAGTTGACCCGGTTCTTGATGTTGGGTCATAAGCTTTGTTCACTCGGGTAAGAAAGAACCTCTCCTGAATTTGCTGCAAGTAGGACATGTCTATTGAAATGCTTAATCAGTTGCATATACCACAGATAAACACAACTTTGGTTTCGCTAATAAGCATTCAACTGGTGACACACTTCACCTGCCCATTCAATTGATGATTGAGTATATTCATCACCTCTGTAAAATTCTAGTGGCTTTCAACAGCAAAGACCTATATCCTGCTCAAGTTGCATACCAGCACAGCAGATCTCTTGCTTCAGGCTGCTTGGGATCTTGTTTGTTTGACTCTGAGGGCTTCCTTCCAGGATCAAGGAAGTTAGTGAAACCCCACAGTGTCTTTCAGAGCTTCCGTTCAGCTATCATATATGTCACGTCTGTCCACATTTTATTGGCCAAAGCTAGATTTATGGCCAGTCGCAGATTTAAAAGTGCAGTGAAAGTACTGCAAGCAGAAATGCATAATCTTCTTGCTTGAAGGCAGAAGGAAGAATTGGAAACAATAATATAGTTATTCTTTTCATTACCATTGAAAAATTTTGACGTTTCAGTCAAAGTGTTGGAGTTAGAAGCAAAACTATGCAAATGACTTGCCTCCTTTCCTCAAGGCACTCAAAATTTAGTATTAAGATTATCCAAATAGCTACAGGAAAGAATGAAAAAAAAGTAATTTTAATGAATCACTGAACTTTAGCCACCAATGTTGTAAGTGTGCAATATTTGATTACTGCTCAAAAGTATACAAATTATCATTGACAATGGAAGTGAGACATCTTGATTGTTATTATTAAGAAATAAAGGAAAAAAGACAACAATAAAACAAAACAAAAAGACCTCTGGAAATCTTCCAGTCAAGTTTCCCTTGTTTTTAATTATTGATGACTAATAGCTCAACAAGTGATTGACTAGTACGGCAAACCTCAAGAAGATATCACTTTTTCAGAAATATATATGGTTTTTCAAATATAGCAGTTAACCTTAAGTATCCTTGGAAATACACAATTTACTCAAAGAATAATAATAAATGGAAATATAAATAACTGTAAATGGGTCCAACCATTGAGTTCCTCTACCATTGATGGTATACTAGTTTGTGTTCTCAAGTTGAGTTAAATTGAATCAGTGATATCAGTGACATACACAGACATCATCAGAGACTTGTGAGATGGTTCAATAGTACTGGTTGATAACTTAGATCAGTGCATTCAAGTCAATCAATTGGAGTTGCATACAACCAGTAAACAAAAAAGCAGACCAACTCTTGGGAGATACTTTTAATCTATTGCATTAACTCTGCACGGAGATAGAGAAAAGACATATTCCCCAGGGTCAGCTCCTGATTGTCCCTGCTTTCCCTGCCAAGTCCACCAAATGAAAGCCTACCATCTACTATATGAGCTTTGCCTGATCCCCAAACTAATTAGAACTCAGTCTGACTAGATGTGATAAACTTTTCTTCCCCATTAGTGAGAGTGGGGATGGTAGTCTGCAATTTCTACTCCTGAGTTCTAGAAAGTCTCAGGTGGACTCCCTCCCATGGATGCCCAAATGACCACTGTACCTATGACCCAGTACCCATACTAGCAACTTAGTACAGTCAGAGCCTGTTCCTGAAGCTAACACATCCTGACATTGAAATAACCTGTGTTACTTCTCTTAATTTCTTCTCTTTTTTGATGGACCTTGATTTTGGTGTACCTCCCTGCAACAGGGCATCAAAAGTCTTTCTGATAATGAGAACTACCCAGACATTCTGGATATGTACTTTCCACTACTGCCGAACAATTGTGCCCTTGGTTTTTGACACTGGACTAGAATGACTGCTATTTCCTACTTTCCTACATCAAAGCCTGAGTCCCAGTTGATCATTCAGATTGGATGAGGCTTCTGTCCAAATCAGATCTCTTCTTCCTTTCCCCATGTTACCCCGTGACCTCTATTATTCTTTCTTTAAAATCAGAGCTCCAAGAATGTCTCAGTCTAGGACTGTGCAGGCACCGACACTGTACTTTTCATACAATTCCTGAAAGGAAGGCATCAGACATTCTAACTTCTCTTTGAACTATACCTAGAAATATACCCAGAAATGGGTAAGGATACCTAAAAGTACAGATATGTACAAATAAAATATACCTAGAAATGGGACACCTAGAAATAGAATAAAAGGAGGCATGTATTTGGTGGATATTACCAATCTTCTACAGTGTTTGTTCAACCGATACGCTAGCAGTGCCCACAACTTCCATTTGCATCACATCCTTGTCAACCCTTGATGTTGTCAGTCTTTAATTTTAGTCCTTTCATAAATATAGTTTTAAAATGGATTTCCCTAATGACTTCTTTCACATACTTTTGGATTTTTGAATACTGTTATTTTATTTATTTATTTATTTATTTATTTATTTATTTATTGGTCAAATGCTTCTTCATGTCTTTTGCATACTTTTAACTGGGTTGTCTTTTCCTTGCTAATTTGAAGATATTTATCCCTCTCTCTCTCTCGATATATATATATATATATATATATATATATACACATACATATGTGTGTGTGTGTATAATACATATAGTGTATTATAATATTCTGATATTATAATATAGATACATTATATCTATATATCTGAATAGGGGTCCTTTGATGGATATATGTAGTATGAAGATCTCCACCAGTCTGTTGCTTGCAGAATTTACTCTTCTGCAATGTGACTAAAGCTAAAATAAAAGAAGGAGAAGAAGGAGAAGGGGAAGAAGAAGAAGAAGAAGAAGAAGAAGAAGAAGAAGAAGAAGAAGAAGAAGAAGAAGAAAACGACAACCACACATCCTTTGAGTAATACAACAGACACATTATTATACTAAGAGTAACTCTGGCAATGCAAAATAAGTTATTTCATATTTGTTATAATCATGAGGCTAGACAGAGACAGTTTCAGTTTTCATTTTTCTTCTGCCTCATGTACCTTCATGGCTTTATAGAAAGAAAAACTTTCTGTAAATAAATGCTTGACAGTTAGGGCTAATGTCCTTGGAGGAAAAGAGAGATGCCAACACAGGAGTTTGAAAAATCTTCTGTGTCCTCTGCGTAAGTAATGAATTGAGAAAGACTCCACAATGGAAACAGGTATCATAAGGGGCTCTGGGTGCATGACCAGTGGGCAACTGGAAGATTTAGAAAGGGGATCAGGTCACCTTTCTCAGGCTAGAGAGAGTAAAAGATGAGCTCATCTAAATAAAACAAGAGGTTCCTCTGCTGAGTTTTCCCCTATGGTTGTTGTGGAAAGTATGATAAAGAACTGTTCTTCATGGTCACCTGTACTTTTGATGATTAGTTAATAATAAGCTACATTTTTTAAAATAAACTGTACTGTTTCTGCAACCTACTTCCACTCATTTGGAGGTTAAGGATACAGTAATGGACTACACATAAAATAACATTGGAACTACTTATCTATATGCTTTGAAGGATATTTCACTCTGCAAAGTATTAACTATATACCCACTACAGACAGTGGAGAAAAATCTAAAGCTTGATTATCTGCTTCTCAGGAGCTACAACTGGGGCGGGGGGGGACATGTGCATGCTTGCTATGCCTATGAAGCTTTCTGATAGAGACACCCAGTGCTCATTATATTCTCTAGTATGGTGTTCTTCATATGCTATCCTCTAGTTCTTCTTTAAAACAGAACACGAAGAAGAGGAGGATTTAAGGCAGGCATAACAAATACCCTTTGGGTTTGTGATTTTAGGAAGGCAAGTGCCCTGACTGAAGACCAAAGAACAGCAGTATGACCAGATGAAAAGAATTTGTTGGAGCACATTAAATGACACTATAGTTGCTAACTTTCACACACACACACACACACACACACACACACACACAAAAGAGGGCAGGCATGCTACAGACTTGGGACTTGCTTTCAACATCAGACTATCAAGTCTGTTTCAAGTTGAAAAGATTCCAACTTGGCCATAAAAGCTTTCTTTCCATCAGGTGAGCCATCCATGGTGCTGACTTAGGGACCAGCACTTTTACATGCAAGCATGCTCGCACGAAGTTCAAGTGCATGAGGAGGGAAAGGAAAGCAAACAACAAAACTTGTTTATCGGATTCAAGTTGAACCATCTGTTGTTAATGATTAGATCTTCAGCTTCCAATTTTCCTTTGAATGTTATTGCTCATTTCTAGCGGGGCACTGAGCCGCTGCTTTCCCCTGTGTGGATTCTAAGTAAAATACAGCTTAGATCGAAAGACTGTTAGAAGAAGAAATCATGTTTAATGATGTCTGGCAGACTCTCCATTTGCCCTGAAGGAAAAGTCAACGGCCCAGGTCAAGAAGGAGGTGAATTCTTGGCTCAACATGGCATTAGGATAATGGGTGTACTCTGTGGGGCTCAGTTTGCCCAGCTGAAAACCGCCATTGTAATTTTGACTTCCCAGGAGCTGAGGCTAAATAAGGATTAACTACTGTTTTCCTTTCATTTTAGATAAGAGACTCAATTTTGACGCAAAGTTTATGAAACTCAATTCAGTTTCCTCTGTGGTAATAAACAGGTTGTTGGGATAAATGTTTCTTTCCTGGAGGGTTTTATGTCTCTGTAATTGTGGTTTGTGGGAGTATCCTAAATCACCATTTTTCATAGATCGTATTCACCATTTGGAATTGGTTGTATTGATTGCAGGTAATTATAATTGTATTTGCTGTGCTGCATCATCTATATATGGGGGGCATGTGAAATTACATGATCCAAGAATTTCAACATAGTGAGAGAATGTGTTTATCAGATTCTGTGTAAGAAAGATATTGTCTGCATATCTGACTTAAACTCCCCTAAGTAATGCATCCCTCTCTACACCTATGTGTATGTGTATATATACACACACCTATATATATATTTAATATGAAAATAATGCTCTAAATTTGCCCCAACCTTGTGTGTGTGTGCATGTGTGTGTGTATGTGTGTATTAGGACTCCATCCTAATAATTTATATATACATATCTAAACACACACACATACACACATATACACATACACTCAATATGAGTTAAATTCAGAATGCTCAGAATTCAGAGAACTATGAATTACTATTATAAGTTTGGGTATTTTGAGAATAACAGATTTTCAAAATAACTAGCCAACAATAAAATTATCCTGGCCAATTTTGGAGCTATGTCCCCTAATTCAACCAAACTGGTTACAATAAAGAGCACATAAACATTGAATAAAGAATCTGGAGGTAAAGTGTTACAGAGGATGACCTTAACTTTTGACACCAAATTCTAAGGTTACATCACTGTAATTCTTCCATAATCCTAGTATTTGTACTTCTGTGTTGGAGGTATCTGTGAAGTTTGCAATGATAGTAGTAAAATACTGAGACACTGACTTTTAAGTATTTGCTGACTCATTGAGCACACAGTAACAAGTGACTCTAAAATAAAACACCAAATGCCCACAGAAAACAATAATGGAAATGTCATGAGATGGCTAGAATTCCCAACCTAATGGCAGAAATATGCAGTAACAACTGCAGATATTTGAGATTGTAATCAGACTGGACCAGGAAAATCAGGGAATATTTCTTAGAGAAAGTGAGAAGAAAGCTAGGTCTTGAAGATCAAATGGAATGGGTCAGGGCAGAAGACATGCCTATATTATCTCTTAGTTATGAAAACCCACTCCAGTGCAATTTTGAGAGAAGGACTCAGGCTGTATCCATACACTTCTCTACTCCCACTTTCCTCAAATACCATTTTTTTTAAAGATTTTATTTATTTATTTGAGAGAGAGAGAATGAGAGATAGAGAGCACGGGAGGGAAGAGGGTCAGAGGGAGAAGCAGACTCCCTGCCGAACAGGGAGCCCTATGCGGGACTTGATCCCGGGACTCCAGGATCATGACCTGAGCCAAAGGCAGTCGCTTAACCAACTGAGCCACACAGGCGCCCTCTTCAAATACCACTGATAACTTCTTCAAGTCCTTCAACCTCTTATCCTCTCTCTCCTGTTCTTACTCTAAATGAATTACACTGTCACCAATCCTTCCATGTTTCTTTGTTCCTGTAGTTCAATTCAGACTTTATGTCAAAATACTCTTTCTTAGAGTGAAATGTGAGGAATAAGACATTATTTGTTTATTTGGACATACTTCATGTAATCTACTATTATGCAGTAAAAATTCCATCCATGGAATCATGAGAAAATCCTAAGGAATTCTGAAGAAAATTCATGAACATCACAGAGTTCTCCTATCACAAAATAACCAATTAAAAAAAAAAAAGATCAACAGATACTTTTTTCTATAGGTTTCTTTTTTTTTAAAATAAAATCTTACATCAGAATTAATTCTTATATATTCTAATTTATGAGTTAAAGATGTCCTGGGATAATGTATTATTTAGTACGTTCATTGAAAAATAACCAAATTAAGGTTGATTAAGCAAAAAGTAGAGTTCATTATAAATGCACAGAAGGCACCATGGGACCTAAGGGCAGGCACAGAGTTGGGTCCCAGGAATGCACCAGGCCCAAGGCCTGAGATTTTATCACTACTCTCTGGCCCCCTCTCATATCTGCTCTGCTGTAATTTGCCTTTCTCACCTTTCTTGCCCTAGACTGCCTGGTCTGTATCCCAGTCTACCTAATAGAAAAAGGCTGGTAATAACTCTATGGTTTTATCTTCTCTATTCAAAAATAAAGCCACATGGACACAGGAGTCTCATAGGCCAGTTTCAGATCTTCTCAGAAGAGAAAGATTATTCAACTCTAGCTTTAACCAGATGTTCACTCCTGGACCAACCCAGTATGTCCATGGGAATGATATCCTTTTTTACAAAAAGAGCCACCAAGAGTCCTCCTGCTGTAACCTTGTGGATGGGGGTTGATGGAAGAAATCCCAAGGGGTGGGGGGGGCAGCCTAGGAAAACAAATCTTTTGTGAACTTAACTTACAAAAGGTTAATAAAACACAGACCCTACCCACTACTTTATAGCTATTGGCCTACTTCACCCCCACAATGCCCTAGCAAAATGAGACAATGATTGGGAACATTACCAAACCAGAGTGTGAAGAGTAAATTAAAATCTCCAGACTCTGCCTAGCAAATGAGGCACAGGCATAACCCTAATGTCTGCCTGCAACTAGAAGCCGCAGCTAATTGCATTCTAGAACAGCGATTCTCCAAAGGAGTCCCTGGACAGACAGGGTCAACATCTCTTACATCATCTGAAATGCAAATTCTCAGACCCTAACCTCAAGTTACAGAATGTGAACCTCTGGGGCTGGGCCCACTAACCTGTGCTTTATTTATTTAACAAGGCTTCTAGGAGATTCTGAGGCATGCCAAACTTTGATCACCACTCTTCTAGACTCTAGAATCTAGAGTACTGTTTGTTTCTTTGCTATTTCAACTTGGTCCCGAAATGCAAGTTAACTAAAGAAATGTGAATAGTACCAAGAAACGAACAGGACTTAAATGGATATCCTGAACTTGCTGCAAGAGGGCAACTTTTGTCACAGGGCATTTGCAAATATATGTAATCTTTACTGATTTAAGGGAATTCCTTAAATAATTCTGAACTTCATCATTTCTCTCTGCAAACATTTGTCTCTACTACATACCAGGAATTCAGAGAGGCTGGAGCTACACAGATAAAATACTGCAGCCCTAGCCTCAAAGAGCTCCTAAGTTTGGTGTTGTGAGACAAATGATAAAGACGGGACAAGAGACTGAGACAATAACAATTAAGTAACAGCATAATTGTGGCAATATTAGAAATGCGTATAACCAAGGAGAAGCAGTTCAGAGAGGCTTCCCATAAGAGCTTGCATCTGAGCAGTAGAGAGCAGTAAGCGGGGGTCAAGCTGATGTCAGGGGGAGAGTTGCATGTTAGAAATCAGGAATGGAGTGACAGCTAGGGCAAATAATGTTTCTGGAGAGGAATCTGCTGATATTCTTGGGCTCAAGTGACAAAGACCTTGCGCATCACCCTTAAATGATTATGCTAAGCATGCTTTTTGCTTTTCTCTTGGACAGGATGCCCTGCACTCCCATACCCGGTCATACTTCCTAAAGTATTTACTCAACACCATTCTTAATCAGAAATTAGTAGTGCAACTGCAGGTGAAGGGGCTGTTCTTGGCCCTGAGGGTATTTAGAACTCAATGGAACAATGAGTAAATGAGTGCTTCCACCTAGCATAAGCTCAGTAACTTCTGTTCCCTTGGGTCAATCATGATTTAAGAGAGAGGAGGCAAGTACTGAACTCTTCTATTTCTGGAAAAGCTTTCTGCAGGTATCCTCTACAGGCAGTATTGCAGATGGAGTCTGAATGTGGAGGTGGACTCAGGCAACCTTACCCTTGTCTTTATAGAGAGAAATGGGTGAAGAACAAATCAGCACAGAGGTGACTATCTGAACCAGCACCATGGGCTAACAGAACATGTGAAGTCTTTTTCAAGCAGTTAGGTTTCAAATTTTATCTTTGGCATGATATGAAATCACAACCTTGAGAAAAGGTAACAATATGTTTTACAAATAAGATTCCCTCAAAGCAGACAAGAAAGAAATGGCATGTAAAAGACACAATGTATCAATAAGAATTGATGGAAAAATAAATAAGGAAAGAAAAGAATACTATTCTCTTACACACACACACACACACACACACACACACACACACACACACCCCTAATACATACTTGAAAAAATATAGTTGAACATAAATGTAAGTTAACCTAGAGAGAAAAATGAACTTGCTACATAAAAATTAATTGGCTTGACTCATATTTCTCTATTAAAATATTCATTAATGGCAATTGCAATCAATTGATTTATCGTTTTGCATATAGAACCATCTGATCACCCATATAAATTAATTTTAACTGTGAATTTCACAATCCTCCCCCTTCTTAAGATACCATGGACACCCTTGGTATCAGCATGTGTATATTCATAGTGCATTTCTCCACTCATTTCAACTTCCAAGCTACAGACTGGGAGAAAGAAGAGGGGACTGAGATCTGTAAGGGGACTTAGAAGAATAGAAACCATCCTGCCCTTTTCCTGACCTTGGTGAGAAAATCTAGACTTTCAGCAAACCTAGGGATACATCTCCCTCCCTCCTAGTACCTCCAAATCTACCCCAGAAGGGCAATTCAGTTTACTTATTTTCTGAGGTTTAACATCAGGCTGGTGAGATTCAAAATGTTTATGCTCCAAGCAAGAGAACCTTTTTCATTGTTTGCCAATCTGTGTCAGATTTAATCTAGATCTGTAAACACCAGTACATTTTCGATTCTGATGCAATTTCCTTAAATTTACCCTACAGAGGAGGCTTTTTTTGTTATTGTTTCCCTTCTTTCCTTTCTTTCTTTCCTTTTTTTAAATTTTTTTTTAAATTTTTTGGTAATCTAAGAGTAAAAAAATCCCTGAACCAATTGGTCAATCGATTAACAAATTAACTGCTAAATAATGGATTGGGCCCTGTCTACATGGTGACAGGGTGCCCAGAATAAAATATGTCTCTACAACACTCTTTTGAACACATGCCTAACAAAGCAACACTTGCTTCTCCTAACTAGTTTACACAAATGCCTAGAAACCAAATAGAAAAACATGGGCTGATAATATTTTATCATTCATACAAGATGAACAGAAATGGGCATTACATTGAGAAATGAACAAAACTCGTTTTCTTTCGAATTAAATTTTAATGTAGCAGAACTTTACATGATCCTTTGAACATAAATAAATGCGGGAAGACAACAAAATATTTTCCACTGCTAATTATACCATTTATATTGAACATGGTGTAAAAGTACACAAGAAATAATGTTACTAAGTAGACAAAAAAATGAGAGTAAAAGGGATTGGAGGAAGGAGGGGAGGATGACAGAACCATATAATGAAGTTTGTGTTATGTAAGAATTATCCTCTACAATGTTTCAAGTTTTGGTTATTTACTTAAAGGCTTTTAGTCTGGAATAATGATGATATGAATAATCATCAGAAGCCAAAGCTGTAGCTTAGAAACCTAGTCAGAAAGGATGTAATATGGGGGGGGAAGAGCTGTATATTAAAAGGAGGACATTTAGGACTGCTCTTTACTGATAATATTCATACAACTTTTGCAAAGAACATCACAGAGGAGAATGGGGCTCTCTCCCCAACGCGCATTCTCCATTCATTTGGGGTTGTTCAGACTGATGGTTTTGGGGGATGCTTCTGGATTTAGGACAGAAGCAATTTCCAAAAAAAAATTTTTTTAAGATTTTATTTATTTATTTGAGAGAGAGAGAATGAGAGACAGAGAGCATGAGAGGGGGGAGAGTCAGAGGGAGAAGCAGCTAGCAGGGAGCCTGATGCAGGACTTGATCCCAGGACTTCAGGATCATGACCTGAGCCGAAGGCAGTCGCTTAACCAACTGAGCCACCTAGGTGCCCTAGAAGCAATTTTCAAATGTCCAGTGTGGATTTCCTCAGACTCTGGATTTTCATGCAGTATTCACACAATACAAAAGTCAGTTGACTGTTGGAGACCCAGGTTGTGAAACAGTTGAATGGCTTGCATAACTAGAAAAAAATTCTTTAAAAATATTTCCTCCTTTATTAAGTTTGATCTATTTTTATTCAGTAAGGGTTACTGACTACTATATGTGCAGCTTTGCATCTGTGTCTGTGGGGTAGGGCTCGGTGGTTTGGGAGTGGTCCTATCAAAGAAGACTTACATCACCCACAGAATCACAAGAATACTTTGGGAGATAAAATAATAAAAACATAGAATAAAAAAATAAAATAAATATTGATTTGATCTTGGTATTGGTTGAGTATGTAGGGTAGAGAATAGAAAATGAACAAGTTCTGGAATAAATAGATTTAGAATTAAATATTAGTTCTCAATAATTGTGCTTTCCACAAGAATAACTAGATTACCTCAACTGTGTGTGTATGTGTGTGTGTGTGTGTGTGTGTGTGTGTTTGAAAGTAGTGGGATGTGAATAAGAAACAGCAGAATTACCAGACAGAATAAAAGGGAGTGCAGATCCTGGCATTTAGAGTCCCTCTTCCATTAAAGGCATTTTCCAGTTCTGGGAGGAATGACCAAAAGGTTGAGAAGTGAAGCTAAACTTTTGACAGCCTCTCAGGACAGTAAAAAGCAAGATATTTTGTGTGTGTGTGTGTGTGTGTGTGTATGTGTGTGTGAGAAAGGGATAAAACTAACCTAAAAATATCTTGAGAATCTGAACAAGGAAAAAAAGAGGGAAAGAATCAATAATAAATATCAGAAATAACAGAGAAACCAATACAGATTCCAAAAATATTAAAATAATCATGTGTGAAAATGTTACAAACACATTTATGCCAATATATTTTAAAATTTAGATGAAATAGAAAAAAAAATCACAGAAAAATACAACTCACCGAAATGGACACTAGAAGTACTTTAAGAAAACTCAAAATTCAGGTGGATTCATAATTTAATTCTACCAAACACTTAATAAAGAAATAATGTCTTTTTTTTAAAGATTTTATTTCTTTATTTGAGAGAGAGAGAATGCGAGAGAGAGAGCACATGAGAGGGGGGAGGGTCAGAGGGAGAAGCAGACTCCCTGCCGAGCAGGGAGCCCGAAGCAGGACTCGATCCAGGGACTCCAGGATCATGACCTGAGCTGAAGGCAGTTGCTTAACCAACTGAGCCACCCAGGTGCCCCTAGAAATAATGTCTGACTTCTAAACAGGATTCAAAATCTCTACCCTAAAGAAAAATATTGATAAATTTGATTAAAAGACATTATTAAAAGAGTAAAAGGAAAGCAGCTGCATGGAAGATGATAACTGAAGATCTTGATTTTACAATATATTAAAAAATCCAAAATATATCCTACAAATCAATAAGAACAATACTAACAATCTAAAAGACAGGTTGCTAGGGATTTAAATTGGCATTTCAGAAAAGAGAATATAGAAATAAAAAAAGTGCTGAACCTCATTAATGTCAGGAAAATGAGTTAAAAACAAAATGAGATACTACCATGTTGTTACATAATTTCTAAAATAAAAATAGATCTGGTGCATATAGAATTCTCCTATAGTGATAGTGGGAGAGTGTAAATTAGTACAAATCTATTGTCAAACTTTCTGGCATCATTTAGTAAAACTGGAAATGTACATTCCCTGCAACTTGGCAATTCCACTACTAGGTAAAAGCCCAGCAGAAAACGCTGCATGCTTGCAACAAAATACATGTATAAAACATGTCTGGAGCAGCATTTTCACAATAGTTGAAAACAGGAAACGGCCCAACCATCCTTTAATGATTAATGGACAAATATCTGATGATAAAGTCACACAATGGAGTAATAGGCAGCACAGAAAATAAATGGACCATAGCTACATCCAACAACATGGGTGAACCTCACAAATTTAATGCTGAAGCAGAGACACCAGACACAAAAGAGTTCATGTTGTAAGGCATGATCCATGGAAATATTAAAATATAAACGTACAGAACTTAACTGTAGTGTTTACTGGTCTAAGCTTATGTGATTAAATGATAAAGTGACTATATGATATCAGGCTAATGGTAACCTTGGAAGAGGAAAGGCACAGTGACTTAGAGGGATATGGGGGCTCTGGGGTGTGGGTACTGTTCTATCTCTTGATCTGTGTGGCAGACCCATGGGTGTTTATGTTGTGATAAATCTATCATATTATGATAAAACTATTCATGTTTTTGAATGACTTCCTGTGTATATATTATAATTCACACATACACACAATTTAAAGAAAACAAAATCTAAAAGCTCTATATGGTGAAAGGCTCTGTGAACCTTGGATTTCTCCTATATAATATGGTGACAATAAGGACTACTACCAAGGTTTTTAGGAGATGTGAATGAGATAAATTACTTGACATATGGCAAATACTCAGTGCTACTAAAGTAATTCTTCACACAGGTGAAGAATTCTTCATATTTGTGAAAACAAAAGGGGAAAAGAGGTGAGTTAAGGTACAGGCTGAAAGATGGGTAAAATTCAGACTTCCTTCATTTAATTTTCAAACCTGGTATTGCAGGCCAGAACATGCTTAGATGAACATCTATGAGGAATGTGTGAATGAGGATTCCTGTGTTGCATAGAAATGTATTCAAAAGATATCAAGATATTTCACAAGGAAAATAATGCTCAAATAGAACATGAAAAGTTACCTATATACCAATTCTAACACAACAGCCTAAGAGGAGAAAGTTTTGATCTACCGATTCTTTATTTAGCAATTGAGGCAGGAAAAAGAAAGTCAAAAATTTGGGAGTTACCCAATTACCTTGTCTTCTCCTTTTATCTCAGATCTCACACCCAATCTATCAGAAAATCCTTTGGCATTACCCTTAAAATATAACCAAAACCGGGGGCAGAGCAAATGGCAGAGGAGTAGGAGACCTGGATTTCCACTGGTCTCAGAAATTCAGCTAGATAAGGATCAAACCATTCTGAACCCCTACGAACTCAACAGGAGACCAAAGAAAAGAATACGAACAACTCTCTGAACAGAAAAGCGACCACTTACTGGAAGGTAGGACGTGCGGAGAAGTGAATCCGAGGCGATATTCGGGAGGATAGACGGCGGGGGAGGGGGGCCTCCGTGGGCCACTTCTGGCAAGTGATAGAGCCGCGGAGCACAAAATCGGACCTTTTAGAAGTCAGCTCCGCTGAGGGACGTCACCCCAGTGGCTAAGCAGGGGGTGGAACCCTCACAGGACAGGGTGGTCTCAGGACCCTCAGGGTCACAGGAAGACCGGGGGTGCCTGAGTGTGGCAGAGCTCCCAGATATTGGAGCGGGGAAGCTGGCTGCAGAGACGGAGCCGAGGCACAGGCTCTCAGCTCGGGGTTGCCATAAACTGTGATCCGTGGCCCAGTCGGGCTACTGCTCCTCCAGCAGGGACCCAACAAGCGGCAGATCCGGGGAGACTCCCCTTCCTCCCCTGGGAGGAGCGGCGCGGGAGCACACCGCAGGGATCTGCTGGGTTTGGAGACTCCACACGGAGTCGGGTGCCAGAGATTGAAATGCTCGGTCACAGGCCGAGTGAGCACGGAGTGCGGCCGGAGACCGAGGACACGGGAGTGACTGACTGCTTTTCTCTGGGGGCGCACTGAGGAGCGGGGCCCCGATTTCTCGGCTCCTACGGGGCGGAGATTGGGAGGCCGCCATTTTCACTCTTGTCCTCCAAAGCTGCACGAAAGCTTGCAGGGAACAAAAGCTCCCGAGAGGAAACCAGAGCAGATTACTTAGCCCGGACCGGCAAGGGCGGGGCATGCCGCCTCCAGAAAAGATATTTGGGAACCACGGCAACAGGCCCCTCCCCCAGAAGATCAGCAAGAACAGCCAGCCAAGACCAAGTTTACCAATCAATGAGGATGGCAGAACTCCAGAGCTAGGGAAATACTGCACATAGAATCCATGGCTTTTTTACCATGATTTTTTAGTATTTAAAAGTTAATTTTTTTCTTTTTTTAACTGTCTTTTTTTTTAAGTTTTCTTTTTCCATTTTTCAAACAACATCTTATCAAAACCTTTCTTAAAAAAAATATTTTTCATTTTTAGAGTCATATTCTATCCCTTCATAGTAGTTACCCTTATTTTTAGCACACACACACACACACACATATATATATATATATATATATATATATATATATATAAGTTGTTCTCTCTTTAAAATTTTGAGATACAGTTTCTTCTAACAGATCAAAATATACCCGAAATCTATAGTGTATGGCTTTGTTCTAGTCTCCTGCCTGATCACATTCTCTCCCTTATTTTTTTTAAATCTTCTTCTTTCTTTTTTCAAACAACTTCTTATCTTCTCAATTCCTTTTATAAAATTTTTTATAATTTTCATCTTTACAGTCATATTCCATCCCTTCATCGTATCAACCCTTATTTTTGTACGTAGATAAGTTTTTCTTTCTTTAAAATTTTGGGAGGCACTTTCTTCAAACAGACCAAAATACAACCAAAATCTAATGTGTCACATAGATCTATGCACCAGCCTGATCATTTGATCATATTCTGTTTTTTTTTGTTTGTTTGTTTGGTTCTGTTTTTGTTTGTTTTTATCTTTTTTTTTCATTTTCTTTCTTCTTTCTTTCCCTTTCTTTTCCCCTGGATTCAGGTCTTACCTGATTTGTTTAGAGTATATTGACTGGGGACATTGCTACCCTGTTAGCATGTTGTTCTCTCATTCATCTATTCTCCTCTGGACAAAATGACAACATGGAAAAAATCGCCTCAACAAAAAGAACAAGAGGTAGTACCGGCAGCCAGAGACCTACTCAATACGGACATTAGTATGATGTCAGACCTAGAGTTCAGAATGATGATTTTAAAGATACTAGCTGGGCTTGAAAAAAGAGTGGAAGTTATTAGAGAAATGCTCTCTGGAGAAATAAAAGAACTAAAATCTAACCAGGTCTAAATCAAAAAGGCTATTAATGAGGTGCAATAAAAAATGGGGGCACTAACTGCTAGGACTAATGAGGCAGAAGAGAGAAATAATGATATAGAAGACCAAATGATGGAAAATAAAGAAGCTGAGAAAAAGAGACCTAAACAACTACTGGATCACGAGGGGAGAATTCGAGACATAAGTGGTACCATAAGACAAAACAACATTAGAATAAATGGGATCCCAGAAGAAGAAAGACAGAAGGGGGGAGAAGGTATACTGGAGCAAATTATGACAGAGAACTTCCCTAATGTGGGGAAGGAAACAGGCATCAAAATCCAGGAAGCACAGAGAACCCCCCTCAAAATCAATAAAAATAGGTCAACACCCCAACATCTAATAGTAAAACTTACGAGTCTCAGAGACAAAGAGAAAAATCCTGAAAGTGCTCGGGAGAAGAGATCTGTAACCTAGAACGGGAGAAACATTAGATTGGCAACAGACCTATCCACAGAGACCTGGAAGGCCATAAAGGACTGGCATGATATATTCAGAACACTAAACGAGAAAAATATGCAGCCAAGAATACTATATCCAGCTAGGCTGTCATTGAAAATAGAAGGAGAGATAAAAAGCTTCCAAGACAAACAAAAACTAAAGGAATTTGCAAACATGAAACCAGCCGTCCAAAAAATATTGAAAGGGGTCCTCTAAGCAAAGAGAGAGTCTAAAGGTAACATAGAGAAGAAAGGAACACAGACAATATACAGTAACAGTCACCTTACAGGCAATAAAATGGCACTAAATTCATATCGTTCAATAGTTACCCTGAATGTAAATGGACTGAATGCCCCAATCAAAAGGCACAGGCTATCAGATTGGATAAAAAACAAGACCATCGATGTGCTGTCCACAAGAGACAAATTTTAGACCCAAAGACACCCCCAGATTGAAAGTGAGGGGGTGGAAAACCATTTACCATGCTAATGGACACCAAAAGAAAGCTGGGGTGACAATCCTTATATGAGACAAATTAGATTTTAAACCAAAGACTGTAATAAGAGATGAGGAAGGACACTATATCATACCTCAAGGGTCTATCCAACAAGAAGATCTAACAATTGTAAACATCTATGCCCCTACCAAGGGAGCAGCCAATTATATAAGCCAATTAATAACAAAAGCAAAGAAACACACCGAAAACAATACAATAATAGTGGGGGACTTTAACAACCCCCTGACTGAAATGGACAGATCATCTAAGCAAAAGATCAACAAGGAAATAAAGACTATAAATGATATACTGGACCAAATGGACTTCACACACATATTCAGACTATTCCATCCCAAAGCAACGGAGTACACATTCTTCTCTAGTGCCCATGGAACATTCTCCAGAATTGATCACATCCTAGGTCACAAATCAGGTCTTAACTGGTACAAAAAGACTGGGATCATTCCCTGCATATTTTCAGAACACAATGCATTGAAACTAGAACTCAATCACAAGAGGAAAGTCAGAAAGAACTCAAATACATGGAGGCTAAAGAACATCCTACTAAAGAATGAATGGGTCAACCAGGAAATTAAAGAAGAATTAAAAAACTTCATGGAAACCAATGCAAATGAAAACACAACTGTTCAAAATCTTTGGGATGCAGCAAAGGCAGTCCTAAGAGGAAAGTATATAGCAATACAAGCCTTTCTCAAGAAACAAGAAAGTTCTCAAATACACAACCTAACCCCACACCTAAAGGAGCTGGAGAAAGAACAGTAAATAAAGCCTACACCCAGCAGGAGAAGAAAAATAATAACGATCAGAGCAGAAATCAATGAAATAGAAATCAAAAGAACAGTAGAACAGATCAACGAAACTAGGAGCTAGTTCTCTGAAAGAATTAACAAGATTGATAAACCGTTGGCCAGACTTATTAAAAAGAAAAGAGAAATGACCCAAATCAACAAAATCATGAATGAAAGAGGAGAGATCACAACCGACACCAAAGAAATACAAACAATTATAAGAACATATTTTGAGCAATTATATGCCAGCAAATTAGATAAACTGGAAGAAATGGATGCATTCCTAGAGATGTATCAACTACCAAAACTGAACCAGGAAGAAACAGAAAATGTGAACAGACCTATAACCACTAAAGAAACTGAAGCAGTCATCAAAAATCTTCCAAACAACAAAAGCCCAGGGCCAGATGGCTTCCCAGGGGAATTCTACCAAACATTTAAAGAATTAATACCTATTCTTCTGAAACTGTTCCAAAAAATAGAAATGGAAGGAAAACTTCCAAACTCGTTTTATAAGGCCACCATTACTTTGATCCCCAAACCAGACAAAGACCCCATCAAAAAGGAGAATTCCAGACCAATATCCTTGATGAACATGGATGCAAAAATTCTCACCAAAATACTAGCCAATAGGATCCAACAGTACATTAAAAGGATTATTCACCACGACCAAGCGGGATTTCTCCCTGGGCTGCAAGGTTGGTTCAACATCTGCAAATCAATCAACGTGATACAATACATTAACAAAAGAAAGAACAGGAATCATATAATCCTGTCAATAGATGCAGTAAAAGCATTTGACAAAGTACAGCATCCTTTCTTGATCAAAACTCTTCAGAGTATAGGGATAGAGGGTACATACCTCAATATCATAAAAGCCATCTATGAAAAACCTACAACAAATATCATTCTCAATGGGGAAAAACTGAGAGCTTTCCCCCTGAGGTCAGGAATGCGGCAGGGATGTCCACTATCACCACTGCTATTCAACATAGTATTAGAAGTCCTAGCCACAGCAATCAGACAACAAAAAGAAATATAAGGCATCCGAATCGGCAAAGAAGAAGTCAAACTCTCGCTGTTTGCAGATGATATGATACTTTATGTGGAAAACCCAAAAGACTCCACCCCAAAACTGCCAGAACTCATACAGGAATTCAGTAAAGTGGCAGGATATAAAAATCAATGCACAGAAATTCGTGGCATTCCTATACACCAACAATAAGACAGAAGAAAGAGAAATGAAGGAGTTGATCCCATTTACAATTGCACCCAAAACCATAAGATACCTAGGAACAAATCTAACCAAAGAGGGAAAGAATCTGTACTCAGAAAACTGTAAACTACTCATGAAAGAAATTGAGGAAGACACAAATAAATAGGAAAAATGTTCCATGCTCAGGAATTGGAAAAACAAATATTGTGAAGATGTCAATGCTACCTAGAGCAATCTACACATTCAATGCAATCCCCATCAAAATACCATCCACTTCTTTCAAAGAAATGGAACAAATAATCCTAAAATTTGTATGGAACCAGAAAAGACCCTGAATAGCCAGAGGAATGTTGAAAAAGAAAAGTAAAGCTGGCGACATCACAATTCCGGACTTCCAGCTCTGTTACAAAGCTGTCATCATCAAGACAGTATGGTCCTGGCACAAAAACAGACACACCAATCAATAGAACAGAATAGAGAGCCCAGAAATGGACCTTCAACTCTGTGGTCAACTAATCTTTGAGAAAGCAGGAAAGAATGTTAAAAATAGAGTCTCTTCAACAAATGGTGTTGGGAAAATTGGACAGCCACATGCAGAAGAATGAAACTGGACCATTTCCTTACACCACACACAAAAATAGACTCCAAATGGTTGAAAGACCTAAATGTGAGACAGGAGTCCATCAAAATCCTAAAGGAGAACACAGGCAGCAACGTCTTTGACCTCAGCTGCAGCAACTTCTTCCTAGAAACATCACCAAACACAAGGGAAACAAGAGCAAAAATGAACTATTGGGACTTCATCAAAATAAAAAGCTTTTGCACAGCTAAAGAAACAGTCAACAAAACCAAAAGACAACCGACAGAATGGGAGAAGATATTTGCAAATGACATAGCAGATAAAGGGCTAGTATCCAAAATCTATAAAGAACTTATCAAACTCAACACCCAAAGAACAAATAATCCAATCAAGAAATGGGCAGAAGACATGAACAGACATTTTTCCAAAGAAGACATCCAAATGGCCAACAGACACATGAAAAAGTGCTCAACATCGCTTGGCTCAGGGAAATCCAAATCAAAACCTCAATGAGATACCACCTCACACCCGTCAGAATGGCTTAAATTAACAAGTCAGGAAACGACAGATGTTGGCGGGGATGCGGAGAAAGGGGAACCCTCCTACACTGTTGGTGGGAATGCAAGCTATTGCAACCCCTCTGGAAAACAGTATGGAGGTTCCTCAAAAAGTTGAAAATAGAGCTACCATACGATCCAGCAATTGCACTACTGGGTATTTACCCCAAAGATACAAATGTAGAGATCCGAAGAGGTACGTGCACCCCGATGTTTATAGCAGCAATGTCCACAATAGCCAAACTGTGGAAACAGCCAAGATGTCCATTGACAGATGAATGGATAAAGAAGAGGTGGTATATATATATATATACAATGGAATATTATGCAGGCATCAAAAGGAATGAAATCTTGCCATTTGCAACAACATGGATGGAACTGGAGAGTGTTATGCTGAGGGAAATAAGTCAATCAGAGAAAGACATGTATCATATGACCTCACTGATATGAGGAATTCTTAATTTCAGGGAACAAACTGAGGGTTGCTGGAATGGGGGGGTGGGAGGGATGGGGTGGCTTGGTGATACACATTGGGGAGGGTATGTGCTATGGTGAGTGCTGTGAATTGTGCAAGACTGTTGAACCATAGATCTGTACCTCTGAAACAAATAATGCAATATATGTTAAGAAAAAAAAAAAGAAGATAGCAGGAGGGGAAGAATGAAGGGGGGGAAATCGGAGGGGGAGACGAACCATGAGAGACGAAGGACTCTGAAAAACAAACTGAGGGTTCTGGGCAAGGGGGTGGGAAGTTGGGTTAGCCTGGTGATGGGTATTAAAGAGGGTACGTTCTGCATGGAGCCCCGGGTGTTATGCACAAACAATGAATCATGGAACACTACATCAAAAACTAATGATGTAATGTATGGTGATTAACATAATTAAAAATAAATAAAAGTGAAAAAAAAATATAACCAAATCCCATCCATGCTCTCTATCTCCACCCTTCCCCAATACCAGTATTTTATTTTAATGCTTTCTCTAATGCTCTGTGTATGTTTTCCCTTTGACCCCTAGGGCTGTTCTTCACACAACAGAAAAGTGGCCCTCCAAAAACAAAACTCAGAATTCGTCCATTCTCCTCTCAAAACTGCCTAAAGAGACCATGCCAAGGTCCTTACAGAAGTCTACCAGGGCCTAAGAGATTCCCTTCCACATCTTTTCACCCTCCTACCCCAACACATGCACACATGTACTTTTCTCTTCCTCAAGAAAAGCCTAACACACTCTTCCCCCTCGGCTACTCCCTTACTGCTTTTTCTCCAGGAATTTTCTTCCCCAGATACGTGCATCACTCATTTCCTCACTTTCTTAGGTCTCTCTCAGATTTCCCCTATCAGCGATGCCACCCTGACCACCCTATTTAAAGTACCCAAGTCACCTCTGTCTTACTCTGTCCCCCTTTACCCAACACATCCCCATGCCAAGACACTCTATGCATTTACCTTCTCACCTGTTTATTGTCTGCCTCTAAGACGACAGAGATTTTTTTCTTTTGTTCTCTGCATTATTGTACCAATGCCTAAAATAATACCTGGAATGTGGTGTGTGTTGCCCAAAATGTGTTGAACAGAGTGGATGTGGAGTAGATTTTAAGCTCTACATAAGAATGCCATTAACAATTCAAATGAAAACCTGCCTTACCCTCAATTCAAACTCTCCTATATTTTTACATAAGCTGGAAAATTCCAAATTTACTTATTTCAGATCAAGTCACCCAATTTATACTCTCCATACACTCACACACACACACACACATACACACACACAACCTGTGTTTAGCTAACCATGATGCAGATTTCTATTCAAGAGCAATAAATACCTAGGTAAGGTCTCAAAATGTTAATAGCTGTTCAAGCAGATATTGCTGTCTCAAGAAGTGACCACTTAATGAATCACTACTACCAAAGGGGTCAATGAGGCCAGTCCCAGATGTGTCATGTTATTTCAACTTGCCCACAAATGAGCACATTAATATTAACTGGCAGATTGCATATCTTTATGTAAAATTGATTTGTGGAAACTACACAAGTGAGAGGTGTTAGAAAAGTTTCCACAGCCTGTCATCTTGCAAATCAGGCTGTTTTGCACTCATTACTTACATGATAGTAGGAAATCTGATTTTTGACTTTTCTCTCCCTGATAATTTTTTTTAATGAATAAAGAAATACTGATATGGTATTAATTATCAATTTAGTTGATAAGCAGCTCCCAGGCTTAATTCATCATCATTTCAGTAAATGAAAGGTACATTTCTAGGAGACAACTGTTCCTGTCATACCAACCTATGTGTTTTTTAAACTCTGCCTTATCTGAAATTAAAAGATATTGCAATTCTTGATTGGAATGGTTACTCTGGAGAAATCTGAGCATGCCTGTTCCATAAACATCATGAAAAACTGTGTTGATAATTTCATAACTTAGAACATAAAGCATCCCCCGACCCCATATCCTGCAGTTCTCATCCATGAAGCTCCCTTCCTTTTTGCCAAAAATGACTTGCTCCTTTCCTTCCAAACAGATGTGTTTCCAAATTCACTGGAGCACCAGGCTCAGAGCAGTTTCTCTTCAGAGTCTGCGTATCTATTTCTTCTTCCCTTCTTGCTTTCTTATCTTCCTTCTCCCTCTCATTTTTGAATACATCTTTCACTTCCCTCATCGCCCTTATGCCTTTTCTTCTTCCTTTTCTCCCCCCATGTTTGCCACTAAGACAATGATGAAATATATGGTAAAATGTATATTTGAAATAATAATACCCTAATAACAAATCAGCCTCAATAAAAGGTGAAAGACAAAATATGAAGCCAAACTTTTCTATATTGTTGCCATGACTGAGGTCAAATTTGACTTTGAGATATACCAAAACCAAGGTAAATATGAAAAAAATTTTTTTTGAAATCACTCATAATCTTAACACCAATGAAACACAGCTTTAAAATACTGCTGTATGTTTTTTAACTATGTAGTGTTTAACTATGTATAGTAGATAGGGTAATAGTTAAAGTTACACTGAATGCTTTGTAACCTAGTCTTGAATTTTAAAAGAATTTTCACTGTGCCTTTATGGTGCAAAGTGATAGATAATGTCGATGATGACAAATTTTTAGAGAACTGGATCACATTAATCCTCTTTGCGTTTAGGATTTGACTCTCATCTGAAGAGCATTTAAGAATTTCATGGAGAGGGGCACCTGATGTGGCTCCGTTGGCTAAGTGTCCAGCTCTTGATCTCAGCTCAGGTCTCAATCTCAGGGTCCTGAGTTCAAGCCCTGCATTGTGCTCCATGCTGGGCGTGGAGCCCATATTTAAAAAAAATAAAATAAAAAGAGGAGAACTGCATGGGGAGATCTTTGTAAATTCAGGGCTCTAGTCTAGACCCTACTGAATCACAACCTTCAATAAGTGTCATGCTTCAGCAACTTCAAATATCTTTCCAGGTATTTTTGAAGACCCACTTTCCAATAAGGTAGTTACAAAAGCATATATTTCTCTCCAGCTGCCATTGAGTTTGAACATAAAAACTTTACATTTGTGTTAAGGTATGGTGATGTTCTATGTGTTTATCAAAGACCTTGGTTTCCAACATTTTTTTTAACTTTTTTTTTTTTTTGTAAGACAACTTGATATGCATGACCACATTATATGTACATCAAAGCCTCAGTGGGAACTCTGGTAGGCATCGAGAGTGAGGCACACACAACCCTTGAACCAACCTCTGTCATGAACGAACCAGGCTTGCTCTGAGAGACATCCTATTCTCACTTAAACCCCTCATTTCACAACTGAAAAAACCTGAGTCCTACTAAATATGCCATGACATACCCAAAAGGCAAAAGAGTCGATGATAATCGGGCCAGGACAAAACCCTGGGAGATCAGATTCTCAGCACATTGTCCTTGTCACTGCTCCACAGGGTCCCCATGAGCACCTGAGCACCCTTCCTATGCCTGCTCCTTTCTCTTATGTTCCAGCAGGAGCCCTGCTGTCTCTGGAGGTGCTGTATTAGCTGCCTTCTATGACCAGCTCCCTTTGTTTCTTTTATTCTCCTTGCTCTTTGAACACACTGAGAGAAAATATGTATTTGTTCTCCTCATTTTACATTTGTTTCTCTACTTCCTTAAACTCTACCAGTGTGATTCCTGCTGCTATCTGTGAGGGTCTTTCTTCTTCCCAACATTTAAAATATCTTTGTATAACTCAGACAGCCATGCAAAATTTCTCGATTGAAATTCAAAACCCAACCAGGCTGACCTCATTTCAAAATAAGACCAAATCTCAAGCCATCTAGTTTTTATTCAAACCATTCTTTTACATATTTTTATTTACATGAAAATATTTTTTTCCTGTGGATATTTTGTAGCTGCATGAGGGATTTTAGAGCGTTAATGAGAAAGGGGCATGATAATGCCCTGTATTTGCATACCACTTCACAGCTTCAAAATCCTTCTACAAGATTCATTTCTCCTAATACGAGTCCAGTGAGGGTACTGGGTGAATCCTGTGACCTTTCCTTCCCCATCTGGCCACTGAGTCTTTCAAGAGGGATAAAGTGAGCTTCCCAAGGTCTCTAGGTTGTTAAATAAGCACATGCACTTAGGCATACACAAATTCACACACACTTCCAATAAGTACTGTTCACTATGAATCTAGTTATGAATCTATTTACTATGAATCATTATCTAAACATTATGAACCTTGGGCTATCTCTTATTGGGCCAGCTTTCCATGGCTCTCAGTACACCTGAGGAATTCATCAAGTAGTATTTTGGTGTTAAGTCTTAGGAAGAGAAAAGTTAAAAGTAGAATAACATGGTTAAAATGTACTAGATTTACTTTAACCCACACATTCTAACAGAATCCCACTGCTGTTTACATCCACCCCTTCCTAAAATGACAAGGGTAATAGTACCTCTCTCTCAGCCCAAGAACATACACTGACTTGGTGTTTGGCATCTTAACTGATATTTTCATATCAGTGGTCAGGTTAAATATGTTCTTCTGACCCACCTCTGGTCAATGACACATGAGAGAAAATCCAATGACACTTGAAAGAAAATTGGTAAAGCTGTCGTTGCTCCTAAAAAAGACTTATATAAAAAAAAACAAAACATGATCTCTCTCCTTGTTGGTTCTAGCTTGAAAGACTGGAATAGATGAAGCCATTTTGCTGTGTGCCTAAAGGCATAGCTAATTTGCCACTAGTCTTTCTGTTACCTGCAGTCTAAGCACCCTAGCTGACTTGTGTTAATTCTCCCATCCTCTTCTGGGAGAATTCCTGCTCAGAACTCTCCAGCCATCATCAGTGGTCAGTAAATATATGTATATCTATAATACCATCCTTGGGGCCTGTGAACAGAATTAAAAAAAAAAAAAGTGTTCTTCCAATCAAATTCCTCTGGCAGGAGTTTAGAATTGGGAAAATCAGGATGCTCAGCTAGGAGATTCAGCTGAAATGTCATGTAAATATGGGGCTAAGAGAGCTAAAATGGATTGCTTTCATTCACACTAGAGTTACATGAGATTATAGACTGAAAAATCAATGGTGGCAAGCCAAAAGAGGGAAAGAGTAAAGGCAGAGGGAACACACGGGGAGAGAAACATATGACATAGTGAAAATGTCTGGCACACAGTAGGTACTCAATAAATGTGTCGATTTTTAATGTTGAATGTCAGTTGTTTATACCTTTTTCACAGTCTATTATATGTATATTGCAAAAGTGAACTCTGGGATCTTAAGACAGCTATTTCAACAATTTATTTCCTACTTTGCCTAACCAAGTATTTCTAAAGGTAGTCCCCAGATTAACAGTATTCTTCTTGATCCCGCTCAGGTAATCATGGCCAGTTCAAGCTTAGTGTAGGAGCTACAGGGCTGCATTTCTGTCCACTCAGGGTCTACGTTAGGGACACAATCAATCCTTGAAGGACAGTCATTAGAAATTATTTTTTTTGAAAGTGTACTGTAATAACATGGTAAAAAATTACAATCTCACAATACCAAAAAAATAGGTAACATTAAAGATGAAGTGTACAGACAATGGGTATCAAACATATCCATACAATGACTAAAAATAGATCATAAAGTAGCATCAAATGTAGACAAAAATGGGGTGTTTTGTGATAAGATCAGACTTACTAAAGAAGTAATATCACACTCATTATAAAATGGGTTAAAACATTGAAATTTAAAGTGTAAAAATTGCATCTGATATTCTAAATTGATGTGTATTTTGGGTTTAAATTACTCCTCTGTCTGTGTAAAACCATTACCTCTGTCCCTACATATGCAGCAATAATTATATCTTTATGTTGCTCTTAAAGGATATCCGAAGCAAGGACAAATAGAAAAAAGCTATAAAAACGGCATGACAATGTCCTTTTAAATTATGTAAACCTCATTTTATGTAATAGTGTCACTGAGCAAATAATCAGTTGGTTGAGGAAGATAAGTGGCTGTAATTATTTATTCATTTTAATGTTTGTTATTAAGCCTTCCTTTTGCTATTTGTGGCCATTATATGATGAAAGATCAATACAAAGAAGATGGGAAAGTGCAGAGATGATGGTTAATTATCAGAAAGGAGAAAGGTAGGCAGATGCCTGGCTTCCTGCTGATAATCCCACTCTTCATCTCACAAATGTTTCTCTAGTTAACATTCTCCTTGGCTTGAAACAATACAGAAAGATAAGCAGCTGTCCAATTCCCTTCTCTGTAGGTCAGGCATCTTTCTTATCACTATAGTGGGTTTCATGAGGCAGTCTGTCTGTCCTGTTTCCTGCGGTACCCCAAAGCACAGAGTGGCACCTAGCATGTAATGGGCACTCCCACGTATTTGCTGAATTAATAATAACTGAACAAGAAGCACATTGAAAAGCATCATAGCCTGTCTAGAAGACGTGAAATTCACATTAGCATTTTAAATGCCCTGAGAAGGCCTGCAGGAAAGGTGCCTGCTTAGTTTGTGTAAACTTGGTATGACCAAATGAATTTTTCCACTGTTTATTGATTGTACTTCAGGGAAGCACATTGGAAATATTTTTGAGACTATTTTTTCAGTTGTGATATGATATTATTTTGGTTTCCTAATGAAATGGCTTCTATTCAGTTGGAATATAAGTTACAGTCCAAATTGGCATGTTTAGGATATCACCAGTTATCTAGCTGGCGATTCCACAGAACTAGGCCCTTTTCAAATGCTTTAGATATTGCCTTCACTACTCATATGGCTTCCCCTCTGTATTGACACTAGAAGCAGTACTATAATAAAGCCTTGTTCCTAGGAAAGAGTATACCTAGGGACAGATATTCGAAGTTTGAAATATCCTTGGACACATAAACATACACACATCCACACACACACAGAGACACACACACACACGCACACACAACAGAGAAGAAATTCACTTACCTTATGATCATTTGAAAGACAATGCTTACATTAATCACAAAGTCGAAAGTGTCTCTTATAGTTGTTTGTTCATGTGGCTCTTTTATCAGTCCCACTATCCATTTACTAACAAGTGCCTCTCCTTAAAGGAAGTACCATAACCATCCTCCATCCTTGCTCTCTATAACTCTTAATGCTGGTTATCTCCAGATATAAGGCTTATAAAGGTAATTTTTATTTTCTTTTACATGTTTTTTTGTTTTATGCTCCACAATTAATATATACTGTTTTAAATCATTAAACACCAAATGAATATCTTCTGTCTTTATGTATATAATAAATTAAAGCTGTGGATTTAGGATTACCCACACACATTATATGGCATACAAGAGAGCAAAATGACCCCAATCCAAGAAGGATGGTGCTACATAGCTTATTTCCAGTGCTTTGCGTCTGTCCCTCCTAAATAACCCTGCTCAAAATCCCTAACACTGATACAAAGAGTAATCAGCACATGGCAAAATGGTTACTCCTTTGGCAAACAGACTTGTCAGATCTTCTCACGTTCTGCAAGGGAAGAAAGTTTTAAAGAACTTTAAACGCTATATATCAGTTAAAAAAAAAGATGTTATATTTCTAAGGATTAAAGTTATTAAAAAAGAAAAAAAAAAGGACTTTCTGGAAGCATTGAAGGCCTGGATGAGGTTCCAAGAGCACAAACTTATAATTGTCTCAATCTGCCTTGATGTGTTATTTTGATTTTAATCAGTAGCCTCAATTGCCTCAGAATTAAGGAAATGAGATGAGCCACACATTGTGAGCAAGTTCCACAGCCATATATCTTAGGAAAAAGCAAAATGATGGCTCCAATTGAATGATCTGCTCTTAAACAATGGAATTCAAAAAGATCTATTCAATTACACAACAAAACAAGTAAATCTATCATACTTACTATCACTGTGATCTTAATGAGTCACTTAAATTTTCAGGGCCTCAGTTTCTTCCTCTATGACATGGGAATAAGAGCACTAATCTCATATGATTTTTGTGAGCATTAAATAACAATCTCTGTAAAAGTCTGACTGTGGTATCTCTTATATACTAAGTATTTATCATTACCACTTTAAAAAAATTATTTACATGCAGACCACTGGCCATTTTATTTCTCAGAGATATAATAAAGATTATCAAACTGGTTAAACACTAAGAGATGAGAGTGCCAGTGTACATAACTGGGTTAAAAGCATGTTCAAAATATCCCCTGTAATGTACTAGGAATATATATCTGATTTACTGATTTGCGACATTTGTTTCTTTGCTGAACTCAGTTCAGTCAGTCTTTTAAGTTTCCAGGTCATATTTTACTCTGACTCCATACCGGTATCATTTTGATCATCCCTTACTTTACCTAATAAGTCCCACTGCCTAATATATCCCAGTTATCACAGTATATATGCATGTTTGTTTCTTGTGTTCTGTAATGTATATTCTGATTTGAAAAATGGGATTAATTTTTTATTTGGAGTTTTCTCCTTCTATCTCTGGGGTATTCTACTGGAACTCCTCACTGTAGAGATCCCTGCTATGAATGATCCAGTGTGATGTAACCTCACCAGACCTCCTCTGCTATAGGCCCTGTAAGTCTACTGCACAGCCTCTTGCTGCTGGAATCCTCTTGCTCGGTGGTCAGCTCTCCTTTATTGACAAGATGGCTCAAATATAAGTAGCTTCCATTCATCCACTTCTGCCAAGGTAAATGCATTGACCTTTGCCAAGCCCAACAGTAGGACTGGAGATAGAGACTGTTCAGTGAGTCCCTTTTCTCCATTCTGACCTCTCCAGTTCTATTTTTCCTTGTTTAAATAGTTCATAGAAGACCCAGTTCACACATATGTCCAATAAAATAAAAAGAAAGGGAAGTCTTCTCTTCCTGCTACGTGCCACTGTAAGCAATTCCCTTTGAGCCTTTGAGGATCATACTTATGTTTCACTGGGGCAGATGCATGTCCTCTCCCACTTCCCTTGACTTAAGGTAAAAACAGAAGAATAAAAGCACTCTCTTCCTTAGATCCTAGATAATCCCCATGTCTTCCTCTCATAGGCTGGGGGAGGAGAGGGGAGGCAGTGTGATGGGGGCAGTTGACCTTTCTCTGCTTCTAAACAAGATCTAGACAAGTTTCTGACCTTGTAATTCTCACATGATGATTGTGTCAGTCCTCCTGAAACTACTTGCCAATTCTAAGATGACAGAAAGTCTTATTCAACATCCCGATGCTCACTAAATAAACAACAAACATTACATCCTATATACCAATAGGTAGATATATAACCATACCTATACTTACATATATATACATATTTTTTTCTTTTTTTTTTTACAGAAACAAATTCTCCTTTAAACTGTTAGAACTATTAAGCTGTCCTTAAAACTTTCAAATGTGAAAAGCTAATGCAATAAATAAACCACAGGTTGGTATTTAGAATTTATATAACACTTGTATTTGCAAAATACTTCAGAATAATTCAATCCCTAATCTCCATAACAGCCCTAGTAGGAGGACCCAGTTATCATCCCCTTCATGAATGAGGAAACAGAAACCTAGAAAGGTTGCATGACATCTTATGTGGAATGATTGGTGGCAGCCACTGCTTAAAGCACAAAGGTCTTGACTTGGAGGAATGTTGTTCATCCTTTGGGCCCTAAAGAATGAGATTTCTTAATAAACCCATGAGTCACAGAGAAGAGGCAAAGACTGACTATGATTTTACTAGGCTGTTTCCACTGCATCTCATTGATGGCTTAAATCATCTTAGTGCCGCTGAACCCTTTTCAGCAATAAAATAAAAAGTGTATTAAGTGCTAAATTCTGCCCACAACTGGTATTTCTCATTGACTGCAAGTTTATGGAAGTTGTCAACTTCAGAGACCAACTTATATGAAGGCAATCCAGCCTCTGTAGGTAGATGAATTGATGTAGTCAGAAATTATGGGGATAAAATTAACAAATTTACCAATCTTTTGGAGCTGAGACTACATTTACCAGTTTTTATACTCCAGCACCATCTCCCTACAAAACTCCAGAGTTGAAGCATTCATCATTCTCACCTTCAGACACTGTTACCCAGATACCTCAGTTTTAGTTACAAGCTTGAAATCACCATAGCAACCAATTAGTATTTATGTTGCTAAGACAGGATGCAGAGAAAGGGGAAAGCAGGATGTGCTTACTCATTTTTATGTGATCTCAATGGAGAAAGGATAAAATGCTGATTCCAGTTTCCAAATTCCCGTTGGCTTCTCCCATCCTAATTTATATTCACATTTGTCTTTTCCACAGGTAATCCACTTAATGGCCAAGCACTTACAGTATGTATGAAAAATTCTACAATTGCTAATCATGCCCAAAAAAGTGAGAAGAGAGAGCAAAATAGTTACATTTTCTGGCATTCTAGCCTATTGTAGGATCTGGGTTTCAAAATCTAACTGTTCATTTCACACTTAGTTAAGCGCCTCCACATCAAATTATATACCCTTCTCTAGCTTTTTAACAGATTATAAACTGTGACATGATTTACTATTACTTGTATTTTGATTGCATTTTAACCTCCTTACTTTAATTGTAAGTAACCTGAGAAACACAAAAAGAAACAGAAAGAGTATGGGTCAGTTTGGCCCAAATTTCAATTCTAATACTAACTAGCAAAGTAGCAAGATGCTACTGTCCCCGGCTGTATCTAAAACAAGCATGGGAATTTATTCCCAGAGCCAGAGTTAGTATCTTGAAATTAGTATAAGGTAAGTGCTCATTAAAACTTTTATCTGGGGGCACCTAAGTGGCTCAGTTGGTTAAGCATCTGACTTTTGGTTTCAGCTCAGGTCATGATCTCTGGGTAGTGAGATTGAGCCCCACCTCAGACTCCTTTCTGGGCATGGAGCCTGCTTAAGTTTCTCTCTCTCCCACTCCCTCTGCCCTCCCCAGCCTAGTGCCCAGAGTGTACTCTCTCTCTCTCTCAAAAAAAGAATAATTTTATTTTATTTTTAAAGATTTTTAAAATTTATTTGAGAGAGAGAAACAGCGAGAGAAAGCAATACAGAAAGCATAAGCTGGGTGGAGGGGCAGAGGGAGAGGGAGAAGCAGACTTCCTACTGAGCACAAAGCCCAACAGGGGGCTTGATCCCAGGACCCTGGGATCACTACCTGAGCCAAAAGCAGATGCTTAACAGACTGAGCCACCCAAGCCCCCCATAAAGAATAATTTTCAATAAATTATCTTTTATATATTTGTGTGCATGGATGCATGTTCTACAACTGAATATGTTGTTACCTTTCAAAGCACTAATTCTTGAAAAACTTTCCTTACTAAGGGAGTGGAAAATATCTAAACCCTTCCTAGTATGACTATGTGTAGCAAAGACACTACAGCACTTGCCACAAAGCACACTCAGTTGCATGGACCTGTGGATGTCTGTAATATCACCAGTCACCACTGGGTTTGGTCCCTCTTGTGTATTCTGTTTACAGGAAAACAGAAAATCCCCATAAGCAGCACAATTTTCCCCAGGTTCATCCTGAAACAGTTCAGCACCCTTTGGAATTAATGAAATAGACTAAGAAACTACTACTCTGAAAAGCTAAGTGTCTATATAATTTGGATAAACTGGGTAAAGAATTAAAATTTCCTTTCTATCCAATTTGTTGTAGGCTGTTTTAATGGCAAATAAATGGTAAAAAGCTCTGCCTGTGGACCATATAGGAAATGGAGATATCTTTTTGGTCTGGTCTGTTTGATTTGTCTCTTTTGACAAATCAAGTAGAGGAATTAGTCAAACAAGGTGACAAATTATTTAAGTGAAGCTCAGTTTATGTCTTAGCTGTTCTAAGTAGATATTCCAACAAACCACTGCCTGCATAATCCACACCAGCACTACTTCCTCATCAATCATAAGCATACATGGCTCTGTCCCAAAAGTCACCTTCCCAGTTTGCCTGTAAACTCTGAAATCAGCTCCAAGTTCTATGTCTCCTGTATCCACTCTCTGTCACTCTCCACTTCACTGTCTTTGATAGGGTTATTATAGATATTAATAACGAAAAGTATTTGTTAAATGATTGCTAACACCAAAACCATGCTATAATAAAAACAATCAAATAAAACTAAGTTTATTTGGGCTTAACTGATAAGAGATGAGCAGTCTGCACTGTTATCTTGCTGGCTAATTTCTTTTTCATAGTTTCTTCCTTATGTAGACAGAGCCTCAAGATTTTTCCATTCAGTATATAAACATACTGATGTGCTTTTTCTCCCTGAACAGCCAATTTCAAAGATGAAATGGTGGACAAAGCATAAGAGATTTACTTCTACCAATAACTTTATATAAGAAGCTTTTAAAAGGTTTCAAAATTAGGGGCACCTGGGTGGCTCAGTCGGTTAAGCATCCAACTCTTGGTTTCAGCTCAGGCCATGATTTCATAGATCATGAGATCTAGCCCCTGAGGGTTCCCTGCTCAGTGGAGAGTCTGTTTGAAGATTCTCTTCTTCTGTCCCTCCCCCTGCACGCATGCTCTCTCTCTCTCAAATAAGTAAATTGTAAAAAAAAAAAAAAAAAAGGCTTCAAAATTGTTTTTCTTAATTGTATCTTAGACTATTTTATAAAGATTTTTGAATATGACATTTTTCTAAGGTTTTTTCCTTTTCTTTTAGTAGTAAGTAATCACCTATGTTAAATAGCACATTTCTCTTTTAAAGGCCAGCTCATTCCATTCTAGAACAATTCACTCCCTCTAAATCTCCAGTGGGAAAAATATGATGGAATTGTGTAATTATATTCATAAAAGAACGAAAGCATTATCTACCTATGAAAATCCTCCTAGACCTATTACAAAGTCAAATCCAGGCAAATTAATTAAATAGAAAAAGAAGTAACAAATATATATTTTAGTACCTACAACATGCAGTGCCATGTACTAAACATTGTAAAATATACAAATATGAATTTACAGTCCTTTCCATTGGGAATGAATAAATCACTTGGGATATTGAACCTAAATATGTGAACAGTTAAATAGTATTAAAAGATTACCTACAGAAGATAAGTTACAAAGCACACTATGACTCTAGGCCTAGAAAACAAGACACTATAGGCACTAAATAGGTGCAAGTTCAGAGGTTTGAAAAATCATTTCAGATGGAGAGTGTTCAATCCATTCACCCTTTGCAAGTGTTTCTTAAAATTGTACCATGTATTTCCTGGGGTAAAAATTCATGGAAGAAAGAGGATTAGAGCTCAGATCCCTAGAACATGTAATGTACAAGCCACTAACTTGGTGTTTATCACAGAATGCCTTGTGCTACTGCTTATATTTTTAGAAGTGTAAACAATACAACAGCAGCAATAACAATAGCTAATAATAGCTACAGTTTATAAAAGCCAGACGGTATACAAAAGGTTCTATATACATGATCTCATTTAATCTTGCATCAACATTTTGAGGTTAGTTTTTCTAAACCCTACTTAAAAGAAATTCGGCTTAATAAGACTGGATGGCTCAGTTGGTTAAGTATCCAACTCTTGGTTTCAGCTCAGGTCACGATCTCAGGCTTGTGAGATTGAGTTCTGTGCTCAGCATGGAGTCGGCTTGAGATTTTCTCTCTCCCTCTGTCTCGCCTCCTCCTTAAAATAAATAAATCTTTAAACAAAATGGACTTAATAAGAAAAAGGAATGGGTTCAACATAGCTTGATGGTAATACATCCATGAGTTCAAAAGTATTTGTATACTACATCAAAGTCTGTGTTCTTAACTATTGGGCTCTGGAGCCTCCACAGCTAGATTATGAATTCTGTGATGTTAGAGTCAATGCCTCTTATATCTTGGTATTCATCAGAGTGACTGAGTTTGAATTTGACAATTGAATCTTATAATGAATATCTCTATCATTAAGAAATAACTGGGACTTTAAGAAACCATACTTCAAACACATCTGAATTAGGTTAGTAGCTTCTTAAATTAGAGATGTTCTTTTAGCAGAGTGAATTAGAGAGTACTCTCTGGCTCTGATTCTAACCCTTAGTTATAAGACTTTGCGTAAGGAATTTACATGCTCAATGCCTCAGATTTTCATATATAAAATGGATAAAATAATAATAACTATTATTTTTGTTGCTATGAGGATTAAGTGAGAAGATTTAGTGAAGCACCTAGAACTGTGCCTGACAGGTAAGTGATCAAAAATATTAACTATCATCATCATCATTCTTTGGCCTTTGGAGACATTATCATTCTTTATGCAATGGAGAAATTTAATAGGCTATCATCTATTCCTCAATAACTTCTCTACATGGAACAAATGTCCTAAAGTGGAATCGCAGGGTTTGCTGGAGGACCCCAGAGTGAAAGAGCCAGACACAGAAAACAAAACAAAATTTAAAAAAGTGTTGAACAACACCTCAGAGTCTAAGTCTGTGTTCAACTCCCACCCCTAGTGAATCTGATAAAAAGACTGGAGATGAAAATGGATCCTCTTTTTGCTGAACTTCCAAAGAGTATTTGAGATTGTGGAGTTCTATATAAAGTTTTCTCGTATGCATTTCAGGAAGGATATGTACATACACGTGTGTATGGTGTATGCACATGTGTCAGCATTTCTTTTGCTTCCTAGAATCTTAAAATATGGCTTAGTGTTTTCTCCTTATTTTGTTTTGAATTGTTTTCTAATTATTCTATGTTACTTAAGATGCAAAAGGAAGAGGTCTGAGTTGGCTTCTGTTTCAATGGCCTTGTCATTCAATCTGCACACACAGACACTTTTGACATGAAAATCTCCAAATGAAAAATCAAGATCTATTCAGCTTTCCATGTCTTACCAGGACTGTTTTTAACCCACCCCAAAAAAGTGAGACTCCCAGAAAAGACTAAAAAAATTTATCAAAAATTTTTTGACCCACATACAAAAACTTTGACACAAAATAACCAACCCAAATACCAGATTGAGAAAATTCATCATGTTTTCAACCCATAGAAATACAGATTCATTTTTGTCTCTAAATCAACCAATGAATCATAAATCAAAATGATCTATTAACTGCCTATTGAAATTTTAGCCTTGAACTTTGTGAGGTTAGGAGTGGGAAGGGAGGAAAGAAGCTAACAGTTACTGATCACTTGTGCCAGAAAATTTACTTATGGGTAACTGCTCTATGGGCCATTCTAGAAGAGGGTTAAGATAAAGCCATGATAACACGCCATCAATTTTCTCTGGCCCTGCCTCAGTACACAACCAGAAGAACTCAAATCTCCTCTCTTGAATTGCACTCCCAGGTAATTCTGAGAATTTTTGATAGTGACTCATCTTCTGGGCAAGTACCTTTCATTTTGCCCATTGCCCCATTTTGGCCCCTCAGACTATGGCTGTGACCTTTTGGTCACAGCCTTCTGTCTTCTCAGTTTCTTTTCAACTTTTGATCACTCTTCACAATAAGACTTCTGATTATTTTAAGCTCTTTATCTACAATCACTCTCTTGACTTTCCTCTTTATCTGGTTTATTTTTGTTAGTCCATCATTCTACCTCTTATCTTCCCAATAACCTTATCTAAGAGGTCGGATTCCAATCTTCAGCATCTTCTTTGACTCCTAGCTTCCCTTCACAACCTGCATCCAATGGATCAGCCTATCTTGCATACATATATGATGTATGAAATATATATATATAATCTCCCAAACCCTCTTCACCACAACTGTGCCTCACATTACCATTCGTTATGTTCTGAACCATACCTAAGGCTTCCTAAATGGGCATCTCTCAATTTGATGACAACAGTCCTCAATAGTTTTCCAATCTATTTTATCCACATGACATTTACACTAATTTTTAAAAACACAATCTGATTATGCCTTGCTTTCTCTTAAGCCTTTTAGTGATGCCCTGGTTTTTTCTTGAGGATAAAGTTCAAATTTTTTGCCCTTGATTGTCCTTCTAGCCTTATATTTTATCATGCCACCACCACACAGTCCATTTGCTAACCATACTAAGCTTCTTTAAGTTACCTACAGATGTTATATTCTCTTTTCTTTTGCATCAGTGTACATTTCTTTCCTCCATCTAGAATAGCCTTCCCTATGGACTGTCTCCTACCATCCTAAGGTTTCACCTTCAACTAAGTTACTTCACAGAGGTGTTCTATCCTTACAGCCCACTCCCAAGCCTGTATAAGATGTGCCTCCTATGTGTTTCCACAGCACCTGGTACATCCATTACCAGTTCCTATACCACACCATCTGCAACTGTCTACTTGGATCTATCTACCTCACGTAAAATAATGAGGCAGAAGTCATCATCAACATCTTGCAAGTGCCTGGCCTATAAAGGATACTCAGTTGATATTAGAAGAATGAATGAGCAATGTAAGTGATGGTTATCTGCTACCAAGGAGATGCCTCTACCAATGGAAATGACGCCAGTGCCTCTACCAATGGAAATGATGTTCCTGTAGAAGATGACAATGACACAACATCAGCACTGGGAACACTGATGCCCAAAACTGAATGTGTAACACTTGCAGAGCAGCTGGTGCCCCCACCACCACTGTGGTGGACACTGAGCTGGGAATCTGCTCATGTTGCCTAGCACATGCCAGACCTACCTCAGAAGAACTTTAGTTAAACAGAACATTTAAGTTTTATCTCCCTGTTCCCCCCCTCCTTATAATTCAGAAATGTGTCAATGGCACCTGGAATGGAGAACAGTGGAGTGACAGATGTAAAATAATTAATTCGCAGATCATTTCTCCTCTTGGTAATCTTTGTATCTCTCTTGAAGGCCCCATCTTTTTTTTTCCTAAAATGAGTTTTTACTATGAAGATACCAGATTTATTACCAGATGGAAATAAATTCTCACTCCTATTAGGGGCGTCTAGGTGGCTCAGTTGGTTAAGCATCTGACTTCAGCTCAGCTTAGGTCTTGATCTCAGGGTTGCAAGTTCTAGCCCTGTGCTGGGCTCCATGCTGGGTGTGGAGCCTACTTAAAAACAACAACAACAACAAAAAAAAAACAAACAACAACAAAAAAAACAAAAAAAACAACTCACTCCTTTTAAAGCACTGTGTCCCTCTCCAAACCTCTAGAAAAGTCTTAAGGGTGAATACAGATTAGGCTCAAAATAAGCTCATGGTGCATTCATTACAAATCTGAGGAGTCATGTACTATATAGTCTTCATCTTACAAATAGGGATAATGAACATATCTCCACACCTTAAAATCATCCTTATACTTCACATTGCCTTCCTTCTAAAGTAAAATAGAAAAGTTTCAGGATATAAACTAGTATTTTATAGTAGAAATTACACACTAGAGAAGTTTTCAGGACATCTGTATACTAGTGTCTGATCTGCCTCTAATTAGCTGTGTGGCATTCAGAAAATTAAACACCTCCATGAGCCCATTTTCCTCATTTGTGAAGCAATCTGGTTCTATTAGATGACTGCTAAATTCCTTTTTTTTTTTTTTTTTGCAAAATTCCATGAATTAGTGATCTCTCTCCTCAAAGATGCAACAATCTATTGAGGGAAGGTTTAGCAAAGAAATAACAATAACAATTTATCATATAATTAAGGGCTAATAAAAGCTCTTGAAATTAAAACTACAAAGAGACTTAGGATAAGTGGAGTGATTTGAAAAATACAAATGAGGGGCACCTGGGTGGCTCAGTTGTTGGGCATCTAATTCTTGATTTCAGGTCAGGTCCAGCCCCGAGTCAGACTCTGCGCTCAGGGGGGAGTCAGCTTGAGATTCTTTCTCACCCTCTCCCTCTGCCCCTCCCCCCACATGCACTCTCACTCTAAATAAATAAAATCTTTGTAAAAATCCCACAAAAGGGGCGCCTGGGTGGCTCAGTTGGTTAAGTATCTGACTCTTGGTTTCAGCTCAGGTCACGATCTCAGAATCCTGGGATCGAGCCCCATGTTGGGCTCCTCCACGCTCAGCATGAAGTCTGCTTGAGATTCTCTCTCCCTCTCCCTCTGCCCCTCCTGCTCATTCTCTCTCAAATAAATAAATCTAAAAAAATTCCATAAAAAGGGAAGAAAAATAAAAATGAGAACAGATGAGTTTTGAGTCAGCATTGCATGGAAGATAAAACAGAAAGTCACAGAATCTACAGCGATTTAATAAGTGTCTGAAACAGACCTACATATTAGGGTCTACACTGGGTCTAATTTGGCCAGGGCCCAAAGAAAAGTGATGAATATAAATAACAACAAAGTAGCCTGTAATCTACTAAAACAAAAGATTCAGTTTAAAGATTTAACATAAAGTTTCAGTCCTTAAATTGGCGAACCTTCTTCTATCAGGAAACTCAGCTATACAGAATGACATAGGTCTGTGGACTTTGAATAGTGACAGTTTTACTGTAATAATAATAATAACCACAGTGCTGACAACGGAAAAGACAGATGGACCCAACTTCTAGGCCTTACCATCACTCCTCCTGATTACTCGTGCTTATTTTGAGCATCGACAAAATGGTGGGGCTGTTATCACAGATCTTTGCATAGCATTGATTCAAGTGCATGTTGAAACAAGGCTGCTACCGTGTAATTCATTTATATCTCGGGCTCATACCTGCCTCTTCGTTCCTTTCCTTCCATCTTACATATCTCCAAGATGAGCATTTATCTTACTTTGCTCTCCTGTTCCTCTTCTGTTGTCAGTCTACCAGGTGTTCTTTTCAGATTGCTTTCATTCTTCATTATTCATTTTGGGTCCCTTTCTACTTTTGTGTCCATTTTTATCCTTCCCTTCCCTTCCTGTGTACCTCAGGCGCCAGAGCCATCCATTTGTCAGAACTGTTCGGTGCTATTTGTTTGTGGTTATTTCTCCCTTAAACTAGGGCTTAGAAAATCCACCTGGTGAGCTGTTTCTTGTTTCTAAAGGGAGAAAGGCTCTCTAAGCTTAGAAGTTAGAAATCAGGACTGTCATTTTTCTTCACACCTGCTCCAGGCCTGCTCCAACCATTCTTCTTCAGTGGCTCTTTTTGGTTCTGAATGACATCACCACTTATTTTTTCCAGCAATAAATATAGCTGAAGTGCTTTTGAAACTGTGTGGTCCCTGATTTTCCTGTTCCCAAATGTCAGAGGTTCCAATCACTGTGGGCTTATTTAGTATCTGGCAAGTTGTTAGTGTTGAGAATCAAACAAAAGTATTTAAATATGTATACAAATTCACTTCTTAATGCATTTTAAATTGCTGCTCATGGAAAGACCTTCCTAGAGAGTCACCCCTACCCTTGCAAAGTGATTCAAAGCCTACCACCTGGCTCTGGCTCCTTAGATGATCTCACAAAACATGCTGTTTCAGCATCTTTGGGGCAGGAAGACAAGACCCATCAGCATGAGAGAATGACTAGTGACACTGTCTAGGCAGGGGAGGGACAAAAGCCTCAGAATCAGTAAAAAGCTCTCAATTCAACTTTCATCAATATAGCGAAAAAGATAAATAAATTTTTTTAAAAAATAGAAAAACCAAAACTTTATAACAAGAAACACAAAGGATGTCAATATAGATGACCTCTTGCTGGGAGCTACACAGGGAGCCTTAAAAAAGTGGCCACCTGGACCCAGTCCTATTAACAGTCTGTATATTGCAGCATTTCTGAAACCTGTCCTAACATCTAATTCTAATTGAGCACTTTATTTTTCAGTTTAGTCAAATACTATAATAGTGCCCCCAGCTTGTAGACTTTTTTGCCTTCTGATCTGAATATATGCAGCAGCATGAACTGACAACAAAATTATTTCCATTTTCAAATAAAGATTTCCAATTTATTTTCTTCTCTGGTTGTAAGTAAACATTCTGAGGGGGAGAAAGAGTTTATATATTGTCTGATCTGGAACTCGGCTTTTCATTATTTGGGGATTTCTGTAGGGTATGCATAATGTTATCTACAACTCTGGACATTTTTCATTTCTTCTGTTAACAATCAATTCTGTAGATTTTTTAAAAATAAAATTTCAAAACATCACTCCATTGTATCCAGTATTTCTATAGTTTCAACTGTACTTCCTTAGCTTCTGTCTTTAAAACAGCAGCTTCAATACTAGGTGCTTTACTTTTTAACTTTCCTACAACTCCTTGAAAAGGTGTCTAATGTAATATCACGAGACAGTACTTGTAAACTCTTTTTTTTTGTAAAAGCACACAGACATTTATCTTTTACTATCTATGAGAGTTCTTTCATGCCTCTTTGCCTGAGTTAGTCAGCAAAACAAATGTTTTATCACTATCACTATTCAATAAAACACCAGATATTTTGATAAAAATATATCAGATATTTGAGCAAAATTTCATTTTAACATTACAGAATTTTCACTCTTTCCTGAGTCAGTTTTTCTGTTAAAACCTCATGGGACATTTATCCCAGGTTGTAATTTCTTTTAACTGGACATCTGTTCATCCATCTTTAAAGAGTGTAGGACACAGCACTTCACTGAGTTTGTTGTGCAGATTCCTTAACCTATTCATATTTTGTATCTAAAAGGCATGACCTACAGAATGTCTGTTGGACAAGGGTAAGAAAGCTCATAGAGTTATAGAAACTACTGTTTAGTTTATATTTCAGTCGTTTATTAGGATATTCTAAAACCTACAGTGCTCCAAGACCTGGATGAGTTTTTTATTTTCATCTCTAGGTATTACATTTTCTACATGCAAAAATAAAGAGAGAGCTACCAAGATCATATTGGATCATATCTGACCATTGGAGAGTGTTGACTGAATAGACATTTGTATTGCTATAATTACAAAAGCAGTTCCAGAAGAAGATATCTGGATTTAAGAACAGTGGAGTTAGTAACTTGGATTTTTTTTCATAGTAGTTTGCACATCCCTGCGTTTTTTTTTTTTTAATTACAAATGTAGTATGGGCTCAAGAAAACATTCAAGCAACAGAGAAAAAGTAATCTCTCATCACCCTGCTGAAGTGCTCATTTACAACCCTGAATAATTGAAGAGACAGATATTAAGAGTACCTTCCATAGCATTTCAGACACGTTTATTCACTTACATTTTTCCAAAAGAAATAGTGCATATCATGCATACTGTTGAGAAAATGGTCTTAATTTTTAGATTGGCAGAATACAATGAAAATCTTTCACTATAACACATAGAACTCTCTTCCTTTTGTTGTGTGGCTCTAGACCATTCCCCACTGGGGATGTGCTCTAATGCAGCTTTCCCTTCCCATACTGATGGACAAATAGGTTGTCTCTAATTGTGCATTATTTCAAAGAATGAGGAGTTGAAAAGTCTTGCCCATTTCTGTAGATATTTATATGACAGACATCTGAAAGTACAATTATACAGCCAATTTTTACATATATTTAAGATTTTTATAGACACTATAAATGGCTTTCAAAAGAGGCTTGACAATTTACTGTCCTGCCAATAATGCACAAGGTATTTATTCGATGAAATTAAATATTATTGTTCTTTTAATTTTTGGCAATCTAAAATTTAAAATGCTATCTTTTTATTTTTGTTTTATGATTATCTTAGCCGTATATTTAATGCACATTTGTGCTTATTTTTCCTTTGAAATATCTCTTCATATTAATTTTTATTCCTTCAGGGTTTTTTTTATAATTCATTTGTGTGAGCTTGTGCATATTAGAGATATTCATCATTTAAAACTATTAAAAATTGTTGCATGCATTTTTCCCAAATCTGTCACTGTTGTTGAACTTTGCTTCTAGTGTTGCCATTCTGAAGTTTCTATTTATATTTGTCAATCTTTTCCTTTATGGCTTCTGTAGACAACTTAGAAATAGAGGTCATCCTAGTAATAGTTAAAAATATACATTTCAATTTTTTTTCCCTTCTATAATAACTTGGAAGTCTACAAGAATGTCTTTCTATACACTAAAAACTGAAAATAACCAGTAACTGCAACACTGCTTGACCCAGCAACAGCTCCTCTATTTTGCTGATCAGAGGGGAGAGGAGGGAAACCTGATTCCGTGGCTGGCTTGAATATAAACATTAGGCTATCGGATAAACGCATTTAGTGTTGGCTTCCCCTCAGGGTTAACTGTCCACAACACTGCATCCCTGCAGGCAAGTGATTTTGTCACAAAACCTTATGTTAGTAGGAATTCAATTATAGTTTACAAAGGTTATGTGAAAAAAAAAATGTGAATGCAGCTGAAGTGTTTTATATCCTCAAATCAGATAAATGTAAATGTAGCAGGAGGCCCAGGCTTATAGACACAATGACCTTATGGTCAACTAGTGTGCATTTTGACATCTGTTTCAGATCACAGGGCCAGGAGGTGGGACTCAATCCCTCTTCAAATGCTAAATTGTTTAAACTCATTCTTAACCTTTTTTAGTCCTCAACTACTAAATAAGTAGGCCAATACTCCCCTTGTTTTTAATCTGTGTGGGAATAAACCGTTTCCTCCGCCAGAGCCTTTTCAATCCCAATTCCTTAAAGTTTAGTCAGAAGGACAAGACTAGATCCAAAGTCAAGAACACGAAGCTTACTAGCAAAGAAAGTGCTGAAACCCCTGTTCTCGTTTTTGTACAAAAAAAACTTAGATAGTCAATAGACAACAAGATAGATAGATATAGATAGTGCTCCCAGAAGGCCAAAATGTATTTGGGAAAAAAAAAAAAAAAAGAACTGTATGCCACTAAAATACTCTTTGCAAGCATTAAGCTCCTATTTTTGTGGTGCCAGAGCTATGGAATTTAAATAATTATAACAAATTGATTTTTTAAGATATTTGTACTTGTAATATAATCATTTTCAGAAAGTAAGGACTAGACAGTAAATTTGTAATATTTTATGTCATGAAGCTTAAGGAAATGAGAAACAAAAAAAGTACAAAAAATCAGAAAAGATCTTATTTACTTACTGGGGGTTGGGAGTTGGTGGGTCATATTTTTAGAAGCAATTTTTAAAAGTACATAGATTTCCCCTCCCCCAATATAAACATTTCTAGTACAAACTCAGGAAATGTTTCATGACTAAATAATGTGCATCATGCTTCTATTTTAACTCCTGTATTTTACCTGTTTTACCATACCATACCATAATATTTCTTTATTGGTAAGGCCTCAATTTTTCTTTGAATAAAATGTGAAAACCAAGAAAGGCACCCACAAGCTTTGCCTTTGAACTTTTCAGGTGTTGGAGGTGGATGAACTGCAGACTTACATGTATTAGTTGGAACTCAGACCAGCTGCCTTTACTTTAGGGGAAAAGAAATCAACTTAGAACCTTCTAGATGGAAACTTTGCCCTTTTGCTGCTGCCTTTCCTCTTAGAAAACAAGTTAAAAGGTACCATTGGCCAGGTTAATTGACTTACAAGTGTGTCTTTTTAATAAGTGTCATAAAGTATGTCAGGCTGCTGAAACTTGCTTTCAGTGCGTTTTTTAAAAAACTGTTGTCAACCAGATTAAAGTTTATTGTTCGCATGTGCATTCCGTTTTCAGGTGGTAATGAAAGACACTGAATTGATTTGCCATGCGTAAAGAAAAAGGGGTTGTGTCCTTTCCTCTCTCTCAATGTGCCTTTCCTTCTGGTGTCTCCTCTGAAAGGTGTTGTCCGCAGACCTTGTCCAGCTCTGGACTTTTCCACTTGCAGAAAGCTCTCACAGGCTTTGCTGTGTCTACACTGAGACTTTCTGAAGGACGAAGAGTGACTGAGGAGTGTTACCTCACAGTGTCCATTAATTTTAAAATTGAGTATTTTCAATAGAATGACTTTAAATGAATCCTCTTTTCCCCAAGGACTTAGATCATTTTAGAAGTATTTTCTTTTGGTTTTAGTTGGCAGATGTTCAGTGTTCGCGCAGAACCAATATGGCCTCCTTGTCGTTCAGGTCTCAACCTGACCTTATAGCTCCATGTTCCCCTGCATGACTGCTTCACAAAAGGACCTAGAACAAGATTTTGGTAAGCAGACTCAAAATATTTGACTTACCAAACACCCTGTTATTTTCCAAATTTCAGAAACATGGGAAGGATATATAGGGAAGTCTCTAAGCGGTCACTGACTAGACAACTTCACCCTTTACCTGACCAGTTCTACATACAGTCATTCTGGAATTCATAATTTCGAAACGCTGTTACTGTGATTCTACATACACATTTTATGCTGAAGCTTCAGCCTTCTGTCAGGGCTCAATCTGACATAAAACACATCTTTAAATGAATAACCAGCAGAACTGGATAAGGAGCAAGAAGATGATGGTGTAGCTTATGTCCTCAATCTTAGAAAAGTATCTGGCCCAATAATCCCTTCACTTCCTCACTTAACTATGCCCATGTGAAGAATACTATAACCAAACAAAAAGGATTTCTACCCAAGCTAGAAATGCTTGATGTCTGCTCTGATGTCAGAAATACCATCATTTGAGATTTGATGTATTTGTCATTTTACTGTCTGTCTTCTCACACTAGAATCTAAACACCATGGAAATGCGAGCTTTTGCAACACTTCTATGTCCCTATTGCCTGGCATAATTTAGACTTCAGTGAATACTGGAGGGGAAAAAAAATAGGGTTTTTTTCATATGTTAATTATCCCTGAACAACACTTCTTTGTACCAAATACTCTAATGTGAAGAGGTTTGTTCCATACCTTTCATCTCTGCAGGTGAATCCAGGGTTGCTGCCATAGGATGAAGCTGGATGCTGGGAAAGGACTATGGGTCACACACAAGTGGCAGATTGCAGAGACAGAGTGACCAACTTCTCAGTGTTACTAAGGAAGGCAGTAGCTTTTGAGTAGTATTTGGGTCACATAAAGGGTTGGGGTTAAAAAAGCAGGTAGCCCAGCTGAAATGTTATACATAGGAAGTAACAGCAAGTATAGCCATGAACTAAGTTGGGAAAGAGAGAGAGAAGACAAATGGAAAAAGGAGGAAGAAATACAGGACTTGGCAGTGTTGGAAGAAACTACAGTCCCTCTAAAGTAGTTGTTCTATAGAGTAGCTGGAAATAAGGCTGAAAAGTTTTAGAACTAGCACCTAGTAAGCATTGAAAATGTCATTTTTAAACTGACCCTGTGTTCTCCAAAGCCCTAACATCTCTGGGTTTCCTTTCACTCGAGTTTCTCTACTGAGTGTGTGTGTGTGCATGTGCCTATGTGTGTATATGGAGGGTTAGGGAGAATACACTCAGGTAAAATGGATCTCTTTGTATTGTGGTCTTTATGGAACTATGCTGATGAAGGGCCTGGCTTTGCCCCATGGTCATTCTGTAACCCACACATTATAAAATTACCCCACCTATAAAGCTTTTCCCCCATCTAAAACCAATCCTCCTCCTGGGTTGGTAGAATATCTGAGGAGCCCTAAATCAGCACAATGCTCAACTCAGCACCAAGCCAGCCTTACCTGTTTTATGTTAGTCCCCTAAGATTTCTCCTAGTCGCCAGGCCAAGGGCTCTTCCAATTTATCTAGACCCTTGTTTCATGCTTCTCACTCAAACCCTGTGCTCAGAAGCTTCTCTAGAAAGTCAGCTGTAGCTTCCCAACATCCCTGAAGCTCATCACTGTGTCACCTGTTAACTGCCAGTCTCTCAGCGAAAACCCGTGCTAACTCCCACCTCTGCTCCTTCTCCTTGACTAGAACCCTGCACAGGCCTCCGTTCTTCCAAAGCCAGCAGAGATATTAGGGTCTTTACTGACAAAATCTGATTTCTTGATCTGTTATTTATTTTCTATTTCTCATAGCAAAGGGTCATAATTGTATAAAATGTTCATAATAATTTGTAGTTCCTATAGGCCTTTCTCAGTGTGGTCTCATTTGTCCCTAATAACATCCCTGGGAAGTGGGCTGGGGAGTGCTGATATACCCGTCCATGGATTACATCTGTATGGTGAGGAAGTGACTTAGTGAACTTTAGCACATGGTTTTTCTGACCCTGCTCGACTGTCTCTTCTGAATCAGGGAGGGTCACAGCATGGGATGAGGTTGCCTAGGGAGGAGGCATGGAAGAGGTGACTTTCAAGCAGGTCCCTGAAGGACTCAACAGCACAGTGTAAGTGGGATAGCAGCATAGACAGGAAAGGAAGTAATTAGCAGGCTGCAGAGTCTGAGAATAACAAGTATGGTGGAGGGGCAACCTTTTGGGAGTTTGGGATTGTTGGGGAAGTGGGAAGAGATGAGAGTGGATAAATCTAACTTCTAAGCACATTTGTGCATGTGTGTATGTGCACATGTGTATGAGGTTGGGGAGAATTTGTGAGGGATGGTATTAGGAAGGGTCCCAGAACAGCATTCCTTTCACAAACTCTTCAACTGGCAGCAAAGCAGAGAGCAGAGGTATCAGGGAAATAGCACTAGCCTTGGAACCAAAAGATCCAGTTACTTTTCAGAGTGGCCACTGAGAAGCTACACAGCATTTGGCAATACCACTTTCCTGACACATCCTCTGATCTGTGACATAAACATGGTAAAGTAGTTATTTCAGCAGTGCCTGCAATTATAGGGGGGTTCAACATGAAAATGAGATAGTATGTTTGAAAGTACACTATAAGTTAGAAAGAGCTCTATAAAAACAATTTTATTCTCATATTCAGAAGCATCAACAGAAAACCACGGTGGAAAATCTAGCACACATGCATATACATGAGTATACACACATGGGCACATCTCCAGAGGGGACACTGTTCAAGTCCATTGTCCCTTTCCCCTGGGCTGAGAAGTTGATCCAAAATTCCCCTTGACCACTATGAGGTCTCCTCTCTTTTCTCACCCCAGGAGGCCCTTCTGGTGAGGCCCTTCAGGATACCCATACTCTTCTTGCCTCCCCCCTATAAACTTCCCCCACACCTTCATGGAAAGCAAAGAGTCCTGCTTGTTGTTCCTTTCAGAACACAATCAACATAGCCAATTGGAAGCCACATGAATAATTTAACCTCCTGGCAGGGAATGGACAGGATTGGAAGATAAGCAGCTTCCCCAAATTAATAAAGGCTTTTATAAGAGCCATAAAAAGCCATAATTCAATCATTTTAAAAAGGGCATCAAACACAATGCTTATTAAAGGCTGGGTGTTGCTGAGGTATACACAGAAAGGCCAAGAACGCTCACTCAGCAGCAACGGCCCCAATGCACGCCCACCCCCTCCACTTGACACGCAGACCACCTGACCCAAGCATTTAATAAGCAATATTTAGTGATGATTCTTCCCTGACTGGCTCAGTCAGGGAAGGGTACTAATAAAGAGGATGACTGAACCAAGGGAGGAATGTTTTCTCTAATAACATTAAATGGTTGTGGTTAGAGTAGGAAAGCCACCTCTTCCTGGATACACATTTTTTTTCTTTAGTCTAGCCAAGCACTTTGCAACTTAAACGGGTCAATTGCTTTCTTTGTTTCTTCGCACCACCTCACGGCAGGGCTGGCACCAAGTGTCTGCTTCCACATGAAATATTCCAGTTTCAAGATACTATGTTTCCATAGTCACTGTCCACAGTGGTTCAGCATGCCCAGCCATTCATTCGGATGGCCTGAATATAACTAAGTTCCCCAGGACAAGGCTGGGCCAGGCACACTGTGCTCCGAACTCAGAACTGAAGACCAAGGTTGCACAGTTTGTGCCATGCACAAAGGTGGTCTCCAAGAGAGTGCAAATGGGGCAGACAATGAGTTGCTTCAGTCTAGAGAAAGGGGTACCTTTTTACAGATCTTCCATATGGAGGAAGAGGGATTTTCTTTTTGTAATTCACACAATGGCACCATAGGTGCTAGCAGTGGCCCTGATCTGGTCACTCGGGGAGCTCTATGCTACTCCTGGTTCCACAGTCCTCAGAGTTCTCATGTGTAAAGTGATTTCTCTCACCAGCCTGTGGTGGCAAGGCTGCTTTTCTGAGGGGCAGAGAAAAGGGCAGGTCAGAACATGCCTCCTCTAGTGAGGGGAATAAAAGTCTCAGGCCTCAAGGAACTCAGTAGGTTTGGTCCAAGCACGCCTCCCTCTGCCCCATTTCTAACTTTGCTATTTACTGGGACAAGTGTCCCAGGACTACCAGAGCAGATGCATTTTAGCAAACAAAACATAAATAAATAAATAGCTTCACAGCCCAGGATGGGCTCTCAGTGACTTGTCTGACCCACATAGCTTCCGTGTGCTCTGCTCTCCTAGCTGCTTTCCCAAAGCATGAGGGGATGTCTTTGGGTACCACTGGTACTAAGTGATCTTCCTGTTTGCCTAACCTCAAGTGACAAAGTGCTGGTCCTCATATATCACAGTCTTTTCCAGCAAGGATTAGGTCACACTGGGCCGAGGTTTTACTAATGAGATCATGCATAATCAATAAGGGTCGGCTGACATCTTGTCAACTCCATCACTGTCACCAGGGGGGCTGAGGTAAGGTAATCAGGAAGGGAGACCTGTCAGCCACCTGGAATCTGAACAGATGGGCAGCACTGGATGGAGCTAGTATCCCCCTAAACAGGGCCAAGTCTTATTAGCAGAGGAGAGAGGTCAAACATTCATTCATTTATTCACCCCTTCCTTTGTCCGTCCCACAGATAGCAAAATGTCAGATCCTATCTGTACAGCAGAGGATAACACAGTAAAGGACCCCAAGCATTCTACTGGAGGTGCTAAGAAACAGTGAGAAAAGAGAAAAAAGAAAAAGCAAGTAAGAGAAAAAGAAACATAAAAAAGAAAAGAAAGGGAAGGGAAAGGAAGGAAAAGCACAAATAATCTCAGATAATGTTATGGCATATTCTGCATTCTTAAATCTAAACTTTTTAAGAAGCGCAATAACTTTTGGAGATGCTGTTTTCCCACATACACCTTAAGGAACATTTCTTATCTACATATATTATGATCAGTCAATCTTATAGTGATCACATGTAAGATTTGGCTCCAACCCCAACAAGGTCCAGAATAACTTCTGCCTTCCATTGTTGTTAAGAGTCAGATGTAAACGCAGCTCTGCTCTCACAACATGTATGTATTGTGCCCCAGAGATTCCATATGTGGTGCTCTGTCTTTATGAAGGCAATTTACATTTTATTTTTAATTAATGCTCTCTCCTTTGATTAGTCCATCATAGCTGGGGAAAAAAACTAAAAAGCTTTTCATCTCCTCTAAATCTCAGGTACACAGGCTCATGCCAATGGTCTACGATCACTTATCATTTCCATATCTACCATTTACTTTAATCAAGGCCATCTTTGGGGAGAAGGTAGAACTGCATACATTTGCTTTTCAGATATCATGCCCTTTCTCATCCATCTGATTCTAATTAATCAGTGCACATGTGTGTACCGTATATATCTTCCCTTTAGTTTCACTGCCGGTCAGTCATTTGTCAAAAGGTTTGGCTGCTGAGTGGTCCTTCTAACAGTGCCTGGGTTTCCCTAAGGGCTTTCACCCCACAGAATCTTAAAATATCTACACTGACCCCACCAAGCCTGTCCTGGATCCTCATGCAGATACTGCTTTGTTGAACCATGTTACTGATGAATATAGCACATTGCAATGAGGAGTAGAGAACTGGTAATATGTGAATTGGTATCTATATATAAGGTCTTCTTCCTCACAAAGTCAGAGGTAAAACCTTTCCAGCAAACAGGCTCCAGTCAGCATTTGGGTGGCAATTAAACTATTTCTAAAAAATGACAATTGTAATTTTGTAGAATTAACACACAATGGATTCAAAATTTAGTTAACAATTTCAATTTTTTATCAATTTATTATTGTGGCATACAACTGATTTTTTTGTCAGTCAGCCAAGCTCTAATGAGTTCTAAAATGGTTATGTCATTGGACGCCTGGGTGGCTCAGATGGTTAAGCATCTGCCTTCGGCTCAGGTCACGATCCCAGGGTCCTGGGATCGAGTCCCACATTGGGCTCCCTGCTCCTTGGGAGCCTGCTTCTCCCTCTGCTTCTCTCTCTCTCTCTGTCTCTCATGAATAAATAAATAAAATCTTTAAAAAAAAAATAAAAAAAAAATAAAATAAAATGGTTATGTCACACTTGAAGTGTTCAGTTTGAAGAGCCACATGGAGAGGGGGCATGGGAAATTCAGACAAGAATGCCAGAAAACCACCTCATATAAAGAATAAGGGAGAAGACAGAAGTGCTTAGTAATAAGTCTATGACGTCTTCTTCAGAATCCATGAGTTGTCATTTGGAAGAGAAGAGAAATTTATTTTAATTTATTCCAAAGAAAGAACCCATTCATTCATTCATCTGAAATTCATAATCACCTAATATGCACCAAGCAATAATCTAGGCACTTGGATTATAGTATGAAAAACAAGAAAAGAAACAAAAAAATAAAATTCCTTCCTTGGTGGTATTTACCTTTTACCACGAGGAAACATCTAATGATGAGAAAGGAAAGCTGGGAATGAAGTCAATGATGTAAGGCCTTCTAAGCCAATGTATGGACTTTGAACCTAAGTGACTTGAAACACTGAAGGGTTTTGAGCAGAGAGGTGCCTGGCATATTTCATTTGATCATTCCTGATGCTGAGTTGAGACTAGACTACACAGAGACAACAGGAGACCGGTTTGGAAGCTTTCGCAGTAATCGGAAGAAGGATGGTGGTAATAAATTGCCCCAGACAGTGACAATGGCCATGATGGACTGACAAGGTGTGGTGTGTAAGACCAAGAAGAGTAAATATGACTACAGATGGTTAAGGGTAAACTGTAGTGCAGAGTTTTAGAATTAGAGCAAGTTTGGAAGAAAACTCAGAGGTCTCCTAGACCATTACAAAAATAATTCTTAGGATAAAAAACCAAAAGGCTGTATTATATTCTAAATATATGAATAACAGTAAAACATGAACAGTTTCCTTAAGGAGATGATATCTATTAGGGGAGAATAAAAATGCAATGTGATAGTAGAATGAAAAAAGAAGCCATGTAGCCCCAAATGAGCAAATCCTATTTATTCACTGTAGGAACCCAGATATTTTAATAAACTTCCAAGTCCTGGTTTTCTCATTTGTAAAATGTAAAAAACATTTTTTATCTTATTTGCTCATAACACCAGCACTTACCCTCTCACTTCTGCCTCTCCTCAGAAATGCCTTTTTCCCTCACCCCTCCATAGCCCTTCCACCTCCCACACCTACCAGGAACAGGCCCCCCGGTTCCCATGCTTTGCTCACCCACTTCTAACTTCTGCATGTAGATTCTCTCTCTGCCTCCCTGCTACACGTGCAACTGGGCCTGCCTCTGATACTGCCACTTCTCTGGAGCCATTCTGTAATCCACACCACTCTTTCTCAGTCCCCCAAACAGAAAGGGTTTAATCAGTTTATCACTTACTCTGAAGTGAGACTGAAAAGAATCCCCAAACAATCATCATTGCTCAAGAATTTACTTCAAGACATCTCACATTCCCAATGTTCTTTGCTGATGGCCAGCAACCCCCCAGAAGCCACTACTACTTTCATTAATGCCTTCAGCAAATTAAAGTTTTATCCCCAGGCGGAGGGACTCTAGATGTTATCAACTGTACCTCTTCACTTTTCTTCATAGGCTTTGCACTTAGCAGGTGGTCACTACACATTTGTTGATTAAATGAATCTTAACATTCAAAGTCTTTGAGTTCATCTTGGGCGGTATCAGAATTTATATTAGGGACTCCTCTTTACTCCTTAGCTGTAGTATTTGATTTCACTGGCTTTTAAAGGCCATCATTTCCAGTCTATTTCTACCTCACATGTCTCGAAGGGTATTGGTCCAACGTAAACATCCTGAATTTAAAAATTCTCTGAAGGTATGTAACATTTGTCCTCAAGTTTAAGGGAAAATAAAGTAAAATTAAAATAAAATGAGCATTTCTCATAACCTCATGTACCTCGATTCTGAGACCACCTTTTAACATGTTAGATTCCACTGGACAGCAGTTCTACACTCTAGAACCCCATCAAAAGCAATCTGAAAGGGGAGAGCTGTCTAGGACACAGTGCCAAAAGAGTCCTGTTTTCCATCTGACAGGTTAGGAATGAGCTGCTTCTGAGTAGAATGATCTTCACAGACTGTCAGAACTCACAAAACCAGCAAAATGAGAATAAACAAAGATGATTTTCAAGTTGAGACTAAAATTTCTGATGTTAAATATGACCCTTCACAATGCTTTCTTTCTCTCTTTCTCTAAACTCCAGCATCCCATTCTGCTCTTTCTAGACTTCACTGTTTTGGATCTGCTTTACTCATGCCTATCCCTGACTGTGTTAGAGTCATCTGTTTGAGTAAGGCACGGGATCTGTGAGGGCAAGTAGTACATTCACTGCTTGGGCACCTCCCTTGTCCTGACAGCACATTAGTTTAAGGAATTACCGTTCTGCTTTTGTGTGAACACTCAGCACATCCGTCCATCCACAGGCTACCTTTCTGCTATAATAGCTAATATTCCGACTGGTCCAGTACAGCCACCCTGCTCATTGCTCAGGTTTAGTCAAGGGGTAAAGGCACTGAAGCTTTCAGTTGGTCTCTTTTTCTCATGATCTTAGATCTTAAAAAGAATGGCACAAAAATGGAGGCCATGCTTGTGACATGTTCATTCCAGCAGTAGGATCTGGGTGCAAATGGAGAGCAGTTTCTACTACCAGACTTCCAGATTCCCATCTGTTCTAAGCGCATTCTATATCCTCTCTAAAATCTGGAGCTTCCTCATAGTCTTTAAGCAAATTCCAGAACTTTCCTGTAGCCTAACAGCAAGTTCTCTTTTTGTGTAAATTAGCTGAGTTGTTTTCTCTATTTTTGTTTGCTTGCAACAAAGAAACCCTAACTGATACAAAGCAGTAAGTATGCCTTTTTAATTATGACCTCTATAGGCTTACCTTGGGCCTAGGGAGCATTGTATAAATGTTTATTTAATGAGTGAATGAATAAAAGTTATTTCAGTAGAAGAGGAATGATGAGACAACATAAATGAGCATTCAGATTGAGCTGAAAATGGACCCTGCTTTGTCCTTGTTTCTTTGAAAACATTTTCTCTCCTCCCTGTCAGTTTTTTCCTGCCCTGGTTTCTGGTTTTCAGTAGTAATTTGCTTTAAAGATAATATTGTCATATTTCTTTGAACTGAAACTATCCAGCAATTTATGGCCAAATTTAAGTTTGGTATAACAGGCTTAATGTTCAACTATCCATCTGTATTCTGTGCTTGGCAAAAACCCTGGGAAAGTTGGCGTTTTATGCTCCTGAATTTTATAAATCAGTAAACACAAAGGTATTGGAATTGTGTATCTTAGCATGAAACATTTTATCTTGTGCATAAGAAATATCAAATTGAACTGTGGTATATAGGCAGCTAAGGGATTTGTGCTGCTTCCTCCCTTTAGAAATGTTCTTACTTAAGAACCAATGTCTGTGGAAAGTGATGATAAAACAAAAACAGTGATTTACTTTGTTCAGTGTTCCCAGACTGTCCAGCTAACTAGCTATGGATTCTATCATGTTATCTTTCCAGTGATCCAAGGTGGTCAAGTTTTGTTATATCTCATTTTATAGAGAGATACAACAGGCTCCCACAGAACTGAAGTGATTCCAAAGGTCATGCGGCTGGTTAATACAAAGACAGCCAGAATTTAGGTTTCCTTCATGCCGATCACCAGATGTAAAGTTAACTCATTACTTGATTCTTTCATACATTTATCCAACAGTTTTGTTTGTGGTATACTTTTTCATCTGTCACGTGCCAGATATGTTATAGGCTCTGGGAATAGAACAAAATAGATGAATCCCTGCCCTTAGTCTCAATGTGGAGGCAGCTAAGCATGGGACTGAGTAATTCCTAATACCTGAGAATTTGTTCAATCTTTTAGAATCCTCAACCAGGCCTGTCCTGAATATGGATGACACTGGCCTTGACTGGGATGCTGATGTTGACTGTGATAATGAAAATCATGTGGAGGCTAATCTCCAATTCTATATATTTCTTCACTGAACATTAAATATCACTATCCTCTGAAAGAATGCTCTCTAACCTCCATGTCTCCAAAAACATTGACTCCTGAAGCTGTTTCAGTGATACTGTCAATAATATCACTCTTCTCCATCAACACTCCTACCAAATCCAAGTCCATACCATGGGATGCCATCCTCCTATGGTCCAAGAGGCAGCCTGACCCTTTCTTAACCTCGGATGCCTGACTATGACAGTCCAGTGCAAGGTTAAGACAAAAATTCAAGTGGAGAAATATTGAATCAGCAGCAAAATATAATAAATATGCAAATCTCTCCTTTCAGAAGCTTATTCCAGGGCATCCAATAATGTCTCCATATTTTTTCATGTTATTATTTTCCCTGCTGCAGTGGGAGGAGGCTGCTTCCGCAGCAGTACTTTTCTGCCTTCCCACCTGTTTACATTTACTATATGGCTGCCTAGGGAACCCTGCAGAAAATAATGCTTGTGTGAGCCATTTAGTTGACTACATGTCAAAAAGTAATTTGAATCAAAGAGTCACTAACTTAATTGATGGTGATGGCTCCATCCAAAAACAACCAAAGAAATTGATGTTGTGCAAATTGCACATATATTGCTCTTGAATTTGTGAGCATATTCTTGTTTGCCTTGACAGGATTCAAATTATCTTTCGGACAGCTCGACACATTACTTAAGATGTGCCTGTATGTGAATTTTAGCTGCTAAAGGGGGCAATAACAACCTTCCTATGAAAGTAATTCCCATGACTTCAACTTCATCTTGTTCTTTCTTTTACTCATTCCCTGTAAATACCTTCTGTTCCTTTACAACTTGTGTTTTAACCTCCGTTCTAGTCACCGTGGAATACAGACCTATTGTCTTTGCAGACCCCATAGAGACGGAAGGTCTTAAGGAGCAGAAAATAATGCATCACAGTAAATGAAAGAATTTTGAATTATCTGGACACATTCCCTTCAATGCCACTGGTTTCTATTTTTGAGTTGTCATTGGGTCCTTTTTGAGGGATGGAGATACTCAACCGTTCAGAATAAGTTGATCTGCAATAAGCCTATCTCCCTGAGAGAACCAGAATTTAGATCCTGGGCTGAGGAGGCCAGCCCAGCAGTCATGCCCCCAGAATGGTGGTGGTATGGGTCAGAGGACTGGGTCAGAAGAAGGAACACAGTCAGTTTGCAACATGTAGTGTTGTCTACATGAGAATGGAAGACTCTCAAGAACAGTTCTGGAAAGTGGTGCTGTACTAGGCAATTCCAAAAGGTGCCACGTCCAGCAAACAGTAAACTGGCTAAAGGGGGAAGAAACACAGCTATCAGGTATATTTCTGACAGTAAGGAGCTGCTGGGCATGTGTGACAGACACATTATCTTCAAACAAGGTGGTATTTACAAAAGATTAGAAGTTTTCCAGTATTAGGAAGTGGAGTTATTGTAAGATCAGAGGAAGACTGGGTAGCATCCCACCTTCTTGGCCTACCTCTCTGCTTATGGTGATCATCTCATGGAGCTCTAAATGTCCATGAATATAACCTGAAAATCAAAGGACTACATAGTGTTTAAGAGGCCTGTGATGGTTAATTTTATGTGTCAATTTCACTGGGCTAAGGGATACCCAGCTAACTGATAAAACATTATTTCTGGGTGTGTCTGTGAGGGTATTTATGGAAGAGATTAGCATTTGGTTCAGTAGACTGAGTAAAGAGATCTGTCCTCACCAATGTGGGCAGGCATCCTTCAGTGTGTCTAGGGCCCAAATGGGAAAAAAAGAAGAAGACAGAGAAAAGGCAAATTCTCTTTTCCCTTCTTGAGCTGGGATGTCCCTTTTTCCTGCCCTGAAATAGTGGAGTTCTTGGTTCACAGGACTTTGCATTCAGATTGAATTTTACTACCAGATTTCCTGGTTCTCCAAACTGTAGAAGGTGGATTGTGGGATTTTTTGTCCCCCATAACCACAAGAGCCAATTCCTATAATAAAATCTCCTAAAATATGATACCAGTTCTGTCTCTTTGGAGAAATCTTACCCCCAATATAGAATCTTAATAACTTTTATATCCCCAAAATAGTCTTGTAGCAGGCTCAATATTTATGGTAACAAAAGTCATTGGTATAAAAATTAAAATTTATTTATTTCTCTACAATCCACATTAACTTTGCTCTTGAGCTTCATCCATGTGAATGGTGGAAATTTTAATTTTCCAGCTCAATTTTACTTACTCCTTCATTTCCCTCTTCTTGGATTGGAGGGTAAGTGTTTTAAAGGGGGGACATCTACCTCTGATCACTGCTACATTGGTTAGTACTGCTGGTAAGAGCCCTATGCATATGCACTGGTCTTTCAGCATACGTAGTACCTGGTAATTTCTTATGAGTGAACTATGGGGCAGCTGACTCATCCATATAGTTTGTCTCTTATTGCTCATCTTCTGAGGCCTGGCTTCTTCCCTCAGTCCATTCTAAGAAGGCTCCTCACCAGACACCATAGCAGAGGCTTAGTTCTCAGCTTCCTTAAACTCTCATGATGGGTTCACAGATACTTCTTACATATTCTCCATGCTTTCAGGTGTCAAAGATGACTCAGCTTTGAAAACCAAATCTATCTCCCTCTCCCTCTCTCTCTCCATCTCTCTTGCCCTCTCCGTCTTCCCTTCTCTTTCTCCCAAGACAGCCCAGCTACCTTTCCAATCTGTTTGGCTGTCTCACTTTTAATGCAAGGCTCTTCCTGATGCTTTCTCCATTACAATCTTAGAAAGAAAAGGGTTAATAACTGAGTGTTAATTCCATGTTTCTATAAACTCTCCCTCTCCTCTCCAACTTCACTCTCTGCTCACCAAACTCTACTGCCCATCCCAGGAAGAGTTCTTTTTTTAAAGATTTTATTTATTTGCTTATTTGAGAGAGAGAGAGAAAGAGCACAGTCAGGGGAAGCAGCAGAGGGAGAGGGAGAAGCAGACTCCCCGCTGAGCAGGGAGCCCAAAGCAGGGCTCCATCCCAGGACCCTGAGATCATGACCTGAGCCAAAGACAGATGCTTAACTGACTGAGCCACCCAGGTGACCCTCCCCCCCCCCCCCCCCCCAGCCTCCGGAAGAGTTCTTAATTCCCTTCTACTCTTCTGTTTCCCACAAGCTTGCCATTCTGGATTTTTCAGTATAAACACTGAGACCTATATAGGCTTTACTGTGTAAACTTCTAGTGTAATAAATCCTACCTCAAAACTCTAACTTTGGAATAAGCAATCTGGCCTCCATATAAATTTTCTACCCCAGACTTTGCAGTAGGAAGTTTAGATTCAACTTTGAATCTCAAAGCTGGACAATATTATTTGTTGGCCTGAATCACAAATATTACTTATTCTTATCCCATGGCCATAGAGCACAGCTTTCATAGTTGGTAATTAGACAACTGTCTGATGATCTTGGCTCTATTTGGCCACATTCTGGAGCCATGCTTTACCCAGTGAAGACCCCACCATGTGTCTGGATTTCAAAGATGAGGATAGTGACCTAGACTGAATTTAACCACCCTAAACCTCATGTTACCTCTATGATCCTCCTGAACAATCAAATCGATAGGACAACTGTACTTACTGCATTCTTGAACCCCTCCATTTTAGCCTGTGAGTTGCTTAGTTCTAGTGGCCACCTGTCTATAATCCTTTTTTTTAATTGATAATGTGATTGTTTATCATGATACCATAGAAAGCTTTTCAGAAAATCCTTTCCCCATGTCATCACTACTCCACTCCCAGGGGGACTGTCTATCCTTAACACTGTATCCAGGGTGGATCTGTACATAGCTCTCTAACCTCAGGGACACAATACAGTTAGAATTGAGTCATAATAAAATTCTCTTATTAAAAAAGACAAAATAACTTTATCATCTCAGCCTTTCTTTGATTTATTTGGCCATCTAAACAAGTATGTCTTAAGCTTTAATATGCGTATATATGATCTGGGATCCTGTTAAAATGCAAATTCCTATTCATTGAGTCTGAGGTGAAACGAAAGATTCTAAGAAGTTCCCAAATTATGTCGATGCTGCTAGTTCATGAACTACAAGTTATATAAACTACCCATTATTTATTTCAATTTCCCTTGGCTGGGTCTCCCTTATTATTCCATTCTCACTTTATAACAAGTCCCTCTAATTACACAGACATTATGATTGCGAGGTAATCCAAAATAAATGGTATTTTTCTTGCATATAAAAATTGCTTAGATGTGTGTATTTTTTATCAAGTTTTGTCTGTTCATATCCAATTGTGCCTGCGTAGTTATTATAAACAATTGTCCACCTCATTGCATAATACAACACACTTCATACAACATACTAAAGAAAGTATTTTAAAACCCTTTCTTTAGCAAAGCCATTTTCATATGCATTGACTGATGTTTAAATGTATGAAAACTGAAGGGGATCAGAATATGTGACCTTAAAATATGCCACTTTGGCATGTGGATTATTTTGAGCTTAAGGCAATCAAGACCTAGCCGACTCAAGAAAAAAAAAAAAAATTACCTCTCCCTTAATTACCTAAAACAATTTAGATGGGCGGCCAGACCCAGAAAGAGAACTATTACCAGAATGACCTATCTGCATGACAGGACAAACATCTAATTACCAACATCTGCTCTTCCTATTGTCCTATGAATTACCACCACCACCACCACCCCAATTTTGAAGCCCCAGGTCCTTAACTCACTTCTCAACTTAAGATGGCATATAATCCTCAACTGCCTGACTTGCCCTTGGGTCTTATATTTTTACAGGGCTTCCATATATATGAAATTAAATTTGTTTTTCTCCAGTTAATCTGTCTTTTTAAAATTTTTTTTAAAGATTTTATTTATTTGAGAGAGTAAGAGTGAGCAAGAGAGAGCATGGGGGTGGAGGGTAGAGGAAGAGAGAGAAGGTGGCTCCCCACCAGGGAGGGAGCCTGATGTGGGGCTCGATCCCAGGACCCTGGGATCATGACCTGAGCCAAAGGCAGATGCTTAACCAATTGAGCCACCACATGTTAGCCCGTTAATCTGTTTTATGTCAATTTAATTATTAGACCAGCCAAAGAACCTATAAGGATAGACAAAAAATTTTTCCTCCCTTGCAAAACAAGCTAATGAAAAAAGCACCTTGTGTTCTAAGTGAAGTCACATGATTGTGAGCAAATGAATTAACTCTGCATTATTTAATTTTGTTCCATACACTGGCCCAACCCTACCTGTACCAATCATTCAGCCCTACCTGTACTCTGATATAAAGCAGATAAATCAGAGGGGTGCCTGGGTGGCTCAGTCAGTTAAGCATCTGACTCTTGGTTTCAGCTAAGGTCATGATCTCAGGGTCCTGGGATCAAGCCCCACATCGGGCTCCATGCTCAGTGCAGAGTCTGCTTGAAATTCTCTCCCTCTGCCCCTCCCCCCACCCCCACTCACATGTGCTCTCTAAAATAAAATAAAATCTTTAAAGCAGAGAAATGAGAACCCCCATCAGCTTCATCTCCACAAGGTTGCCTGGGTGCTGCTACTTGCTGGCACCCCTCCTCCTGTTCTGACCATAAGCGTTTGTGACTTCAATTACTGCCTCAGTACTCAGATCCTCCTTTCTTTCTGCCCTATTCCCTGAAACTGCATTCTTCATCCTACCCACTAGCCCTGTTTCTTCATCCCTCACTTTGTTGTACACCTGTTCGGAGTGGAATAGGATAGGTTAGGATTAGAGAGAGATGACTGACAAGCAAAGGAGCTTAAAAAGAAATGACCAAATGTCCAATAAGTACCAAGCCATATGCTCAGTGTGACTTCACACTAAGCAGCCTCACAGTTATCCAAAACAAACTGGGTTTCTGCCTCTAAAAACTCAGCTTTCATTTCCAAAGAAATTTTGATTGAAAAAGTGAAACCTATTGTGCCTTTTCTCTTTCAAGTGACATCTCCCAAACACGATCTGCTGTTTTGCTGGTTTTGCTGGCAATGAAAAATGCCAAGCACAGATCTAGTCTGTGCAATTTTGAGGCATAAGACCTTTTGCTGGGCTGGAACAACACCACCACAAAGCAAAACCCATCTTTTGTGCCACTGTCAGCAGGCAAGGGCTGCAAAATCAGGAAAGGTTTACATAAGAAAGTGCTCAAATGTTAATCCATTTTTATAACTATGCTTGACCCCAAACTTTTTATAAGCTTCTGAAATACTGAGATAACTCTTTGCTTGTTCCACCTTCCTTTACAAAACAAAGGTAGCCTAGAAGCAGGCAATTAGCTGGAGTCACAATGAAAGTGACACTCTTCCTTCACCAGGCCACTTTCTCCAGGGCAGAAAAGTAGTGGTACAGAATGGAAGCCCAGGAGTCTAGAAAAAGGACACCCGGTTACAGTGATACGTGGCCTTGGTAGGGTGGGTGGGGGGGGGGTGGTGCTTTGGAGTCTCAGGCTCATCATCACTTGTGAAATTCAGTTATTTGTAAGGCTCCCGGTCTAACTCTCCTTTTCTTCTAGGAATGAAGTCTGAAAACTTATCTTTTAGCTGAAGACAGAACAAAAGCGTATAAATAAGTACAGAAATAGACATTTTTCAGAAATTCCTCCCCGGGGTGCCTGGGTGGCTCAGTTGGTTAAGCGGCTGCCTTCGGCTCAGGTCATGATCCCAGGGTCCTGGGATGGAGCACTGCATCGGGCTCTCTCTTCAGTGGGGAGCCTGCTTCTCCCTCTTCCTCTGTCTGTTGCTTCCCCTGCTTGTGCTCTTTCTCTGTCAAATAAATAAATAAAAATCTTAAAAAAAAAAAAAGAAATTCCTCCCTAATTCTGATATCATACTTGAATCCATGTTTACCCCTGCTTACATGGAAATGAGGAAATTTTTATTTCTCAGCCTCTTGAAAGTCTTTCTAAATTTCTACATTAATGGAAAGGGTCCACTCACAATAAAGCCTCTAATTCATAAATTGATCTTAAAAATAGTTAAGGGATTACAAGTTACAAAATTAAAATCACTTTTTATTTCATCATAGCAATATATAGAAAAAATATAAGCTCCTGCAGGATAAAAATATAGTTTCTTGAAGACTTCCTAATATCTTAGTATTTTGTGGTTTTTAAGAGAAGAAATTCTTAGCTGAGAACAATGGACTGATGAGAGGATGATAAACATGTACCCATGGAAATATCAGAACCTCCGGTATTAGGGGCTGGGGAAAAAGATCTTTCAAAACATATCCCCTCCGAAACTCTGAAACATGCCCTCTAGCCCAGCTTGATGACCCTGAGAAAGACAAGAAATATTCCCTAGGAGAATGCATTAAGCATGCATGAGGAGTGGAGGCTGGAAAAAAAAAAAAAGTGTGTGAGAGGGGGAAGACCTCAGAGTACACTTATTAAAAAACAAGACAATAGATCCATCTGACTCACTCACAAGTCTTAGAGATTGCAAATAACCACAAGGACAAAGAGAAAACTGTCAAAGATTTTTATTTCTCAAATTATCTTTGTCAGGATTCCATAGAGTATGCTTTTTAATATCACAGATTATATTTGGTCATAGGTGAAGTTGTCAAGGCTTGAAGTGAGTCCAACTCTAATTTCATTTAACCCTCCATGGTCCTGAGTCAGAAAGCAGTAAACAAGTCCCCTACTTCTGGTGGCCTGAGGGAGTATGAGGCCCAGGGGGCTTCTTTAATCTAGAAATGGGCAGGTGAATGCATATTGGATTAAAACTGTGTGTCTGCTCCTATAATGTTATGTGCAGTGCCCTTTAGAGGGAGTGAAATAGAGACAGAGAGGAACCAAAAAAAAAGGAGAAAGGGTGGGAAGCAAAAATGGAAAAGGAATAGAATCTAAAATTAAAATCTAAAATATCAGAAAAGGGGCAGAAGATTAAGCACAGGCTTGCTCAACAAATCTCCAATACTAGGTCTCAGAGGAACCTGTTGAAATGTGAAAGAAGTTGTTTTTTTGTTAAATCAAGGGAAGATCTATGTTAAAAAAAACTCAGGGGGCACTAAACTCCAACCCTGGGGAAGGGCAGGCAAAGGAAAATACACTTAGTTTCTAGAAAGATTCATACAAATTCAGTCATTATGGCCACTCTCTGGGTTGATAATGAAAGACACACCTTTGGAGGTTTTGGCCCTAATCATTTTATGCTGATATCTGGGAGAAGAAAGTTGTAAAAGCTGATCATCAATTTATAAACACATTCTGGGCTAGAATGAACATGAGAATGGCTCTGGAAGTCTTTGTCTCATACTTAAATTTTCTATCCAAGATGACAAGCCCCTCTTCTGCTGCCAAAACAAATCTATAAAAACAAGTGTGGGGGTGAAAAGTTTTTCCTTCTTTCCTTGAAGCGTTCTATGGCTGATCTAATAATTAAATTGATAAAAGACAGATTAACAGGAGAAAACCAAACAGAAGTTTAACAACATGTATACCTACGGTATACAGGGGAGAATCCCAGGAAAACTGAGTCACTCTCCAAAATGGCCAAGCCATCACCTTAAATACCACTTCAGCTAAAGACAAAAGATGTTGGGGGTGGGGGTTAGTTGAGGGAGGTTACTAAGAAAAGATAGTAAACAAGGGTAAGATTGTTATGCAGATTTGAGCTGTTGTCTTTTCCTTTGATAAGTTTCTGGAGATTCAGAGTCACTCCCTTCCTTCTTTCTGGTATAGCTAAGGAGACACCCTTACAAATAGAGATTTCCCTTAAACACATAAATGTCTCCTATAAAAGAATAACTTCTTGGTTTTCAGAGCTTCTCCGATGTTTGCAGTTTCTTAAAAATAATCAGTCTAAAATAATCCTTATGCCAAAGAGATATATTTTGGGGTGGCAAATTCTGCTCCCCTACACATGTAAAACAGACCAGCTAGGAAACATACTTCGCTAAAAAAATACAACGTCTATAGCATTCCCCAGACTCTTTTATTAAAAATCCATTTTCAAATCCTCTAACCACTATCACTCTGGACCTTGAAATCATACTACAAACAAGAGGTCCTTTCTAAGCAGAATGCAGAGTGGTTTGTTAATTGGAGATAGACAAGATGTCTCATGCAATATGATTCTAGGGCAGGGAACAAAGGGAGAGGTTTCTTAGAAAGCAGGTAAGTAAGCACAGGACCAACCTTTTCATTTTAGGTCCAACCATGCCCAGGACACTGTGGTTCAGTCCTGGACACAATATTTTGAAAGACAAACTGAGGGACTAAAGGGTCTTCAAAATCGCACGGTAGTGTGACCAGCTAGAGCTCAAGACCTGACTTTTACTGCTCACCTGCTTGTACCCACTGACTTTAGTTCCACATTTTTCCTTAAGCTCTTCTTTCCAGTTTATCAATTAACTCAAGCAAAAGACCCTATGGGCATAACATCCCATGATGGAAATCAAAACTACCCCTCAAGCAATAATGATTGCCCAGAGGAAGAGCTCCTGTGGGCCAGACAATGCAGACCAGTTTGAACTAAACCCCCAACCCCATTATAACACTCAAACCTCTGCCCAAGGAGGAGCACAAGCCTCATTTACATAATACACAATGTATGTATACACATGTTTCCTTAAGGCCCATGAGCAACCTTATGCCCCCCTCTCTGAATGATGACAAGGCTTCTCTACCTAAATATTCATCCTAACCCTACATAAAACGAACCCATTCACCCTTGCTCAGGAAGTCACAGCTCTGGAAGTTATTCCGTGATCTCCTTATCTGTTGCAAATAAAGTTACTTTGTGTGACAACTCAAGCTGGTGTAATTTCTATCTGTGACTCACCAAGGAGCAAATTCAAAGACATGGAACTGTATTAACCCAAGGATGGGGAGAAGTTTCCCCAAAGCAGTTAAAACCACATACAAGCTGAATTTTACTAAGAACCTTCTCTGTAACCTTTTCGTGCATATTGCTAGGCCTTCTTTAGGTTGTTCTTTCAATCTTTATTATGCTGTAGGGGCTGAGGGCAGGCTGCTCCAAGATGGGCCATTTTGGCATGTGTATTATTTTGAGCTGAAGGCAATAAAGAGGAGACTCTGCTGGCTCAAGAGAAACTTTTTTCCCCTCCCTTAACTACACAGAATAATCTAAATTGGAGGATCTTTCCAGAATAAGGCTTATGACAAGAGATAAATTTGATCTGAGGAAGCTATCTATATGGCAGGACAAACAGTTGTTTACCAAACATTACATTTTTTTTTTAATTTTCCTGTGAACTGCATCTCTTTGAAGTTCCAGACCCCTACCCCCTTTTCCTTAGTTCCAAATGACATATATAACTCAGTTTACCTGATTGTCTTTGGAACTTCCGTGTGTGTGGATTCCCTGTATGTACACTATTAAATTTGAGTTTTCCCTATTAATCTGTGCTATGTTGATTTTAGTTTTAGCCCACTAAGAAGGACCTTGAAGGGGACAGGAATTCTTGATCTACAAAAAAAAGGGATATTTTGGCTCCCTGACAATGTTACCGATCAATTATCATAGCCATAGCCACTAACTCCGGAAAGGAACAGGTCAGCCAGTGTACTAAGCAGCCAACTGCTCCCTCCCAGGGAATCCCAAGGGGATGGGCAAATCGAAAACATACCTCCTGGCAGGGTTTGCCAATGATGTTGCTTAACAAACTGGGACAAACTCATCACAAGAGAAGCCAATAACTCAAGAGATGAGGGTTTGGAAAAGAGAAAGGGGGAAATTTATTTCAGATGCCAGGAGCCAGGAGAGGTAGCAAGCTCAAGCCTTAACAACCTGCCTATCCACACACAAGACGGACACCTAGAAGTTTTATAAGGGGAAGTTCAGGGGGGCTATGTGAAAGAAAGCAGGCAGAGAGCACATGAGCACAGATGGGAGTTGTTGATAGGTGTTTAGCCCAGGATCTTGGGCAGGCAAGGGGATGTGCGGGTTGTAGTCTGCTAGGCATTTTGTTGTTATTAGGGCTCTTCTGTTCTGCTAGTTGGAATGTTCTAGTCATTATAAATAGTATTTTTCAGTGCCTCAAGAAAGTGTGATAAATAAGCACCACGTGTTTTAATTAGAGCTTGAGTTAAGTGGTCTTGCCTATTTCTGGTTTACTGTTGGGATCTATAGTTGAGTAAAAGGACTCGCTGACAACAATATACATTATGGAGCACCCTGAAATTTCAAGCTCTGACCTAAGCTGCTCCCTTTAATAATTTGCTATATTAGGATTAGGAAGAAACAAACATGCAATTTAACTCCATTTACAAAATGCAAGGCAAAGAGCATCTATAAAATGAGTAACTGGAGCTTGGTAGTCTCTTATGATTTCATCTGATAGGAAAAACTAGGAATCTAAAATAGAGTTTTTCCAAGCAAAGCAATCTTGATGAGAATTAGAAAAGGCAAAGTACATTTGTGACATATACTTAAATTTATCTAGATGGGAATAAACAATAAAATAATTCATAAACTCTTCTGCCAACACCATAATATATTAGTTTGGGCACTATGATGTCTGTTATGATATTCTGGGTTTCCATAATTCCCCATCTGTGCTAAAATATACCAGAAAGATGTCAGAACATGACCCATTTCAAGCATGAAGGCAGTTCTAAGACTTCAATGCCTATTCCACATATCCAAACTCCTTACTAGATTTCTGGGCAGAGCGACTCTCAAGCTGTTTCCTTCCAGATGTCTCAGCATATAGATACATTTGTTTAAATGATTTAAAGATGTCTTCCCCTTGGCAAGAACCTTTCTGAACCCATACATTCTATTGTTTGTGTGTACAAGAAGCCTATTTTTTTTCAATGAGACACGGCAACCTTTTGTTCAAAATTTTACATATATAATAATCATAATATGTGTTGTAAATGGGTAATTCCTTTATAATCTATCAGTTGATTGATGCTGAAGCTTTATTATGCTAAATGAAAACTTGAAAGCCAGATCAGTGAACTCTGATTTAGTGATCAGTTGGCTCTCTAGCTATATAGCACATACCAGGAATTACAGTGTAGGTTTTATGTTTGTTCTAATGATGTTATTACTTGGGACCTAGAAATGCCTGTATCTTGTTTCAATCACCATTCCTCCAGTCAGGTTTCCTGAACAAGGATGGGTAGAAGAAAGGGAATCACAACACTATTCTGAGTACTGGTCTCTATAGACAATGGTTAATTTGGAGCTCAAGGTTTACATTTAAGGACTTAGATAGATCTTTTCTACCTCACTACATTTCTCACACCCCCCAAAATCGAGGAAAAACTAATTTGAGATCAGCACACTCAAGCATACCAACCAAGAAAACTCCTGTTGCCTTTACCTGCTAATTGCTCATTATTTTCCCAATTTTATCCCCCACTTCTTCCATAGTTATACAGTTCTTATTTTTGCCTTCAGGTCATGGACACCCAAGAAGAAAAGAGTGAAAGTGGGGAAGGGTAGGAGGGAAGCATTACCTAGGGGGAAGGGGAAACTTCTGGGGATGAAGGGTATATTCATTATCTTGATTGTAGTGTAAGTTTCACAAGTGTGTGTGTGTGTGTGTGTGTGTGTGTGTGTGTGTGTGTTTATAAAAACTCAGCAGACTGTGCATTCTGAACAATAATACCATCCTTAGAACTGGTCAGTCAGTAATACATTCCCAGTATTTTGTACACATTCTTTACTTTGTTTTATTAATTCACAATTGAACACATAGATTTGCCAGGCAAAAGCCCAGCAAATGACTGATCAAGCCTAAATTGATGTTTTAAAATGCTTAATGATTTTCATTTCTGTCTGGATTTATTAAGTTTTGGATTTACTATTCGAGTGTAAAAGCACAGTAAGATATAATTTCTCCCAAGATCCTAAAATATCAAGTACTAATGTGAAGTTCCAGATCAAAATACAAACTTTTAGAAATGTAGACCAGAGCCAGTTAAATGGCTCATAAACTTTTCACACCTGTCAAGGTTTTAAATGTGTCTGGGTTTGGAGACTGAAGACAATTTGCTTTAAAAAAAATTTTTTTTTAATACTTTCAACTTACTGAAATTTGCAAGTAGAGTACAAAGAACTTTTTTCCTGAACCATTTCAAAATGGGTTGCTGAACAGATGCTACATCAGCCCTGAATGTGTCAGTATTTATTTCCTGCAACGAGGAAGTTCTCCTACATAACCAAAACAGCAATTAAAATCAGAGAAGTAACATTGATACAGTGCTACTATCTCATACTGACCTCATTCAACTTCCATGAATTGTCCTAATACTGTCCTTAAGTAAAAAGATCCAGTCAGTTCAGGATCATACATTGCATTAGTTTTCATGTCTCTTTAGCTATCAGTGTCTGAAATAGTTCCTTACTTTAACCCCGACATTTGTGAACTCAACTATTTTAAGACTATAGGGCAGATATTTTGTAGTATATTCCTCAATCAGAGTATATGTGAAGCTTCCTCATGTTATGATTAGATGAGGTTATGCATCACTGACTAGACAATGAAAAAGTGATGCTGTGTTCTCTTAACAGCCTATCAGGTAGCATATCATTTCAATTTGTACCAATAATGATGATATTCATGTTGACTCCTTAATTAGAGTCTGCCAAGCTTTTCCACTATGAAGATACTATTCTCCTTTTGTAAATGAGTATTTTGAAAGGAGTTTATTTGAAACTATATTAATATCCCATCCCACAACAATCTTTCTATTAATTAATTAATTTATACCGCAAGAGACTTGTGGTCACCTATTTTACTTAAGAGGTTATAATCTCTTACCATCATTTATTTTGATACTCAAATTGCTCCAGATTGCCCAGTGGAAGCTCACTGGAGTTGGCTTCTCTGTCTTCTTCACCTGTCCCCATCATTCTTTGAGTACATCTTCCCTTTGTGGCAGAAGATTGTTCAGACTCCGTCCATACTTACCTTGCCCCAGTCCTAGAATCAGGCATTTCTACAAAGATCCCTGATTCTTTTAGTTGTAGAACAGTAGTTAGAAGCCCAAAATATTGGCTCTCACACTATTGCATTATTGCTTTTCCCATGTCATTTCAGTGGACAGAGCTAGGAAATTCATACACATCTCCCCTACATACACCCATGTGTGCACATCTCTCTCTCTCTCATCTCCATTACATTGCACTGATAACTCCAAGTCTAGTAATAGAGTTCATACAAGTCTTCTCCATTTCAATAACTGTAACTTCTCCAACAGCAAGAAACTTGACTTCCAACTGTCCTATTATATTTGACCAAACCTTCCAGCATGATCACCCCATTGAATAATATTCCATTGTCTGCATGTATCAGTTTATTTACTCATTCATCTAGTGAAGGACATTTGGGTTACTTGATTTATTTTAGCAACTATGGTTATTTAATATTTTCAAAAAGGAATATTCCTTAAAATGATTCTTTGGCATCATAAATTGCAAGTTTATATAATTTGAGGTTTTTGGTCTTAGTAATTCTGAATGTGCTATCCTCTGTCCTGGGAAAATTACATGGCATGGGAAATGGAAAGTATGGATATGCAGAGTTAGACTGACTTGCATTTGAATACTTCTCTGCCACCTACCAGCTCTAAGACCTTGAAAACTCACTTAACCTTGTCAGCTGTGCCTTTAGACCAATCCTGATCTGAAAATGATACATTTACTGAGCCTTGCCAAAACATTTTGAAAGTCATTGTGATACCACTTTTGATGATTATTGGGTTTAAACTTAAATTCCAATTCTAATTTTGCCCTTATGCCCAAGTTCATTTTGTAGTCCTCTTCAGTTAGTTTCCTCTGTCCATCCACCTGCACACCCACCCAACTATCCATGCATCTTATTCTTTAAAAATTAAGTGACATTGTGTGCTAGGCACTGTATTAGGTCCTGAGATGTGGAAGAGGGAGATACAGTCAAGTGAAAAAGACAACATAAAGTGGTACATTTATAAGATGTTATGAGGCCACAGAAAAGAGACCCTGAGTCAGTCTGGCAGATGCTCTAAGAGGCTTCTTGAACAATGGGTTGGGCAACAACAGTGTGGCTGATACTAGAGAAAACAGCACAAGAAAAGGCACAGAATAAGACTTGAACCTGAGAGGCAAATAGTTCACTACACTTTGTTCGCTGGCCTGGGTCCAGACAACCTGCTTGACACCGTGGCCCTTCTAGCTTTTAGGCCTGCCTTGCCTGATCAAGTTTCCTAATGATAGACATGCATTCTACCCATTGTAACAAACTGCTGTCCCATTTGACTCTTTAAATGTTGGTAAAAATCTGCCAGAATGTTCATTATGGTGCTCTGCTGACCTATTTGGACATGTCCATGCCCTTCAACAGACCATTCAGATGCTGAGTATAGAATATCCTTTTTTGGCAGAACCTCCTTAACCTCAGGGGCACATTTATTTCAGATTTTGATCTTTTCCAGCCTACCCCATAATGCTGGAGTTTGTTCTGTGGTATGATCCAAAATCTGGCAGTAGTATTTGTGAGCATATTTTATAAAACTCAAAACGATGTTTCAGATTTCAGATTGTGATAAAGGCTTCTTATAATGTTCATTTATTGATCAGAAATAAGTCACATCGACTGAATAATCTTTGAGAACTATGAGTTAAAAAAGGGAAACATAAAATATAACGAATTCAAGTAAATTATTAAATTTAAATTAAATAATTTTATATATATTATATATTAAACATGTTTAATATAAGCATATAAATAATTATATGTTTAATATATAATATATATTAATATATTAGTTAAATTTAAATAAAATTAAAAGGGAAGTATTTGATATTTGATTATTAGTAGGATGAAATGAGAAGTTCAAATGTGTACATCCTCAAATTTTCACCCCTCTGGTCAAACTTAGATCAACTGACTCATTTAGGGTAATGATTTCCTTCTCTCTGTAAACTCCTTGAGGCCAAATGATGCTTGGTTCATCACTATGATCCTTAGCACACAGCACTAGACTGACACCAGATAAAGATATTTGTTGATTATTTTCTGATACCTAAGAATCATCACCATAATCTTGGTTAAATGTACCATTTCAGGACAATTCTGTGATGGGAATTACAGCTTAAAATGTCTTTCTTCCTCCTCTTTACTGACACAGTAACCACTGGCATATTCAGAAATTCTTCCTAAACATCGTTGCTTCAAAAAGCCTGTCATTTCTAACACTTCCCAACTTGGACAACCCCTAGCTTAGACTCTCCCTCTTAGTATAATAGCAGCAAATATAACATTTTATTTTTAAATTATTTTTAATAGTTCACAAACTATTCTTCCATCAAATTGTTATCAACCCTATGTATACTTCTCTACGTGTACTGACAAGTGTTGTTTGTTTGTTTGTTTTAAATGTAGAAGATATTTCTCCCCTCTGGATCTTTCCCCATCCCTACTGTCCAGCATATAGCTCTACATATACACTGTCTGGGACATATATTGGTCTACTGACTATATCAGCACTATAATAAAAAATGATGTAATTCATGTAAAAGTCTAAAAGTATACTAACCAAAAGAAAAAAAAAATCCAGAGTTTTTAGCCACATCTTTCCTACACCCTTTTCTTATTTTCTGTTACAAAATACAGACAACAGCATACTTTCCTATCAGTATGGAGACCACTGAGACGCTCCTACATTATTCAATCTAACGGCAGTGGCTTCCAAGGGGAAAATAAATTCCTCAACTGAGGCTTCACTGGTCTGCATCGCATGTGCAAGCATGAAGAGTTTCTTTGCTGTCAAGTTTTCAGTTGGGAACAAAATCCCCCTGCTGAGCCATGTTGCTCACTGAAACACTTAAGATATGATTCGGCACATGGAGTCTTGGGCGTCTCTGAGCTGGGACCTCTTCTTCCATGTCCCTAAAGCTCAGGGAGGCACAAGAAATGGGATTCCTGACTATCAGTTGGTAACAGATGTGGCAGGTCCAGAGAACTGACCACCTGTCAGAACATCTAAAGATAAAATCATTTTCTTGCCACCAGTGGGCCATGTATTTGCAATGATGTTTCTGGGAATGTGTCTTACTGAATCATGAGATATAAAGGGGGCAGAGGTTAGAAAAGAAAACATTTTCTTAGGACCCTATTAAATGAACAAAATTATGCTGAGGGTTGAAGTTAAAAAAAAAAATTATGAAGTAAAGTCCCCAAGGCAGGTGCTTATAATCAGGTTGGGGCACCACAGTTCAGAATTTTAAAGATACATGGCAGTGAAGATAAGTTGTAAAATATGCCACATCAGCAGTGTAACTATAAATACTATAGAAGTTCTAAAGGAAAGTGATCACCACGTACTGAGAACTGGAAGTGGAAAAGATCTAACGGAGAAGACATGAGAAATGAAATTTACAGAAAGTTTAGGATTTTAAGCAGGGATGGGAAAGGCAAATTTGGGCACATGAACAGACCACTAATATTGCTTTAGAAGCAATGTGTGACCAATTGCACGGTTAGTAGTGTAGTTTGAGTCGGATATTTACAGGCATATAAAGATTATCCTAAAGACTATTTCCTATAGGCAATGAGGAGTCATTGTTGCTATGTTAACTTATATGAGAAGTTAAAAGTTGGGCTCCGTGAAAGTCAACTCCAGAGTGGATAGTTCAAAAAGGGGAAAAAATGGAAAAATGGAATCAAGGAAATTTCTAGGAAATTATCAAATCATGCAGATATAAAATAATGAGGTGTTGCACATACTTCAGAGCTCTAGAAAGGTATAGGGGAATCCAGATGTCAATAATGTGTAAGTTATAGATGCTGCACTATTTTCAGCTAAAAGCATTTACAATTTCATGTAAGCTTGGTGGTGGCAAAATCATAGAGGGTGAAATGTATCTTCAGAGCTATCCTCTTTTCTGACTCATTCAGCAAATGTTCATTGAGTACCTAACCATGTGCCAATCTCAGTATCAGACACCACCCTCATCATTTTTGGCAATGCACTGGCTCTCCTGAAAATGCTTCAGAATTGTACCCAATTTTCTTTTTTTTTCTTTTTAAAGATTTTATTTATTCATGAGAGATAGAGGGGGTGGGCAGAGGCAGAGGGAGAAGCAGGCTCCCCACGGAGCAAGGAGCCCGATGTGGGATCCCAGGAGCCTGGGATCAGGGCCTGAGCCGAAGGCAGACGCTTAACCGACTGAGCCACTCAGGCGCCCAGAACTGTACCCAATTCTCGTTCATCAGGTTCTTTACCATCAATGCACTCTGCCTGCTAGATAATAAATTAATGCAGCAGTTTTAGTTTTATAAAAAAAAATTGCTATTCCTAGGTAAAGCCTTTTCAATTCAATTAAAAATATACTCCAAAAGGTCAATACCAAGAGGTAATAAGGACAGAAGATTTGCTCCTTGTGGCCAGCTAGCAAAGTGAAGGGAGGATCGTGTTTCTCTTTACTTTGTTTATTTGTGGGCACATGCTACAGACAAAGACTTTTGGTCATCCCACTATAAATTTCCAAAATAGCTATGGTACAGAACAGCACAAAGCGTTCACAACTCTAACTGGTCCCCTGCTTCACAAGTTCTATGAGCCTCCTTTGTACTGCTCTGCAACAATGTACACTGTTATCACCCACTCTTCATTATTTGTGTGACTCAAATATGAAAAGGTACAATGCATTGTCACTCTATATTTTTCGCAGATTGTTCATTTTGATTCAAGTTTATTATGAAAATTTTAGGCAAGCAATAGCTCAGAGGAAAGAAAGCTGCTCTTACAAAGGAAAGGCCCAGCTGAATAGATGGGAGAGATAGCCGATGCACACAATACCCAGAAGACTTAAGAATGGCAAAGATAACTGATAAACCAAGGTCTCATTCTTGATGATGTCTACATGAGATTTTGTGCCTTGCACTTCTGGGAGGGCAGGAACACTCCAGCCACTTCCAACACGAACAGCAGCTGAAGATGCCTCTGTTTTCCCACATGTCCCTTAGTGTTCTCTCTGGTAAGCAGAACCTGCTCCATTTCTCAAAGTAAAAGCCATTTCTGTGGGGCTTTCAAGGAGCTGGCAACCCTGAAGTATACCCTCTCTAGAATCCCCAGACCGCAGGGATAGGTTTGTGATCAGGAAGAGTCCTCGGTGCAAACAGCTAGAAAATAAGTTAAGATGACTCATCTTCCAGAATGCTTAGGGTTAAACTAAAGTTCTGAAAGGGGTGTTTACAAACAACTGGGGAAAGAGAAAAGTCTTGGAATATTAAAGCAGGAATGTATAATTCATAAGGCACAGGCTGGAATAAAACAAATTATTTTTTTAAACCCAGCTTTTACTTCAATTCTAAGTTCTGCTGGCATATAGAAGAGTGCTTTATTTTTTATTTTTTAAAGATTGTATGTATTTATTTGACAGAGAGAGACACAGTGAGAGAGGGAACACAAGCACGGGGAGGGGGAGAGGGAGAAGCAGGCTTCCCGCTTGAGCAGGGAGCCCGATGCGGGGCTCGATCCCAGGACCCTGAGATCATGACCTGAGCCAAAGGCAGATACTTAATGACTAAGCCACCCAGGCACCCCTAGAATAGTGCTTTAGAGAATTAGAGAGCCATGCTCATGGATTGGAAGAACCTACATTGTGAAGATGTCAATGCTACCTAGAGCAATCTACACATTCAATGCAATCCCCATCAAAATACCATCCACTTTTTTCAAAGAAATGGAACAAATAATCCTAAAATTTGTATGGAACCAGAAGAGACCCCGAATAGCCAGAGGAATATTGAAAAAGAAAAGCAAAGCTGGCGGCATCACGATTCCGGACTTCCAGCTCTATTACAAAGCTGTCATCATCAAGACAGTATGGTACTGGCACAAAAACAGACACATCGATCAATGGAACAGAATCGAGAGCCCAGAAATGGACCCTCAACTTTATGGTCAACTTATCTTTGAGAAAGCAGGAAAGAATGGAAAAAATAGAGTCTCTTCAACAAATGGTGTTGGGAAAATTGGACAGCCACATGCAGAAGAATGAAACTGGACCATTTCCTTACACCACACACAAAAACAGACTCCAAATGGTTGAAAGACCTAAATGTGAGACAGGAGTCCATCCAAATCCTAAAGGAGAACACAGGTAGCAACCTCTTCGACCTTAGCCGCAGCAACTTCTTCCTAGAAACATCACCAAAGGCACAGGAAGCCAGGGCAAAAATGAACTATTGGGATTTCATCAAGATAAAAAGCTTTTGCACAGCAAAAGAAACAGTCCACAAAACCAAAAGACAACCGACAGAATGGGAGAAAATATTTGCAAATGATATATCAGATAAAGGGCTAGTATCCAAAATCTATAAAGAACTTATCAAACTCAACACCCAAAGAACAAATAATCCAATCAAGAAATGGGCAGAAGACATGAACAGACATTTTTCCAAAGAAGACATCCAAATGGCCAACAGGCATATGAAAAAGTGCTCAACATCGCTCGGCATCAGGGAAATCCAAATCAAAACCTCAATGAGATACCACCTCACACCCGTCAGAATGGCTAAAATTAACAAGTCAGGGAATGACAGATGTTGGCGGGGATGTGGAGAAAGGGGAACCCTCCTACACTGTTGGTGGGAATGCAAGCTGGTGCAACCCCTCTGGAAAACAGTATGGAGGTTCCTCAAACAGTTGAAATTAGAGCTACCATTCGATCCAGCAATTGCACTTCTGGGTATTTACCCCAAAGATACAAATGTAGGGACCCGAAGGGGTATGTGCACCCCAATGTTTATAGCAGCAATGTCCACAATAGCCAAACTGTGGAAAGAGCCAAGATGTCCATCGACAGACGAATGGATAAAGAAGATGTGGTATATATACACAATGGAATATTATGCAGCCATCAAAAGGAATGAGATCTTGCCATTTGCAACGACGTGGATGGAACTGGAGGGTGTTATGCTGAGTGAAATAAGTCAATCAGAGAAAGACATGTATCATATGACCTCGCTGATATGAGGAATTCTTAATCTCAGGAACAAACTGAGGGTTGCTGGAGTGGTCGGGGGTGGGAGGGATGGGGTGGCTGGGTGATGGACATTGGGGAAGATATGTGCTACGGTGAGCACTGTGAATTGTGTAAGACTGTTGAATCACAGATCTGTACTTCTGAAACAAATAACGCAACATATTTTAAGAAAAAAGAAAAAGAAGAAGATAGCAGGAGAGGAAGAATGAAGGGGAGTAAGTCAGAGGGGGAGACGAACCAGGAGAGATGATGGACTCTGAAAAACAAACTGAGGTTTCTGGAGGGGAGGAGGGTGGGGGGATGGGTTAGCCTGGTAATGGGTATTGAGGAGGGCACATTCTGCATGGAGCACTGGGTGTTATGAACAAACAATGAATCATGGAACAGTACACCAAAACAAATAATGTAATATATGATGATTAACATAACAATAAAAAAATTAAAAAAAATGACAGAGAGGAAAGGAAGACCAAGAAGTCTGTACATGAAATAATTTAATATAATAATTTAATATTAAAAAGTAAATTATACATACTATAATACACATGTATGGAATATATAAATATATACATTATACTATAAATATATATAATAATATGAAAAGAAATGCTGCTTTTGCATAAACATACCTGGGTATTCCCCCCTTTTCTGCAAAGAATTTAGGTAAGACTAAACAACTCAACTAAACACATCCTATTTGTCTCTTGTACCCTGGACACGTCCACATTTTCACTTCTTAACATACCATGGTCTCCATGCCACTGAAACACTGCATAGATTTCTTCTGCCCAAGGATGCCAGAGAAAATAGAGTCCCCAGTTAAATTTGAATTTCAGATAAACAATAATTACTTTTATTAAAAGTATGCCCCATAAATTTTCAGATTCAACCAGGTATCCTGTATTTTAAATTAGACATTTTAAGATAATTTTAGGTACACTGGAAAATGTAAGAAATGAGACAGCAAGATCCCTTGTGCTCTTTACTCAGTTTCCTCCTGCAAAATTATTATGATATCACACCCAGGATACTAACTGTGCAATCAAGATACAGGATATTTGCATTACCACACATATCCCCTTGTTGCCTTCTTATAGTCACACTCACTTTCCTCCCACCGTAACCCTCCTTAATTCCTAACAACCAATCACCTGTTCTTCTGTAATTATGTCATTTAATGAATGTTAAATGGACAGCATGTAATTTTTTGCAACTGGCTTTTTTCACACAGCATAATCCTCTGAAGATTCATTCAGGTTGCTGTGTGTAAGAGTATCTCATTGCTTTTAATTGCTGAATAGTATTCCATAATATGTATGTACCACAGTTAAACCATTCTTTCCTTGAAAGACATTGGGTTCTTTTCACTTTTAGGTCATCACAAATAAAGCTGTTATAAATATTTGCACATGAGTTTTTGTATGGAAATAATTCATTTCTCTCTGCGATAAATGTCCATGAGTGCAACTGCAATTGCTTAGTCTTATGGTAGTTAGGTTTTTTTAGAAACTACCAAATTGTTTTTCAGAGCAGCTGTACCATTTTGCATTCTCACCAATGTATGAATGATCCAGTGTCTCTGCATATTCTGCAGCATTTGGTGTTGTCACAATTTTTTTTTTATTTTTGCCATTCTGACAGGTGTGTAGTGATATCTCATGGGAGTTTTCATGTGCACTTTCCTAAGCCAATGTTGCTGAAATTCTTTTCATGTGCTTATTTGCCTTCTTCATGTCCTCTTTGATGAAATATTTGTTTCTTTGCCCATTTTATGATTGGACTGTTTACATACTGTTGAATTTTAAGGGTTCTTTATACATTCCAGATAGTTACTTGTCAGATTATTTGGTTTACAAATATTTTCTCCAATTCTACGTCTTTTCATCCTATTAATAGGTCTTTCACAGAACAACGGATTTCAATTTTGATGAAGTCAAATTTATCAATTTTTTTTATGGTTCATGCTTTTAGTGTCAAGTCTAAGAACTCTTTGCCTATGTCTTGATCCTGAAGATGCTTTCCTATTTTTTTTCCTAAAAGTTTAATAGTTCTACAATTTACATTTAAGTCTGTGATCCATTTTCAGTTAATTTTTGTATAATGTATGAAACCTAGGTTAAGGTTTACTAATTTTTTGCATATGGATATCCAATTTCTCCATACCATTCTTCCTTTATTTGACTGCTTTGCTATGTTTATCGCTTCAATAATACCATACACTATCGATTGCTGTAGCTATGTAAGTCTTGTACTTGAGTAAATTTATTCCTCCAACTTTGTACTTCTTTATCAAAAATTTTTAACTATTCTAGGGGCACCTGGGTGGCTCAGTCGTTAAGTGTCTGCCTTCAGCTCAGGTCATGAATCTAGGGCCCTGGGATCGAGCCCCGCATCGGGCTCCCTGCTCTGCGGGAAGCCTGCTTCTCCCTCTCCCACTCCTGCTGCTTGTGTTCCCTCTCTCACTGTGTCTCTCTCTGTCAAATAAATAAATAAAATCTTAAAAAAATTTTTTTTTTTAACTATTCTAGTTTCTTGGCCATTCCATAGGAAATTTACACTAATCTTGTGTATAGCTACAAAAAAATCTTGCTGGAGTTTTGATAGCAATTTTGTTAAACCTGTATATCTATTTGAGAAGATCTGAAATCTTTACTATGTTGAGTGTTCCAATCCATAAACAAAGCATGTCTCCCTATTTATTTCGATCTTTGATTCATTTCATCAACTGTATAGTTTTCAACATACAAGTTCTGTACACATTTTGTTAGATTTGTACTTAAGAAATTCATTTTTTAAAGATTTAATTATTTATTTGAGAGAGAGAAAGAGAGAGAGCAGAGGGAGGGGCAGAGGGGAGAGGGAGAGGAAGAGAATCCCAAGTAGACTCTCTGCTGAGAATGGAGCCCAATGCAGGGCTCGATCCCAGGACTGTGAGACACCACCTGAGCCAAAAATCAAGAGTTGGACACTCAACTGACTGAGCCACCCAGGCACCACAAGAAATTCATTTTTGAATAATCAGAAATGGCATTAAATTTCTAATTTTTGTTTCTGCAGATTTATTGATAGTATATAGAAATATAATTGATTTTTTATGTTTCTTATATCCTGTGACCTTGTGGAATTCACTTTAATAATTCTAGGATTATCTTTTTTCTTTTGCGTTCTTTTTTTAAATTTTACTTATTTTTTATAGTTTAAAGTTTTTTTTTTTTTTTTTTTTGAGAGAGAGAGTGTGCTTGGGGGAAGAAGGAGAAGGAGAGGGACAAGCAGACTCCATGCTGAGTGCAGAGCCCAACACAGGGCTCAATTCCACAAATCTGAGATCATAACCTGAGCTGAAATCAACAGTCAGACACTCAACTGACTGAGCCACAGGCACCCCTTTTTTTCTTTATGTTTTTTAAAATCCTTGACATTTTCTACATAATCGTGTTGTATGTAAATACAGAAAGTTTTATTTCTTTTTTTTTTAACATATTTGTTTTCCTTATTTCACTGCCTAAAACTTCCAGCATTATGTTAAATAAGAATGGTAAGAGTCGATATCCTTGGGGTGCCTGGGTGGCTCAGTCGTTAGGCATCTGCCTTCGGCTCAAGTCATGATCCCAGGGTCCTAAGATCGAGCCCCGCATCTGGCTCCTTGCTCCACGGGAGACCTGCTTCTCCCTCTCCCACTCCCCCTGCTTGTGTTCCCTCTCTCGCTGTGTCTCTCTGTCAAATAAATAAATAAAATCTTTAAAAAAAAAAGAGTTGATATCCTTGCCTTGTTCCTGATCTTAGGAAGTTTTCAATCTTTTACCTGTAATTATAATGTTAGCTACAGATAACCTGTGAATGTTATCAGCTGTGGAAATTCCTCTCCATTCCTGCTCTTCTGTGAATTTTTATCATAAATGGATGTTGAACATTGTCAAATGTTTTTCATGCATCAATTGATATGATCATGAATATTTTTTCTTCAGCCTGTCAAAATGGTGGATTACATTTATTTATTTTTGAACATTGAACCAGCCTTGTATCCACTGTATAAATTCCACTTGGTCATGGTGGATAATTATTTTTACACACTGTTGGGTTTAATTTGCTAATATGTTTTTGAGGATTTTTACATCAACGTTCATGAGAGATACTGGTCTATAGTTTTCTCTAATATCATTATCCAGTTTTTGTGTCAGAGTAAGGCTGGTCTCATAGACTGACTTAGGAAGTATTCCTTCTATTTTATGAAAGAGATACCAGAAAGTTCCTATTATTTCATCCTTAACCATTTGGTAGAATTCTCCAGTGAAACCATATAGGGCAGGGGGGTTCTTTTTGGGAACTTGTAAAATTATGAAGTCAATTTCAATAGTAGGTATAGGGTCATTCAAATGATCTATTTCATATTGGGTGAGTTGTGGTAGTTTGTGTTTTTCAAAGTAAATGTCTACTTGTTTAAGTTACCAAATGTAAATCTGTAGAGCTGTTTATAGTTTTCCCTTTTATCTTTTTGGTGTCTGCAGAGTCAGTAATGATATACCAATCCATTCCCAAGACTGGTAATTTGTGTTTTCTCTTTGTTCTTTGTCAGTTTTGCTGGAGGTTTGTCAATTTTATTGATTTTTTTTTTTCAAACAACCAACTGTTTCAATGGTTTTCTGTATTATTTTTCTGTTTTCATTTACTTTAACTCTTATATTTATAATTTATTTATTTTCCTTGCTTTGTGTTTGTTCTTCTTTTTCTAAGTTCCTGAGCTGGGTGCTTAGGTTATTAATTGGATACTTTTCCTCTTTCCCAATATCTGCATTTAGTCCTATAAATTTTCCTCACAGGAATGCTTTAGTTATATTCTACAAATTTGGATAGGTACTTTCAATTCATTAAATTCAATACATTTTTTTTCATTTCCCTTGAGACTTCTTCGACCCACAGGCTATGTAGTTTATAAGTGTTTGGAGATTTTCCAGTTATCGTTCCCTTCCTCTTATTTATTTCCACTTTGATTCCATTGTAATCAGAGAACATTTTTTTTACCTTTGTTGAGGTTTGTTTTGTGACCCAGGATATAATCTGTCTTGACATATATTCCATGGACACTTGGATATGTATTCTGCTATTGTTGCATATTCTATAAATGTCAAATAGACCCTGTGGTTAATGCTAATGTTGAGTTCTTCTATATCCTTACTCATTTTCTGTCTATTCATTTTATCAATTGTTCAGAAAAGATTGTTGAGATCTCCAAGTGTAATTATCAGTTGGTCTATTTCTTTTTTTAATTTTATCAGTTTCTGTTTCACATATTTGGCATATCTATTGTTTGGTGCATACAAACTTAGAATTGCTATACTTTCTTCATAGACTGACCTTTTATCATTATAAGATGTTCCTCTCTCTCTGGATAATTTACTTTGCTCTGAATTCTGTTTTATCTGATAGGAAAATAGCCATTCCTGCTTTTTAAAATTAAACTCTTTATATCTTTGTTCATTTTTCTATTTTTAATCTGCCTATATCATTATATTTGAAGTGATTTTTGTGTAGACAGCATACAGTTGGATCATATTTTTAATCAACTCTGCCAATCTCTAGCTTTTACTTAATGTATTTAATTCATTTACATTTAATATATTTTTATGTAGTCTGACATTATATTTTTGTATTTTGTTTGTCCTCTGTTTCTTGTTCTCTGATTTCTTTTGTCCTGCCTTTTGTGTAAGTTACTTAAACATTTAAATTCTACTTTATAGTGATTTTGAGTATATCTCTTTGAGGTTTGCTCTAGATATTAAATTACACAAATGTAACTTAAAGTTTTTTGGTGTTATTTTCCCTATTTGATAGAGAAGAGAAATATTGCCCCATTTATCCCTCCTTACCCTTCACTGTTTATATAGCCTTAAATATTTCCTCCACATATATTCAAAACATCATACAACATTGTTTTTGTTGTTGTTTGCTTCAACTATCAAACATAATTTAGAAAACTCAAGAGGAGAAAGAAAGCCTATTGCATTCACCCATATTTTTCCTTATCATGATCCTTCTTCATCCCAGGGGTTCGAGTGCTCCTTCTTTTATTGTTTCCTTCCTCTCTAGAGAACGTCCTTTATACATTCCCTTAGGGTATGTCTGCTGCAATCAGTTTTCTTGGTTTTCCTTCATTTATCTTGAATTTCCCTTCATTCCTGGAGGATATTTTGCTGGGGAGATAATCCTGGATAGACAGTTCCTTCTTGGTTTCTTGGTTCCCTGATAAGAGAAATACAACCATTCCAACTATTTTTACTCTATAGGTAAGGTGTCATTTTTATCTGGGTGTTTTCAAGTTTTTTTGTCCCCCTTAGTTTTCAGTTTAATAATGACATGTTTTGGCATGGGTTTCCTTGTTGTTCTATTTTTATTATTTATCTTCCAGCTCGCTATTTTTTCCCCCTCTGTCTCCTATATTCTGCTGTTGAGCCATTCACTGAGCATTACACATCAGTTATTGTATTCAATTCTGAAATTTCCATTTGATTTTTCTTTGTATTTTCTATTTTTTGATGAGTCATTTTTTACTGAGATGTTCCATTTTTCCATTTGTTTCAAATGTGTTCATAATTATTCATTAAAGCCTTTTTATTATAGGTGTTTTTAAAAATCTTTTTAGGGGGGCGCCTGGGTGGCTCAGTCATTAAGCGTCTGCCTTTGGCTCAGGTCATGATCCCAGGGTCCTGGGATCGAGCCCCACATCGGGCTCCCTGCTCTGCGGGAAGCCTGCTTCTCCCTCTCCCACTCCCCCTGCTTGTGTTCCCTCTCTCGCTGTGTCTCTCTGTGTCAAATAATATCTTAAAAAAAAAAAAAAACCTTTTTAGGGAACTCTAATTCCGTCTTCTTAAGTCCTTGCATCTACTGATTGTCTTTTTTCATACACTTTGAGATCTTCCTGGTTCTTAGTACGACAAAAATTTTCAAATGAAACTTGGACATTTTTTTAATGAGACTCAGGATTATATTTAAAGTTTTTTTGTTGTTGTTTTAGCTGACTTCCTATGACACTGTACCAGCAAGGGAAGACAAGCTATTACCTTATTACCTCCAGATACAGAGAAAAGTCCAAATTTCACACTCTCTCTTCATTGTTATCAAAGGTACATGGAGGAGGGAAGGAGTGCCTCCTTATTACTGTTGGATAGGGATGGTTATTTTTACTTCCTATGTGGTCTCTACCGACAAGATAGTAGGGAGTAGCATTTATACTGTTGGTTGATATGGTGGAAGCCCTGACTCTCCAATAGACCTCACCTGACAAAACCTCAGTAGGAGGTGTGCTTTGTTACTGGTAGTTTGGGGTAAAGGCCCAGGCTTTCCATATCATTTCTACTGATAATATGGAATAATGGGGTAAGGAGTGACCTTATTATCAGTCATCAGGGATGGAAATTCCAGATCTATATTTGGCCATCCCTGACACTACCTTGGCAAAGATGTTAAGGTACCTCATTATAGCCTTGTAATCAGAAGTCAAGCAGAAGTCTAGGCTCCTCACACATGTTTCTCCTGCTATAATGAGTGGAAATACAACTACAAATATTTCTGCAGTGTTTGGCTACAGAGGATCTATTATTTTCTAAAGGTTTTATCCCTTCCTGGTCAGTCCCCTTCCTGATCTTTTGGCTAGTGAGAGTAGGCTTTTCTTGAGGCTCTTTTTTGCTTGTGCTATTGTATTTTCCCAGGTTTCTCATCCAAATTTAGAATTTATGAGATAAAAAACAATCCCAGGGAACTCACCACCATTTTGTTCTTTGGGTCCTATGGTCCCTATCCAGTCTGCCTTCTTTTATCTTTCAGAGTCTTCTTATATTTGTTTTATATGTAATGATCAAGGTTTTTAGCTGTGTTTAGCAGAAAGAATAGGGAAAATTATGTCTACCTCATCTTTACAGAAGAAGTACATCCTATATTTTTATTTGATAAATTTGGCTATCCTACTTTGCCTAAAACATTCTGTACTTCTCTTCCACCCTCACCTGAATTCCATAGGTATCACTTACTCTTCCTATTAGTTCTAAGTTTAATAATCACTTCATCCTGTAAAACACATAATGCATTGATGAAATGTAGTATTTTGATTGTACCATGCATTTGTTGAAGCACTAAATTCAGATACAGTTTGTATGATTAGGTTATTGCTTTCTTCCAAACTTAACTGTAAGTACCATGTAGGTAGGAATAAGATTGGTTTTTGCCCATCATTATATTTCTAGGGTTTCCCCAGTCCTTAGCATATAGAGGCAGCAGTCAGTGAAAACTGCTAAATAGATAATTAAATATTAACAATATCAAATATCCACAGAAGGATTCAGAATGGTAATAAGAATACAGGTGATTGGGAACTATGGACAGTGACTGCTATTGGGGGGAAAAATTCTTTCCATAGAAGGGGATAAAACAGGGAAAGCCCCTACATGGGCCTTGCTCAGTAACATGGTGTAACAACTCTTTACAGAGGATAAGGTTTAGAGTAGAGGTCATTCCACTTTTAGTATTTCAATATTTACTCCTTAAAGTATTCACACCAGTGCATAACACCTGGACTAGTACGCTATTATGAGTTCAGTGACTGGGAAAGTCCATGGTTGAATTGGTTCTTGTCATTTCAGTTTTCCTGTTAGCAAGGGAAAGAGGGAAACAGATATTTCCAGGCAAACAACATACCTATGTTGTAAGAAAAGAAAAGTAGGAAAAGGGGAAGCATCACCTTATGTATAGGAAAGAGAACAATCATAGAAAACCACTGCATTTGCTGGAGTCACTAGTCAAGGCACTGCTTGGCTGCAGCTCTCTGTGGACTCAGCACAGCTGAACCTCTTAAAGCAAGGTCAGATAAATTAACCAGAGTTAATTTCTTGAAATTACTTGGTCATCAAACTTATATGTCTCTTCTCCTGTCATGAGTAAACCTTCAGAGTGATTCTGCCTCTTTCTCCATATGTAGGCTGAAGGGGAAGATGGACACAATGTTCATTTTCATTTCTGTAAATGGCACCTTCACTCTTCTTCAAAACTTTGAGAGGAGATGGTAGAGGGAGGAAGATAATATTATAGCATAAGCCAATACTTTAAAATGACAGAATTTGCTTTTAATGGAATCAACAGTACTGATCGTTTCATAAACAAAACAATACAATTTTGCTCTTATCTTCTCCAGAAAACTTTGCACTCTTACTTGTATTTCCTTTTAACTCCTTCTTTAGGTTTAAATAATATAGATGTATTATTACCCACATTAGAACAGAGACACAGTGAGTGCTATGTTATAGGGAAGAGAGCCTAAAATGCAATGATTGGAGGTGGAAACTGGTTGGGGGCTGCCCATTTTCTAAAGATGTTCCATAAGGGGAATAAAAGATCCCCAGTTGAGAGCAAGTTGATAAAATATTAATAACAGTTTTATTTTTGGTAGAGTACACCAATCACTTTCCCTGTTCAACCATTCATTTATTTTCTTTTTGGATGAACCTGAAGTTGTAGAATATTTGAGAAATGTGAACTCTCCCCGCCTCAACAGCACTCACCCCATCTCTTTCCTCAGTCCTGCCCCCATCATATTCCCTATAACCTCAAAGGATCAGGAGTTGCCAAGAATGAGAAATGGTGGAGGATATGACTTGTCAAGCTCAAACTAGTCAGGAACATGCGGATTTGAAGTTTCAAAGCAAAACTAAGCCTTTCAGGTTTGGAGTTTGGTTAATAATATGGAGGATTTAAGTGGGATTTTTCTTGGAGGCAGTTCAAAGAATTTCATTTCTTAGTCTGTCTTTTTTCCTTAAATGAGCGAAACAGGGAGGAAGTCGCAGAAATTGTCAGCTTATTGCATAAGGCAGAAAATTTGATGTGATTTTCCTAAATGGCAGTGGGTTGGAGGAATGATGCGAACAGCACTTTATCCATGGGCTGTTGCGGTTTGAAACCCATGTCAAGATGATTCTAATTACTAAAAACTGGGATAGAGAGCTCATAAATCGGAATGAAGTCTTACTATTGACATATAAACGATATCCTTCTCATGTGTAAACCACAGTTAAGGAAGCGATAGAAAAGATTAAGGCTCAGTTACCCCTCTAAAGGCCCAGGCAACCTATTTGTTGAGCAGAATATAATTCAAAGTTTTGAGAAGAATAAACTCAGGAATTCAGAGGAGGGATTTATGGTTGTCAGATAAAATAGTCAGAGGAAGCTTTGTACAAGAGGAAGGGTTGAGCTGAGCTTCAAAAGAGAAACATAATTTATGTAATGTGAAAAACTGGAAATTGCATTTGAATGTATGTTTGTTCTTTAGGTTTAGGTGATCTGGGTAAGCTGTAGGAATTCCAGATATAAATCACAAGGAGTCTTCCTCCGAATAGAACTAAACCAATTATTGTGAAAACAGAGGTTTGCCCTTTGCTCTTTCACGTAGCCTGGTTTGGGTGAATCTGTAGGGTATTAGTTTATGATTGTCACTGGTTGAGTTACAACAGTATTTTAGAAACAAGATACAAGCCAGGTTATGTTCTGTTATCCAGAACATGGGAATGCTAAATCAACTTGAAAAAGACACACTACATGGAAGGGAAGGGGGAGCACTGAGGACAGAAAGGAAGTTGAAGATAATGAGGGCTTACAGGCAGATTGGCTTGTGGACCAGAAAAAGGAAATAGCTCATATGACATACTTATATTCCCCTTTCCAGACTTTTTGCTTTAAAATGAGGCAGTTATGCTGACCTGCTCTTAGTATTTATAGTTCTCCATCACCTGACCCAAATTTACACATTCCAATAAATCTCCCCAAATATACTCTTTTATTGTATTGCTTAATGGCTCCTCCCTATTTTCTACACTGATCCATTTTTTTATATATCCTGTAATATGTATTTCAAGTCCATTACTTATACTCTATTAAAACTAAAACATGTACACTTTATCATCCAACCTAACATGTTTTATAGGCAAATATATTCACAGACAACATCATTCACATACCTGATATCTCCTAAGATAAATCCTCCTGCTTGAAATATCTAGTCCCAATTCACTGAAATGCTTTTCTTTCTAGAAAGATACTTCTAAAGCAGTTTATACTTCAAATAGTCTTCCCAAGCTCATAGCTAATCTTTGATACTTTGCCTCAAACTGAAGTTCTTCCCTTCTTCATCACTGAATTAAATTCCCTTACCTTTTTGCTTGCACATAATTTAAACACATAAGTAATGTAAAGTCTCTAATGCGTTCCCTGAAGATATATTTCTGCATCATAATGTTCTACTTAGATCATAAACTACTCAAGGTCAGTGTGAGTGCCTATTTAACTCTCTTCATGTTCTTCTTACAGCAGCATGTTACTAAGAGATCCTGAATAATTGTCCTCATGAAAAAGTAGTTGAAGGTGTTTTTCTCCTTAGCATTGGCAAGAAAACCAAGGTTAAGTTGAAAAGTTATTAGAAACCACTGAAGTTCAATGAAAAAAAAATATTATATTGTACCTAGGTATTTGTATTTCTTTATATCTTGACTCAAGATGAGCTTTCTCTTAAAAAAAAGTTAGTAAATGCTAATAACTATGAAGTAGTTAGATTTCTGCCATAATATTAAGAAAGAAATAAATTTTAATAAAAGAAATTAGGATTCAAGGTATGGATGGGATCCTTGCCTTGGAATTTTGTAAAATCAGAAAAATGAGGACACTGAGTTCACAGGTGGGGTCACTGAGGGTTAAGCATTGCAAGGTTGATACCTTACCTTGGCAACCAGATGTTTGGAGGCACAAGGTCCTTCTCTGATTAAGTGAACATTAGCCTTGACATACCAAAGTCAGGCAGTCCTCATGTACTCTCCTAGTAGCTTGCAAAATGTATCCCAAAAGCTGGGGGTTCAATTGAATCTTAACACTCAGACTCATTGATCAGGGGGCTGTGCAGTTTCTACCACCCAAGTTAGGTCATTCCAGATTAGATCATTTGAAGCCCTCCTGAAATAATTCATCCAGTAACTTTACTAGTTTCTTATTCCTCAAGTACAAATGACACATAAAATATGATATTGTGTTTGTCCACGTTGCTCTCTTTTAGGATATTCAAAGGCATGCTCACACTTATCAATAACATATTCATGATTTCAAAGAAAAGGTCTGAGACCAAATCAAACTTGAATACATATTCACTTAAGAAGCTTCCAGTCGAAGACTGCATGGATTAGCCCAGGTTCACAAAGTGAGCTTATTCTAGATTATCTTTTTGTGTCTTCTGGGTCTCATTCACAAAAGTACCTTTCTGGGACTTGAGTACTGAAGCAGAGAAGAGAGAACACACACAAATAAAAAATCTTGACATCAGCCTTGCCAACTTTCTGAGGATTATCATTTTTAGAGTAAATCTGATCAAGCAGAATGTGTCCAATATTGCCTACACAAGTTAGAATACATAGAACATCGCCTTCAAGATCACAATTCCTTCTTTAACCTAAATTACTACAATTCCTTCTCTAACCTAAATTATTATCACCCTCATCTTTGCTCCAGAAACTCTAGCCACAGGGTCTCTCTTTCACTTCTGGAAAATTCCACATTCATTTCCAGCCCAGAGCATTTTCCTCTGATGATCCTCACCTAAAACATACCCTGTTCTTCTATCTGCCTGACTCCTACTCAGCTCATGGGTCTCTGCATGAAGATCACTTTCTCACCTATGCTTTTGCTTACCATCGTAATTCCATAGGAAGCACATTTATTACTTTCTCCCAAAGCACAACGTTCTTCACCTTCATGATACTTAACAAAATTGTGCTTTGTGAATTTTGTATTTCAGTGTGTTGATTGGCTCGTAGTAATTTTTCACACTGTGTTGGAAGTCCTTAGCACCTGGACTAGGTAGGTCCTCAACAAATATTCATACATAATGCTCATGTAGTCTGTTGGTGAACCTGTAGCACTAGAATGTCCTGCCTCAGGCATCTAACTATATGAAGCGATATGGGGAGGGAGGGTACAGAGTAGAAGACCACTTCCTTCTGGTAAAAGAATAATCTGAGATCCAGGCTGTTGTTAGATTTAAGAACAGAGGAAAACATTTTGTCTATATTCCTGGTCCAATCCTTGGGACTACATCTCAATTCTTACAGAGAGATAAGTTATAGGCACATAAAAACTGAAATAACTGTATTGATAATGGCATTTTTGATACTCAAGACTGGAGATATAAAGACAAGGTGGGTTCTCTCTTCACACCCTTGAGGAGCTGTGAGGTGTAGTAGTAACTGTGGCACTGAACCATGGCCCAGTGGTTGACCCAGCTATGCTTAATGGAACAGCCAGAAAGGAGGCTACATGCATTTCTGGGAGGAGAAGAATATGAGTAATTGAGTTTCTGAGCATAAGATACACATAGAGGTTCCCAGAAATAACTGAGGCATTCTGAGGGACAGATTTGGTATCTCCTAGTTATACATACCAAAATTTCCTGAATTAATAGGTATAGACTAGAAGGATTTGGGGACACTTAGGTTAATATTAATAATGTGAACATTTCCTTGATCTATCATTTCTTTGAATCTGTGACACCTACTTCTGCTTTTATTTTTTACATTGTAACTTTTTTTTTTCCTTTAATCAGGATGCTTTTTTCAATCTATATCAAAACACACTTGCCAGCTGCTGGAGGGGGAGCAATTTAAGATAAATTCATCACTGCCTGTGAATTTACCAACTTAGCTTTGCTTTATGGTATCCACCCATCTATTGCAAAGTTAGCCAAGTCATTGACATCAGTAACTACTTATAAATGCCTAAATGTCATGTTCTCTTCAAAAGACACATAGTGGATGTAGTTTTGAAACAATAATTTATTATGCTAGTATGTAATAGAACAGGGCACAATCTCTCATACACTAGACAAAACAATTCAGGGGGCAGAAACTACCAAATCTCAGGAATATATCATCGTATTTCCATTAAGCCAGAGGGGCTGGGCATGCCTGAGCAATACTTCATGAAGGACCACTACTTAGGTACCAAACAACATGTTTCATGAAGTTTTGGTAAGATATTAAGCTTTTTTTTCCCCCATTGGTAAGTATTTCAATTATTTGGGCGAGAAAAGATGACAATATGTTTAACCAAAAAGAAAATGCAAATAAAGAACTAGTGTTCCATGTTCCTCAAAATTATGTCCATCATAAAGCTGCCAAACATGAATCTTATGAGTTATGAGCTGTGTGTCCCTGTGATGCTGTACATAAATGTCAACCTCCCGAGTCACTTTAGTCTTTTGATGTCATGAGGCTTCTACTAAAACTGAGAATGTCACATGGAACTCATATGCTACTATATAGAGAAATCTTTGCTAGTGGAAAGAGTATATTTAAAAAATAGAATTATATTTAATTTTCATGCATCCCTTAAAAAATAATATTGATGAAATACAGTATATGTGTATAGGACTTCCTGTTATATCATATGCAGTTGTCAAAGATTGTGGGGTTCAACTATATAGCCAAGGTCTTAGAAATGCATGGTCACGAGGCAGGCTTAATATGCAAAGTAAGAATGAGGCCTTGGATAGGGGGTTAAGTCCAGATAATTTCAAACAACACTCTCAACTAAGTAGCAATGCTCTGAGATTAGGAGCTTACAAAGGGGTGGATGAGAATAGGTGCTGATACTTTGTGGAAAAAACTTCTGCAGGCTTTGGGTCAGGATAGAACCTGGGATCCAGGCAAATATTTGGGCCGGGATAACAGAACCTCTGGCTCTAATGAATTCTTTCCACTGAAATAGAGAATTTCTCTCAACATTATCTTCTACCTTCAAGGATCTGGGGGGCTTATCATTTAAAACACTCCCTTTTCTTTCAACCATGAGACCCTGTCTCTTTGGAGCATGGCAGTACTGTATTCTCCACCAATTAATCCATTAATTGTTAATTTATCCATTTATTTGGCAAGCATATATTAAATGGCTGTTCAGAATGACCATGTTAATAAAAGAAAGTCCATGGCTTCAAGGAACTTAGGAGTTTAGCGAGAAAGACCAGTGTGAAAATAATATAAATGGAGTATTCCATATCCATAATCAGAGGCCAGCCAAGTGAAAGTGGTCTTTGTTTTTCCTAAATTTACAGGATTTTCTTCACTAGATTATTCCTTTTAAGTGTAAGTATACATACATATATATATGTGTGTGTGTATGTTTAAATATGTATGTGTATATATATGTTTGATTCTAGTTTATTTGTTTGATTTAACTGAACTTGATGGAAGGACATTGAAGATGCATGGAATAAGGGAGGAGCAAAGCCTGACAGAGGCAGAAGAGATCTGGTCCTCTCAATAACACTGAAGCTTGTCATACTATGAATATGCAAGGAAGCCTGATGAGAAATGTCTTCACAGATGTAGAAGCGAAGCTCCTGGGTCTAGGAGAGAATGCTTTCTCTGTCACCAGGGCTAAGAGATAATTGCTGACTTCTGTGTGAGAAGCTGCTTCTAACTGCAGCTGGATGGACACTTCTCTTAAATTACCAGGCCCAGATGAGCATGACTTTCTGTTGTTTCCAGGGAACCCCTAAGGTGCTGCCTTAGATTAAGATTCCTGTTCGGTGAATGTGCACTGAAAATGCCATTATCCTTCTTGACAGACAGATGTCTTGGAAAGTCTAATTGCATTCCCAAAAGGCAGAAATACTTTAAAAAGTTAAATCAAATTAAAGATTAAAAGGCAGCATTTCATCCAGGGATCAAACTCATGAGAAGCTAAGACCAAAGGAGATATGGCATCCCCTAAGTCTTGTAGAATATAGGCAGTGGTTATAAATAAATTCATATTTTCCCTCACTCCATCTCACCTTCCACTTCAACTGTCTCTGTCGTTCCAAAAGAAAATCAAGAAGTTAGAGCTTCTAATCATGTTGGATTACTGTCTTTTATGGTCCATGTGGATTATTCTTCCTCCGTGAAATCTTCACTTATATTTCAAGTGCACGTTAATCTCCATGGGAAAACAAAAAAGTTAGAGGCTAGTTCTAAAGACAATTTAGCCTTTCCTCAGTTTATGAAAAATGGTATATGTTCAACTTAATTGAAGATATATAAGGACATAATATCCTTCAAAGTAAAGCAACCAGAAATGACTTGAGTCAAAGAATTCCTTGCTATGGGAGCCTTAGAAAACGTGTTGAAAGCCAGGAAGAATTCAGTCAAGAGAGGAGGAAAGAGTAAATTTCAGAGTAGTAACTGGAGCTTGAGCAATGATCCAAACATGGAAATATTCCAGCATCCTTAAGAGACCACAAACAGACAGGCCCAGTAGCGCATGGTAATGTTTTAAAAAGAACAATCTGCAGTTCATTGAATATCCATTCCTCACCTGAACCCTGCAACATTATGTTCTGTTTTACTAGAGCTAAAGGTAGAAACTCAAGGAAAAATGATTCCAAATACAGAAGGGTAGCATCAAGATAAACATGAAGCTTCTCCCTCCTTCTATAATTTTAAGTCAACTAGAATGTCATGTGGCAAAGTTTAAATAAATTCATGGCCACAAAAAGTAAAGGTAATGTTCAGAATCAGTTAAGACTTTTCTGGTTATTAGTGACAGAAACAAACACAAACCCATCAAGCAAGAAGGGAAATTAGCTGGCCCATTTACCAAACCACATATGCACTCACACACACACACAATGGAAGGAGTGCCAGCAGCAAGGTCAACCAAATAAGGTTCACCAATTGTTCTGTATATGTATGTCTGTATGTGTGTGTGTGAACACCTGTGAGAAAGACAGAAACAGAGGGAGAGGGAGAATGTTATAGACTATATATACTCATCTTTCTATATTCTGCATGTGTGTTGGCCTCAAATCATTCTGGGCTCTGTACATTACAGGGAACACAGTCACTGACCCCTCTGAGATCACAGCCTTACAGCTTGCTATTCAAGGGAAAAATAATTTCTTTCTCCCAGGGACTGTACAAAAGATTCCTAGGAGATGTCTGATTGACCTGGCATATATCCTTTGCCATCTCTAAGCCACTGTATGGACACAGAAATGGTCTATTCTGACTTGCCTGGTTCACCCACTCATTCTTTTGGCCAAAGTAGCATGACACTGTGATCGGAAGCCCTAGCAGTCTCATCTGGGACAAGAAGTCTCTTTCAAAGACAGTAAATATAGTTCATCACTCGAGGAAGGAAGAAAGGGAATTGAGCAGACAGAAACAAATTTCCTCCATACTCCCATATAAGACTAAGTTGCCACCTGCAAAGAAGAGTCTGGTTCCAGAGATTGTACTTCTAAGTGATAGTTTCAGGCCAATATAAATGGCCCTTAAGTGTCCAGTCTTTATATCTGTTTCTGACTATGTGGATTCCCTTTAACTCTTATACTCAACTTGATTTCTCTCCTAATTCCCTTCTTCCTGGTCTCATTTTTTGACTCCTGCTGTTACTTCTCTTCCATGATTTTAAGTCACAATTTTTTCCTGAATCAGCCCAGTATCTTTGAAAAACAGACACAGATATTTATATATTCATCACTGCTGGCCAATTACTTTATCTTCCAACAAGAGCAGTTAGTGGTATTTTCCTTTTCACTAACTGACCTCCCTGAATATGTAAGTTATAAAATAGTCTCCCAGACTCAGTAAATTCTGCAAGAGGTAGTTGAACAGACACTGGGTTGCATAACATTTATTTCGAATAGTGTTCTGTGTCAATAGCATGTGGCTTTAATTTCAAGACTAAAGGGTTCCTCCACTACCAAAGAACAAGTTCTAAATTTATAGATAAAAATTCATGCTTTATTTATTTTAGCCTCTTAAACAAAATAGACAGTATTACATGATTTTAATATTCAGTTATGGGAAAACATGTGACCATATTTATACACACACACACACACACACAAATATAAATTCAGCCTGTTTAGAAATGTTAGAGTTTCTGATGCAATACTGTATAAAATAGAGATGCAGAGAGGATTCCTAGGGGGCAATTATAATATAGCCTTCCCTTCGGAAGAGGATTTAATCAAAATTTCAGGTTCAATTGTAGAGAAACTGTCCATGGAACAGATCTCGGCCTGCCCAGTTTGGTTTATGGGTGTAGGATATTTTTACATTGAGCTGATTAGCTGTTTTTAGTCACCTTAAATTAGTGACCCATTAGTCTGGGTAAGTCCCAAGAACTTGATACATTTTTTTAAAGCTCCCAGGTTTAGAAACCACTGAGTAATCGATGACAGACCTTCCATTTTTAATTAATTTGTCATTTCTGAATAGTTAAAATGGTTATGGGCTGTGATAGCTGCTACAGTATAAACATGGTAAGCAAAATTAGTGAATATTTCCATTGGGGCCTGCTCACATTGACTTCTCTGGCCTCTTCCACCCCCACCAAAATAATGTTTTATCTTTTGTGATCTAATTCAAATGATACCTTCTCTGTAAAAACTTCTCCATCTCTCATAGTTTTGGGTTGCCAGAGTGAACAAGTAAAATATAGGATACCCAGTTAAATTTTAATTTAATATAAAGTTCTTTGACATCATAATTAAACAAAAAAACAATACCTAAAATTCAGATTTAATGAGAAATCCTGTATTTTATCTAGAAATAGTACCTTAGGTATTGTATTCATTTGCTAAGGCTGCCATTAAAAAAATACTACAGAATGGGTGTATTAAACAACAGAAATTTATTTTCCTACAGTTCTGGAGGCTTGAAGTCTAAGATTAAGGTGCCAGCAGGCCGGGTTTCTCCAGAGACCTCTCTCCTTGGCTTGCAGATGACCACTTTCTCTATGTGACCTCACATGGTCTTTCCTTGTGTGTACATGGTTGTACCCTAATCTCCTTATAATGACACCAGTCACATCAGAATAGGGCTTCACCCTTATGATCTCATTTAACTTTACCTTTTTTAAAAAAATTTATTTATTTTAGAGAAAGAGTGCACACACGCACATGCAAGTGGGAGGAGGAGCAGAGAGAGAGAGGGAGAGAGAGAATCCTCAAGCAGACTCCCCACTGAGCATGGAGCCTGAAGTGGGGATCAATCCCAGGAACCTGAGATCATGACCTGAGCCAACATCAAGAGTTGGCCACTTAACCAATGAACCACCCAGGTGCCCCTTAATGACCCTTTCAAAGGCCTAATCTCCAAAATCTGTCACATTTCAAGATATTAGATGTTAGGACTTCAACATACAAATTTTAGGGGGGACATAATCCAGTCCATAACACTTATGTATCTTGTTCTCTGAGCTTACAGGGCACTCAGGTTTCTTGCCGTTATTCCTTCAACATCATGTTAGAGCATTCACAATGTTTTATGCATTGTTCTGGTGAACATACATAGTCCCTGCCCAGAGGGAGCCTACATTCTAGATGATGGAGTCAGATAATCAACAGATAAACAAATTTATAAGTAGCGTTGATTTTTGTGTGTGTAACTCTTGACTAGAATGTGAGTCTCTAGGTAATTTTTCTCAAGTCTGCTGTTCTTCCTTATCTATAGATACGGAGACCATGTTTTAGCAAAGCATGGTCTATGTATGAACCAATTAAATATTAACTTCAATTATATGTCTTTAGAAACAGGTGTCATGGGTACTAAAGATTCCAAATTTATTGAACATGACCCTCCATTTTCTGTGCATGCTCGACTAGGTTGCTTTGTAAATGCAGCTGCAGTCGCAAAGTCATTTCAAAAATAAACTCTGACCTCTGCTGAGTGTCACCGTAAAATAGTGTATGTACATTTGATCTTTTAACATCTGAGAACCCAGGCTCCTCCAGGAAGGAAGGGAAATGGGTAGACAGTGTTTCTGGGGAGAAAGTCATTCAAGCTTATGTTGTCAAACATTTCTTTGGAAGCTTGTTTATTCTGAAAGATAGCATAATTCTGACTGAAGGAAATCAGGATTAGGAAAAAGACAAACAACAAACAAACAAAGTGTAAACATAATCGGGGCTAGGACAAAGACTTGATTCCAGGAAGTAGAAATAAAATTCTACAAAACAACATTGCAAAGCATTGCCATATAAGTGGTATTCAGAGGCTGCCCATTAATGGGCGGGAGGTCAGGGGCTTTAATAAAAGAGGATTCCTCTACATTTTGGCTTTGTGTTTGGAGAGGTCCTCTTCACATTTACAATCAGTGGGCGGCTATTAAACTTATGAGGTATTTTGTTGGCTGCTCTTATTTTCTCCTTTTTCCTTTAGCAGCTTTCAGTCACCAGGAACTGCAAGTGAATTTAAAGTAAGAGATGTTTCTCTTAAATGCTTGCAATTTTCTGGTTCTTCAGCCCCTAGCAAATGTCTCATTATATTCAACTAATATTTACAATATTTTGCAATACAGATATTTTATATTATTTTCAAGGGTACATTCCCCTGCCTTGCTTTGAAAACTCCTTAAAAATATAGATTATCTAGATGTATGCAAATGAGACCCATTTTAGGTTCAAAGGCACTCATAAATAAGAGAACTGGGGTATTTTCCTCTTCTACCAAAGTTTTCCAAATCTCCTAAGGTTGAGATAAATCTGTGACCTTCTTACCATATAGAGGCCCATATTTAGAAGACAGGATATTTGCTCACTCACCCAAAGCAACATGATATAGTGAACCTTTTCAGCAGGAAGAGGATGGGGCAGCATTGTAAGATTTGTGAACTATACACTAAATAACTATATGTCCTCCCATTGGTGTTTCTACAACAATCTCACTGTTGTGAATATCTGAGTGTAATTAAGGTCATAGGCTCCAGTTTCAGCAGTGAAATCATCGAGCGCAAAATTGAACATACACAGGAAACTGTTCTGAAGAAAGGCTTATAGTTGGGGATGCAGGGGGCTGAAGAAGAGCAGGCTGAGAAGCAGCCAGGCAATTTCATTAATTGCTAACACAGCTTCCAGTCAATGGTTCAGTTTCTCAGGGAGATTTGGGCTAATTTAGACAGATGACAATAATAGTCTGCATCACAAGAAACCCATAATCACAAAATGTTGGGACAACCTTGAGACAAACCTGTAGATAAGATACACATAGCGTCGGGGCGCCTGGGTGGCTCAGTTGGTTAAGCGACTGCCTTCGGCTCAGGTCATGATCCCGGAGTCCCGGGATCGAGTCCCGCATCGGGCTCCCGGCTCAGCGGGGAGCCTGCTTCTCCCTCTGACCTTCTCCCCTCTCATGCTGTTTCTCTCTCTCTCTCTCTCTCTCTCTCAAATAAATAAATAAAATCTTTAAAAAAAAAAAAAGATACACATAGCGTCTAGGAAGTAGACTCTTCTCAGGTACTTAAAGACAAAAGCAAAGAGGTATTAAGAAGTTTTCCTAAGGGTACCAGTGGAGTTTCTCCTTTTACGTAGGCCATTTGCTATATAGATTTAAGCTTGAAAGAAATAGTGAATAGAACATTTCCTCTCCCTTTATGTCTTATGCTCAACATAATCATATGCCATCACAGGTGGATAATCTTGTATGTCCTCCTACATGGGGCTTGATGAACAAGAGATATCCCTGTATCATAGCTAATAAACAACAAACAGGTATGGACAACTTCTTTAGGGCCTGGAAGACCCTACAGAAACAAAGGGGTGAATAAAGAGTAACAGCAGGAAAGATTAATGGTATAATACATTAGCAAGGTACATTTACTACAGTTAATCACCCAATATTGATATATTATCTGAAATCCATACACGTTTTCAGAATTTCTTATTTTTTACCTAGTATCTTTTCCTTTTCCAGGCATACATTTATGCATGCTTCCTTAGGATCCTCTTTGCTGCAGATAGTGTCTTAGACTTCCTATGTTTTCATGACTTTGATATTTTTGAGGAGTAATAGCTAATAATTATTTTGTAGGAGGCCCCTCATTTGGCATTTTCTGGTGTTTTTCTTATCATTAGGTTGAAATAATGAGCTTTTGTAAGACATAGAAGTGCCATTTTCATCACATTGTACGTATATACATACTACTAACATTAGTTATCACTGTCAATACTGATCTGGATCACAAGGCTGATGTAGTGATTACCTTTCTCCACTGTAAACTTTTTTTTCTACCTTTCCACACTTTACTATTTGGAAAAAAAGTCATGATGCATACCCCACACTTAAGGAGTGAGGATTTATGCTCCCTTCATTTAGGGCATAGTATCTACATAAATTATTTGGAATTCTTCTGCAAGGGAGATTTATATCATCTCCCCTATTAATAATTTATGCATTTATTCAATCATTTATTTATATAGTTATGAATTGTAGATATTTATTTTATACTTTGAGTATATATACATTATACTTTGAGGTATAATACAATACTACTTCATTTTGTTCCTCAAATTTTTTCAGGTATGGCTACTAGGAACTCTTTCAATTTGCTCCTGTATCCCTTAGAGATAATGCCATTTTCCCCCACTTCCTTTCTTTCTGGTGCTACAAGATGCTCCAGGCTCATCTTACATATTTGCTGTCCCATTCCTAGAATCAACCATTCTCTAAGAAGCCCTGGTTCCTTTTAGCAGAGAATGGTATTAGAAACCAAGATCTGGACATTAGGTCTGTGTGTTGCTACCAGGGTATTGTAGCTTCAAGGCTTTCATCTGAAAGAGCAAGAAAATATAGTTGTATATATAAACCCATGCATACAAACATTTCTATAAATGTATCTATATATAACCATCTATATAAAGATGAGTTCATACCAATGTTTCCAAGTCTAATCTATTACCAAAGGCTCTTTTTGTATTAATTCATATGTACATCTGAATTTTCTGCTTTAGTCATTGATGTGATGGATTAATTCAAATGGTGTCCACACTTAGAATAAATCCAACTTCTTGTGTTATGTATTTTTAATATATTACTGAATTTAATTTGCAATACTTTTAAGGATTTTTGCATTGAGATTCTTAAGAAATAATGGTCTGTAGTTTCCCTTCCTTGTAATGTCATTGTCTGGCTTTGGTGTTGGGTAATGCTGATCTCACAGAATGAGATAAGGAAGCATTCTCTTTACTTCTGTTTTCTGGAAGAGATTGCTAATGAGGTATTATTTCTTCCTTAAGCATTTGTTAGAATTCAATAGTGAAACTATCTAGGCATGGTGCTTTTTTATTTGGAAGATTCCTAATTATTGATTCAATATCTTTAATAGATATGGGACAACTCAGATTATCTATTTCTCCTTAAGTTTTGTTAGCTTGTGCCTTACAAAGAATGGGTCCATTTCACATAAGCCATCAAATTTGTGGGCATAAGGTTGTTTCTAATATTACTTTATCATCCTTTTTACCCAGGACAAAAGTTTTGACAATGCCTCTTTCATTTCTTTTATTACTAATTTGTGATTTCTCCTTTTTAAATTTTGTTAGTCTTACTAGAGATTTACTAAATGTTTTATCTTTCCAATGACTCATCCTTTCATTTCCCTGATTTCCTGATTTTAATTTTGTTGCTTTCTGCTCCACTTTACATTATAAATTTTCTTCTGCTTGCTATATGCTTAAATTGTTCTTCTTTCTCTAGATTCCTAAGGTAGAAGAATCTTAGACTATTGAATCGGAGTCTTTAATATGTGCACTTAATGTTATCAATTTCCTTCTAAGCACTGCTTCCTCTAAATTCCACAAATTTCGAAAGTTGTATTTTCATTTAGTTCAAAATACTGTATAATTTCTCCAGAGACTCCTTTACCCATGTGGGTTGTTTAGAATTGTGTTTTTCAATCTTCAAATATTTTGGAACTTCCCAGACATCTTTCTGTTACTGATTTCTAGTTTACTTCCACTTGGGTCTAAGAACATGATCTTTCTTTTTAAAGGTATGTTTTATGGCACAGGAGGTGCTCTCTATTGGTGAACGTTCCATGTGAGTTTGAAAATAATGTTATGCTGTTTTTCTTTTTTTTTAAAGATTTTTATTTATTTATTTGACAGAGACAGACACAGCGAGAGCAGAAACACAAGCAGGGGGAGTGGGAGAGGGAGGAGCAGGCTTCCCGCTGAGCAGGAAGCCTGATGTGGGGCTCAATCCCAGGACCCTGGGATCATGACCTGAGCCGAGGGCAGACGCTCAACGACCAAGCCTCTACCCAGGCGCCCTGTTCTGCTGTTGTATGGAGTATTCTTAAATGGTAATTAGATAAGTTGATTAAGAGTGCTGCTTAGATAAATTATATCCTTACTTGTTTACTTCTTGGTTATCAATTACTAAAAGAGAAATATAGAACTCTCCAGCTAAAGCAGTGAGTCTGTTTATTCCTCCTTATAGTAATATCAATTTTTGCCTCATGCATTTTGAAGTTATGTTATTGCATGCATACGTATTAGGGATAACCCCATATTCTTGGACATCTGACTCTTTTATCTGTTTGTAATGCCTATTGCTAACTCTGACAATTTCTCTTGTTCTGGAGAGTGCTTTGTCTGACTTCTATACTTTTTAGCTTTTTTGCTTAGACAGTAAATATGTGTCTTTACAGACAAAGTGAGTTTCTTACAGACAACATTATAGTTAGATCTTGTTTCTTCAGTCTACTCTGATAGTCTCCGATTTTTTTAATTGATGCATTTAGCCTATTCACAATGAAAGTGGTTGTTGATATATTTGAATTTAAATCTACCAAGCTTATAACTATTCCTCTTCACTGCACTTGTTTGATGGGTTTTTTTCCTCTTCCTTTTTCCCTTTTCTGATTTTGAGAAATTTATATGAATATATATATATTTTTTTCTCTCCCCTCTTATCAGTTGTGCTTATTTTATATAACTTTTTTTTTTGTAGTGTCTGCCCTGTACTTTGAAATATATATTTGCAAACAATCTAAGTCTACTCTCAAATAATACTGTACTTCTCATGGGTAGTACTGGTACTACAGAATAGAGAATTCCTATCTTTTATAAAATAATTGTCATTTATTTCATTTATCCTTACACTATAATAATAAAGTACATTCACACTATTATTACTTTAAACAAGAATTTTTTAAGGGAGTAAATTTCAATGTTCTCACACATTAAAAAAATATGTAAGGTGATGATGTATTAATTAGATGGTAGAAAAAATATTTTTTTCTATTAGATCATTAGGAAAAATAAAAAGATTTTACTCCTTCTCCAATGCTTTTTTTTTCTTTTCTTTCTTTTTTTTTTTAAAGATTTTATTTATTTATTTGACAGAGAGAGACACAGCGAGAGAGGGAACACAAGCAGGGGGAGTGGGAGAGGGAGAAGCAGGCTTCCCGCTGAGCAGGGAGCCCAATATGGGGCTTGATCCCAGGACCCTGGGATCATGACCTGAGCTGAAGGCAGACGCTTAACGACTGAGCCACCCATGCACCCCACCTTTTCTTTCTTTTTAAAATGTAGATCCAAGTGTCTCATTTATATAATTTTCCTTATCTCTGGAGATCTTTTTAGTATTTCTTATAAGGGACGTCTGCTGGCAATTAATCCGTTTGGTTTTTGTTTGAGAAAATCTTTATTTTTCCTTCACTTTTGAAGGATACTTTTCTGGATACAGAAATCTAGGTTTGTTTGTTTGGTTTTTAACACTTTAAATATTTTATTCCACTCTCTCCTTGTTTGCATAATTTCTGAGGAAAAAAAAAAACCCTCTGTAAATTTTCTTTTTTCCTCTATAGGTAAGGTGATTTTTCCCTCTAGCCCCTTTCAATATCCTCTCTTTGTCTTTGATCTTCTACAGTTTGAGTATTACCTGCCTAAGCGTACATTTTTGGTATTTATCTTGCTTGATGGTCTATGAATATGCTGATTTTGTAATTTGGCTTCTGTCATTAATTTTAGAAAGTTCACAGCAATTATTGCTTTAAATATTTCTCCTGCTTTGTTTCTTCTTTCTTCTCCTGGTATATCAGTTATACTGATGTTACACTTCTGAAATTTTCTCACAGTTGTACATTCTATTCTGTCTTTTTAATTTTTTTTAATTCATTTCAGTTTGGGAGGTTTCTATTGACATATCTTTAAGTTCTTTAATTCTTTACTTAGCTATAATCAAGGCTACCAATGAGCCCACAAAGGTATTCTTTATTTCTCTGGCAGAATTTTTGATTTTCAGCATTTCCTTTTCTTTCTGTTTAAATTTCTCTGCATATATTACCCATTTGTTTTCTATGTCATCTGCCTTTTCAATTACTGCCCTTAACTACCAATTAAGAGATATTTTAAATTCCTTTCTGCTAATTCCAACATCTCTGTCATATTTGAGATTGTTTCTGATCTTTCTGGTCTCTTCAGATAGTATACCCTTACTGCCTGGTAAATTTTTATTGAAAGATAAGCATAATATATTAATATATATATATAATATACAATCTATTGGATAATAGGAACTGAAATAAATAGGTCTTAGAGTGTGAGCTTTTATGTAATCTGGCTAGAAATTGAGCTGTCTTTAGTGTTACCTATAGTTGTACATGTCAAAGACCTCAAATTTATTTAGTGTTCTTACTTTTGTTTCTGTTTCCTTCATATATTCATGAGAACTCCATCTTAGTCGAGTCTGAGACTTGCAGTCACATCAGCTATAATTCAGTTTTATACTAAAGTCCTGTTAATACGGTAAGAAGGAATGGGGAAGGGAGGCTTTCTATAATATTATGATTAAACCTTTAGTAGACCTATATCCCTTGTCATAAGTGTTTCTTTTTCTTTCCCTTAGGTGTGGCAGGAAAACTATCTGGGGCTATAATTGGGTAACTGGACTCCCCACTTATGTGACATAAGGCTCTGGTAGAGTATTTTTCTCTAGAATGTATGTGTTTGTTACTAAGTAAATAATTAGTATATTTCAAAATGTTACTTCTCCTCTTCCCTTGCAAAAAAAAAAGGGGGGGGGAGATGATTTTTTTTTACTTTTCACCATGATAACTTGGTGAGATACTTGGAGGTAAAACCCACAAAAGTGTGAGTCCTTCTTATGTCTGCAGCCCCCAGGAGTTTCACTCTTAAGCTATTTACACATTCAGCTTCCAGCAATTCCTCAAAATTACCTTTTAAGTGTTCCTACCAGTTTATGTCTCCAGTGGTTTCTGCACTGAGGTAAGCTGATCTCAACTATTTCTCAGTATCTGCCTGTCTTTTTAGGTTTTGGTGTGGCAGTTTGCCTTGCAACCTCAATTCTCTTTGGGTTGAATGTATCCAAGAAAAGTCACTGATTTCTGGTTTGTTCCAGCTTTTTTCTTGTTTTAAGGTTGACTCCTAAGCTCTTTATATAACAGAGTTGAAATAATACATAGAGTTTTATTCTTGCCCCTTGGCAGAATATGATTATAGGCCAAAAGGGTTGTTTCACAAATAATGTGGACTAAGCAAATGTTCTAAATTAACCATGATTCTTAAAAAACAAAACGACATAGACACTCAACTAGTTGGTTTAATCTCATTATTACTTTTTATCATATTATAATTTAGTATGAGTGACAATTTTGTGTGAATATTTTTGTGTAAGCCTGAACCAAAATAAGGTTAAGAATAATCTTTAAATTGAGGATACTTGAATTTTTAATAAGGAAAACTCTCCTGGAGCTAAATATATCCTAAATCTGGTGTAAACCTTCAGGGAAAGAAAAGAATTTCATTTGCATATACTGGACAAAATACCTAAGGGGAATATGGTTATAATTTAATGATACCCACAAATGCACTGGTTACTTTCTAGTTTATAAATTGGCTGTAGCGGAAAGGTGCAATAAGTTCTAGAAATGTCTTGAATGATCTAGAATTATTGAAGTATCCAATTCCCAGAGAAACTGAAAGTCCTTATTTGAATGAAGATGTCTCCTTCATTCATTCTTTTAAAGCATCCTCTGTCCATGGGATGCAAAACAAAATCACTTCAGAAGTGAACAGCTTAATTCACCCTTTATCAGTTTACATTTAGTGTCAAGTAGTTCTCTTAATTATTAATCTTACTTAATTTGTTTTTTCCCTCTAGACATCATCAGTACTTCTTAAAAGAACAGTTATTTGGGTGTCATTTTGCTTTTTCTTTTGTACCTGAAATAATCCTTAATTTAACAGTTGCTTCCTTCTGTTTATCAACAATCTCAATTACTCAACTAATACATTGATGCAAAGAAGCTATCCCTCTACCTCAACAAACACAAACTCTTTGTATTTTGTCTTTCATCAAGATCAGAAGTTACGATCATTGATCATATCCACTCCCTTTGCAATGCAAACATTATGTGTGTTATCTTCCCAAAGCCGTACAGAGTCCAATTTGCAACCTATCTTTTCAGGTATATTTTATAGAGGATAATATTCATCTTTCCTGGAAACTGAGATTGTCATACTGAAATAAACATAAAAGAAGTGAAATTGTTCCAAAATATTCTCTTAGGACCATTAAATTGTTCCAAACTGGCTATAAGAAACTCAAAACAATCAAACACAAAAGTAGACTAGAATTGCCAAAAAGGCCACATCACCCAATCTCCTTTTTCCACCATGTGGAGAATCCAATCCTTTGCTCATATTTTTGAGTACTGAAGCTCGATTTTATTAAGAGATTAAAAAATTTCTATAGGTATAGATAGAGGACAACACTGAACTAAGAATGTAAAATTATGTAAATATGCTGAAATTACAAGCAGAAAAGTTAAAGCCCAGGATACAAATATCATCCTGTAGGACATGTACCTATTCTACTTAGCATGGGCTATCTCTGTAAGTCTTGTAAATATCTAAATAAAATATTTTTCTTGTTTGAAGATGCTAGGTTGGCTATTTTCTCTTCCCTCAGGGTTTAGGAAAACAGACCCTTTAGAAGCCCACTGATGGCCCTATACCAGCAAATCCTACAATGGTAAATTTTCCAACAGGAAAGTAAATAATGAAAGGTCTTGGGGCCCATATGTTTTTTAACTTGTTTTTTTTGTTTTTTAATTTCAGTAAAAATACAGTGCTATCTTAGTTTCAGGTGTACAATATAGTGATTCAACAATTCCATATATTACTCATTGCTCATTCTTTAATCACCATCAACTATTTCACCCATCCCCCCAATCCACCTCCCCTCTGGTAATCATCAGTTTGTTCTCTATATTTAAGAGTTTGGAGGGGAGGAGCAAAATGGCAGAGGAGTAGGAGACCTAAATTTCATCTGGTCCCAGATATTCAGATAGATAGGGATCAAACCATTCTGAACACCTACCAACTCAACAGGAGATCAAAGAAAAGAATAGTAGCAACTCTCTGAACAGAAAAGCGACCACTTTCTGGAAGGTAGGACGTGCGGAGAAGTGAATCCACGGCGATATCTGGGAAGACAGATGGCAGGGGAGGGGGCCTCCGTCAGCTGCTACTGACAAGTGACAGAACTGTGGAGCACAAAATCAGACTTTTAGAAGTTGGCTCTGCTGAGGGACATCACTCCAGTGGAAAAGCAGGAAGTGGAACCAGACCCTTGGGGGTCACAGGAGGACTGGGGGTGCCTGAGTGCGGCAGAGCTCCCAGGTATCAGAGCGGGGAAGCCGGCTGCAGAGACAGAGCAGAGGAGTGGGCTCTCAGCTTGGGGTTGCGATAAACCGTGATCCCTGGCACAGTCGGGCCACTGCTCTTCCAGCAGGGACCGAACAATCGGCAGATCCAGGGAGACTCCCCTTCCTCCCCCGGGAGGAGCGGTGCAGGAGTGCACCACAGGGATCTGTTGGGTTTGGAGACTCCACACGGGGTTGTGTGCCAGAGATAGAAATGGTCGGTCATAGGCCAGGTGAGCAAGGACTGCGGCCGGAGACCAGGGAGACGGGAGTGACTCTGCTTTTCTCTGGGGATGCACTAAGGAGTGGGGCCTGGAGTTCTTGGCTCCTCTGGGGTGGAGATTGGGAGGCTGCCATTTCACTCTTATCCTCCAAAGTTGTATAGAAAGCTTGCAGGGATTAAAAGCTCCCGAGAAAAAACCCAAGCAGATTACTTAGCCCAGACCTGGCAAGGGCAGGGCAATTCCACCTACAGCAAAGACATTTGGGAACCACGGCAACAGGCCCCTCCCCCAGAAGATCAGCAAGAACAGCCAGCCAAGACCAAGTTTACCGATTAATGAGAACGGCAGAACTCCAGCACTAGGGGCATAGTGCACATAGAATTCATGGCTTTTTTCCCATGATTCTTTAGTCTTCCAAAGTTAATTTTTTTTTAACTTTTTCTATTTTTTCTTTAATTTTTCTTTTTCCTTTTTTCAACCAACATCTTATCAATCCGTTTTTTAAAAAATCTTTTTAATTTTTCATTTTTAGAGTCATATTCTATCCCTTTATAGTAGTTAACCTTATTTTTGATATTATATATATATATATATACACACACACACACACATATATAAGGTGTCCTCTCTTTAAAATTTTGGGATACAGTTTCTTCTAACAGAACAAAATATACCCTAAATCTCTAGTGTATGGCTTTGTTCTACTTTCCTACCTGATGACATTCTCTCCCCCTTTTTTTTAATGCTCTTCTTTCTTTTTTCAACCAACTTCTTATCAATTCCTTTTATAAAATATTTTATAATTTTCACTTTACATTCATAGTCCATCCCTTCATTGTATTAACTGTTATTTTTGTACATATGTAAGTTTTCCTTTCTTTAAAATTTTGGGAGGCACTTTCTTCTAACTGACCAAAATACACCCCAAATCTAGTGTGTGGCACTGATCTATGCACCAGCCTGATCATATTTGATTATATTCTGTTTTTTTGTTTTGTTCTGTTTTGTTTGTTTGTTTTTATCTTTTTTTTCTTTTTTTTTCTTTTATCTTTCTTTCCCTTTCTTTTTCCGCTGTTTCAGGTCTCTTCTGATTTGTTTAGTGTATATTTTTCTGGAGATGTTGTGACCCTGTTAGAATTTTCTTCTCTCATTCATCTGTTCTCCTCTGGACAAAATGACAAGACAGAAAAAAATCACCTCAAAAAAAAGAACAAGGAGCAGTATTGACTGCCAGGGACCTAATCAATATGGACATTAGTAAGATGTCGGAACTAGAGTTCAGAATGATGATTTTTAAAGATACAAGCTGGGCTTGAAAACAGCATGGAAGTTATTAGAGAAACCCTTTCTGGAGAAATAAAAGAACTAAAATCTAACCAAGTCGAAATCAAAAAGGCTATTAATGAGGTGCAATCAAAAATGGAGGCTCTAGCTAGTAGGATAAATGAGGCAGATGAGAGAATTAGTGATATAGAAGGCCAAATGATGGAAAATAAAGAAGATGAGGAAAAGAGAGATAAACAACTACTGGATCACGAGGGCAGAATTCGAGAGATAAGTGATACCATAAGATGAAACATTAGAATAATTGGGATCCAAGAAGAAGAAAGCGAGAGGCAGAAGGTATACTGGAACAAATTATAGCAGAGAACTTCCCTAATTTGGGGAAGGAAACAGGCATCAAAATACAGGAGGCACAGAGAACCCCTCTCAAAATCAATAAAAATAGGTCAACACCCCGACATCTAATAGTAAAACTTACAAGTCTTAGAGACAAAGAGAAAAATCCTGAAAGCGCTCGGGACAAGAGATCTGTAACCTACAACGGTAGAAACATTAGACTGGCAACAGACCTATCCACAGAGACCTGGCAGGCCAGAAAGGACTGGCATGATATATTCAGAGCACTAAACAAGAAAAATATGCAGCCAAGAATACTATATCCAGCTAGGCTGTCATTGAAAATAGGAGAGATAAAAAGCTTCCAGGATGAACAAAAACTAAAGGAATTTGCAAACACAAAACCAACCCTACAAGAAATAATGAAAGGGGTCCTCTAAGCAAAGAGAGAGCCTAAAAGTAACAAAGACCAGAAAGGAACACAGACAATATACAGTAACAGTCACCTTACAGGAAATAAAATGGCACTAAATTCATATCTTTAAATACTTATCCTGAATGTAAATGGGCTGAATGTCCCAATCAAAAGGCACAGGTTATCAGAATGGATAAAAAATCAAAACCCATCTATAAGCTGTCTGCAAGAGATTCATTTTAGGCCCAAAGACACCCCCAGATTGAAAGTGAGGGGGTGGAAAACCATTTACCATGCTAATGGACACCAAAAGAAAGCTGGGGCGGCAATCCTTATATCAGACAAATTAGATTTTAAAACAAAGACTGTCATAAGAGATGAGGAAGGACACTATATCCTACTTAAAGGGTCTATCCAACAAGAAGATCTAACAATTGTAAATATCTATGTCCCTAACATGGGAGCAGCCAATTATATAAGCCAATTAATAACAAAAGCAAAGAAACACATCAAAAACAATACAATAATAGTGGGGGACTTTAACACCCCCCTCACTGAAAAGGACAGATCCTCTAAGCAAAAGATCAACAAGGAAATCAAGACTTTAAATGACACATTGGACTAAATGGACTTCACAGATATATTCAGAACATTCCATCCCAAAGCAACGGAATACACATTCTTCTCTAGTGCCCATGGAACATTCTTCAGAATAGATCACATTCTAGGTCACAAATCAGCTCTCAACCGGTACCAAAAGATTGGGATTATTCCCTGCATAATTTCAGACCACAATGCTTTGAAACTAGAACTCAATCACAAGAGGAAAGTCGGAAAGAACTCAAATACATGGAGGCTAAAGAGCATCCTACTAAAGAACGAATGGGTCAACCAGGAAATTAAAGAAGAATTAAATAAATTCATGGAAACCAATGAAAATGAAAACACAAGTGTTCAAAATCTTTGGGATGCAGCAAAGGCAGTCCTAAGAGGAAAGTATATAGCAATACAAGCCTTTCTCAAGAAACAAGAAAGGTCTCAAATACACAACCTAACCCTACACCTAAAGGAGCTGGAGAAAGAACAGCAAATAAAGCCTAAACCCAGCAGGAGAAGAGAAATAATCAAGATCAGAGCAGAAATCAATGAAATAGAAACCAAAAGAATAGTCGAAATGATCAATGAAACTAGGAGCTGGTTCTCTGAAAGAATTAACAAGATTGACAAACCCCTCGCTAGACCTATTAAAAAAAAAGAGAAATGACCCAAATAAATAAAATCATGAATGAAAGAAGAGAGATCACAACCAACACCAAAGAAATACACACAATTATAAGAACATATTATGAACAACTATATGCCAGCAAATGAGACAATGTGGAAGAAATGGATGCATTCCTAGAGATGTATCAACTACCAAACTGAACAAAGAAGAAATAGAAAACCTGAACAGACCTATAACCAGTAAGGAAATTGAAGCAGTCATCAAAAATCTCCCAAGAAACAAAAGCCCAGGGCCAGATGGCTTGCCAGGGGATTTCTTCCAAACATTTAAAGAAGAATACCTATCCTTCTGAAACTGTTCCAAAAAATAGAAATGGAAGGAAAACTTCCAAACTCGTTTTATAAGGCCACCATTACCTTGATCCCCAAACCAGACAAAGACCCCATCAAAAAAGAGAATTCCAGACCAATATCCTCGATGAACATGGATGCAAAAATTCTCACCCAAATACTAGCTAATAGGAGCAACAGTACATTAAAAGGATTATTCACCATGACCAAGTGGGATTTATCCCTGGCCTGCAAGGTTGGTTCAACATCTGCAAATCAATCAATGTGATACAATACATTGATACAAGAAAGAACAAGAACCATATGATCCTCTCAATAGATGCAGAAAAAGCATTTGACAAAGTATAGCATCCTTTCTTGATCAAAACTCTTCAGAGTATAGAGATAGAGGGTATATACCTCAATATCATAAAAGCCATCTATGAAAAACCCACAGCGAATATCATTCTCAATGGGGAAAAACTGAGAGTTTTCCTCCTAAGGTCAGGAACATGGCAGGGATATCCATTATCACCACTGCTATTCAACATAGTATTAGGAGTCCTAGCCACAGCAATCAGACAACAAAAAGAAATATAAGGCATCCGAATCGGCAAAGAAGAAGTCAAACTCTCACTGTTTGTAGATGATATGATACTTTATGTGGAAAACCCAAAAGACTCCACCCCAAAACTGCTAGAGCTCATACAGGAATTCAGTAAAGTGGCAGGATATTAAATCAATGCACAGAAATCAATGGCATTCCTATACACCAACAACAAGACAGAAGAAAGAGAAATGAAGGAGTAGATCCCATTTTCAATTGCACCCAAAACCATAAGATACCTAGGAATAAATCTAACTAAAGAGGGAAAGAATCTGTACTCAGAAAACTATAAAGTACTCATGAAAGAAATTGAGGAAGACACAAAGAAATGGAAAAATGTTCCATGCTCATGGACTGGAAAAACAAATATTGTGAAGATGTCAATGCTACCTAGAGCAATCTACACATTCAATGCAATCTGAATCAAAATACCATCCCCCTTTTTCAAAGAAATGGAACAAATAATCCTAAAATTTGTATGGAACCAGAAAAGACCCCGAATAGCCAGAGGAATATTGAAAAAGAAAAGAAAGGCTGGTGGCATGACAATTCCGGACTTTAAGCTCTATTACAAAGGTATAATCATCAAGACAGTACAGTAGTGGCATGAAAACAGACACATAGATCAACGGAACAGAATAGAGAGGTCAGAAATAGACCCTCAACTCTATGGTCAACTAATCTTCCACAAAGCAGGAAAGAATGTCCAATGGAAAAAAGACAGTCTCTTCAACAAATGGTGTTGGGAAAATTGGACAGCCATATGCAGAAGAATGAAACTGGACCATTTCCTTACACCACATACAAAAATAGACTCCAGATGGTTGAAAGACCTAAATGTGAGACAGGAGTCCATCAAAACCCTAAAGGAGAACACAGGCAGCAACCCTGTCGACCTCAGCCACAGGAACTTCTTCCTAGAAACACTGCCAAAGGCAAGGGAAGCAAGGGCAAAAATGAACTATTGGGACTTCATCAAGATAAAAAGCTTCTGCACAGCAAAAGAAACAGTCAACAAAACCAAAAGACAACCGACAGAATGGGAGAAGATATTTGCAAATGACATATCAGATAAAGGGCTAGTATCCAAAATCTATAAAGAACTTATCAAACTCAACAACCAAAGAACAAATGATCCAATCAAGAAATGGGCAGAAGACATGAACAGACATTTTTCCAAAGAAGACACCCAAATGGGCAATAGACACAAGAAAAAGTGCTCAACATCGCTCACCTCAATGAGATACCACCACATATCAGTCAGAATGGCTAAAATTAACAAGTCAGGAAACGACAGATGTTGGTGTGGATGTGGAGAAAGGGGAACCCTCCTACATTGTTGGTGGGAATGCAAGCTGGTGTAGCCCCTCTGGAAAACAGTATGGAGGCTCCTCAAAAAGTTGAAAATAGAGCTACCATATGATCCAGCAATTGTACTACTGGGTATTTACCCCAAAGATACAAATGTAGGGACCCGAAGTTGTACGTGCACCCCTATGTTTACAGCAGCAATGTCCACAATAGCCAAACTATGGAAAGAGCCAAGATGTCCATTGACAGATGAACGGATAAAGAAGATGTGGTATAGAGATAGAATGGAATATTATGCAGCCAAGAAAAAGAATGAAATCTTGCCATTTGCAATGATGTGGATGGAAATGGAGGTTATTATGCTGAGTGAAATAAGTCAATCAGAGAAAGACATGTATCATATGATCTCACTGATATGAGGAATTCTTAATCTCAGTAAACAAACTGAGGGTTGCTGGAGTGGTGGGGGGTGGGAGGGATGGGGTGGCTGGGTGATAGACATTGGGGAGGTTATGTGCTATGGTAAGCGCTGTGAATTGTGTAAGACTGTTGAATCACAGACCTGTACCTCTGAAACAAATAATTCATTATATGTTAAAAAAAAAAAAGAAGATAGGAAGGGAAGAATAAAGGGGGGAAATTGGAGGGGGCGACGAACCATGAGAGACTATGGCCTCTGAGTAACAAACTGAGGGTTCTAGAGAGGAGGGGGTGGGGGGATGGGTTAGCCTGGTGATGGGTATTAAAGAGGGCATGTATTGAATGGAGCACTGGTTGTTATACACAAACAATGAATCATGGAACACTACATCAAAAACTAATGATGTAATGTATGGTGATTAACATAAAAAAATTAAAAAAAAATTCTGTTTCTTGATCTCTTTTTCCTTTGCTCATTTGTTTTGTTTCTTAATTCCACATATAAATGAAATCATATGGTATTTGTCTTTTTCTGACTTATTTTACTTTAGCATATATTCTCTAGCTCCATGTTGTTGCAAATGGCAAGATTTCACTCTTTTTTATGGATGAATTAACATTCCATTATACGCATATATCGTATTTTCTTTATCCATTCATCTGTCAATGGATGCCTGGGCTGCTTCCATAATTTGGCTATGATAAATAATGTTGCAAAACACAGAGCTGCATGTATCCCTTTGAGTTAGTGTTTTTGTATTTGGGGGTAAATACACCAGTGTGATTACTGGATCATAAAAGCTAGTTCTATTCTTAACTTTATGAGAAACCTCCATACTGTTTTCCATAGTAGCTGCACCAGCTTGCATTCCCACCAACAGTGCACAAGGATTCCTTTTTCTCCACATCCTCACCAAGATTTCTTTTTCTTGTGTTTTTTATTTTAGCCATTTTGATAGGTGTGAGATGATATCTCATTGTAGTTTTGATTTGCATTTCCTTGATAGTGAGTGATATTGAGCATCTTTTCATGTAGTCATCTGTATGTCTTTTTTGGAGAAATGTCTGTTCATGTCTTCTGCCCATTTTTAATTGGATTATTTGTTTATTGACTATTGAGGTGCCTGTATTTCTTTCATCATCAGTATTTTCTTTGTAGCTGTGACAAGTAACACATATAAACAACTGTAAATGTCACATAAAAAAGATGTTTACATGGTTACAAAAACAGTTGTGTATATCATGCATATTGCAGTTCTCCAGAAACAACATAGGTTTGGCCTAAAAAAATCACCCAATGAAGATGCAGTGATCTGGACACCCAAAGTTTATATAAAAAGATGGCAAGGAAAGGACAAAGGCAGGTAAGTATAATTGCAATCAACTCCTCACTCTCTGAAAGACCATCTAGGCATTCTAAAAGCACACAGGAATAGAAGAGCACAAAGAGGCAGTAAGAACAGAGCCTCACAGACGGAACAGACTTTAAAGTGCTCCTCACACTTTATCACCTTTTAGCTTTATAACTACCCAAAGACTTAGCTACTACCAGAATTATCCCTGTTTAAAAGATGAGAAACAGGGGCGCCTAGGTGGCTCAGTTAAGTGTCTACCTTAGGCTCAGGTCATGATATCAGGGTCCTGGGATCTAGCCCCATGTTGGGCTCCCTACTCAGCAGGGAGTCTGCTTCTCCCTCTGCCTGTGTCCCCCACCCCCCGCCCCAGCTCATGCACACTTGCTCTCTTTTTCACAAGCTCTCTCTCAAAAATAAATAAATAAATAAATAAATAAATAAATAAATAAGGCACAGATAAAACACAGTTCTTTAGCTTGTTACAAGGTTTGACCTCAAGGTCTCCTTACTTGTAGTTCAGTGTTCTTTCTCCCTATAAGAAACTAAAATTGGACTGTCTTTGATGGAATCTGATAGTTACCCCTCTAGATATTGTAATGGTCACTGTTGACAAGCACCAGTATGCTTTGCCTCCTTCATGCTTCCTATCAGAAACCTGAAGGAATTTGGGAATCTTTCCTTTTCCCACTATTACTCATGTTGATTGAGAGGTTGTTGATCTCACCTCAGCTCCAGGAATAGGCTCCTATTTGTCAAAGTATAGCATAGTAACACTATACTCTATGTTATTTTTTGGTGTAGAAATGGACATGCGAACAACTTACTCCTAAAAAATAAGGTTTGCTGATACTTCTAAAAATATATTTCCTTTATCTTAGGAGATAACTGGGAAGTAAGGTTCTCTCTTATAGTATGTGCTTTTGGCAGCAACCTTGAAAGCATGAAAGAAGAATAAGTGAATGCACAGAATGGGGCATTGCTGAAACAGAGAAACAGAGTTGGAGTCCTGACTATATGAGATGTGAAGATTCTCCACTTCCTAAATGTGTTATGTAAGAATGTACTAATCCTTATACCTAAAGTCCATTTTAAATAGGTTTCTATAACTTGTATTAAAACAATCTTTCTGTAAGTTCAGAGGGTTTATGCTGTTGGTAAAGATATTATATCAGAAAGACTTTTTAATACAAGTTACAGAAACCTCATATAATTATACAGTATTTTGTTTCTGAGAGCATTCGTCCAACTTTACAAAGCATAAGGCACTGTCTGATTAGATACATGCACATTTTATCAACCAGCGTAATTCCCCTGAGCTTTCAGTCTTTTATCCAGCTTTTGAATTTACCATTCCCTCCCCACCAAATTATATCCCTTCCCTTTCATATTTCAAAATCTTCACCTTTGCAAAAGTTTTCCACAACAACATATTCATCCCACTTTAGATATACTCATATTCATTCCAAAGGACTGTACATTTACCGTTCCATATAGCTGTCACCAGTTATATATTTGTCAGTGTTTCTCATCTGTGGTGTTTCCCCTTCTACTACATTTTCAACTCCTCTGAAAGCTAGGCTTAAGGCTTTCTTTTCATTACCCATGGCACCTAAGACTAGACTCTAAGTGCAAAGAGTCTTTAATACATTTCTCCTGATAACAAATGATAGAAAACATGCCTATGGTTACCTGGGTTAAGAAGTTACGAAGTTCCTTGGTTTTCTGCCTAACATATTCAATTCAGTCATTATCATAACATCTGAATGGAGTGGACCCAAAAGAAACATTGACCCAATATTCCCAAAACATGAACGGAATGGAAAGCAAAGACGAACAGGTGTAGCTATTTATCATAAATTTATGTCTAACTTTAATTTTACATTACTGGTATTTTCTTCTTGGTATAACTCTTACTACTGCTCAAGCTGGTCCAGCCTCATCTTTGTGTCCTCGGGCCTGATGTCCCTCCTGACAGACAGTTCACCTTTGTTATCCAATTTGAGACCATCATCTCCTGACATAGTGCTGTCCTATGAAGGCTCACCTTGCTCCCTGTGGGACCACGTCCTGTTAATCATCGCCAACCTAATAACAGTGATGTTAATGCTGCAGCCATAATATTCTCATCTCCCTCCCCAGGCCTTCTGGGCTGTTCAGATGGCTAATGTCTTGTTAAAACTTTTTTACTTATTAATTTTATCTGTGACAGAGGCTGATTAGCTTCTGAATTACTTCGTGCCTATTTTTAGTCTGCCATGCTTCTATCCTTCACAGACAGTTTAATCCCAAAGTATTAATTCGTCTCTATATAATGCTGACTTGTCTTTCTACAGGTATCCTAAATCTTCCTGTTTTCACTCAAGGTCCATCCACCTTGCTTTAAACTTGCATTCCTTGCCCACTACTTTCAATGATTCACCTCTCTCAGGAGGGAGAGTACTCCTTGTTGGGAAGCCATGAGAAAGCTTGAAGCCCATCACTAACCTATTATCAACCCAGGCGTGGAAGAATATGAGATTGCAAATATTTGTAATTAAGGACTCTGTAAACATCTAGCCTTACTGTTATGTGAGACACTGCTGAGATGTTTTTTCTGTACTCTAGATGCTCACAAATCCTGTTGTAGAAGGAAACTAATATGTATGAATCCAAATGAAACCGATGCTAGACAGTTTGGAATAAACAGCCTTCGGAATAAAATGGTGAAAACAAAGAGACAAAATGTATAGCCCAAATAATTAGTGCTAGGTGTAGACAGAAAGAAGACAGAGGAAAATGATGGTTAGAGAGTTTGTAGAAGGCATCAACAGAGGGTTCAGACCAGTGTTATGCTTTAAATAATAACTAGGACAGCGAAAAAGAAATAAACCAAAATGTAACCAAGATAGGGAGAACATTATGAGAGAGCAATTTGAGAATGCAATTAAAATATCATGGAGCTTGGATTGGTAAATATAGTGGAAAGAGACCAACCAATTGAATGGAGGCATAGAGTAAAAAGTTCTATATGTGTTCTGGGTGACACTGAATTTTAAGTTGAAAGTCTGGATACATTCAAACAGAACAGGCATATTTTCTGTGCTGAAGGAACATATAGTTGGGGAATATTACTAATGGCAGGAGGATAAAGTTACACAGTTGGCTCAGACAAGTCTGAGGAGGATTCACAGAAACACAGCTGACTTAAGAGATAAACAGAAATTTTCCGAGTAGACAGACAGATGGAGGGCCTTCCAAACCAGGAAGAGGGCTATGTGAGGAGTCACTGAGAATTAAAAATGCTACATGTTTTCAATATGGGTAGGGTATAAAAAATGAAAGACAGCTAATTTAATTTTAGCAAATGATATTAATAATGATAGGATATTGACCTGAGGAGCCCATAGAAGCAGTCAAACTGAAGCAATGAACTTGGATGTTTAAAAAATGAGTGGAATATGAGATCTATTTTGAAGGAGGAACAGAAATTTGATAATGAAAAAGGGCAAGGCATTCCAAAGTCAAAAAGGTAGTATGAATGAGCATTCTCCTCTATCTTATCTTATGCCTGATGCCTTTCATACTTACTTAGAGATCTACTGTCAGTAAATTGTATAGGACAGATAGTTCTTCTTCTGGAAAACAGTAGATATACAGAGTCACTCCTACACCTTCTAAACTAAGTGGATAGTGTGGGATTATACCTAGAAACAAGGCTCAAACTTGAATGAACTGGTCACTATAGGCAAATCAAGTTTAATCTGTCCCTTTTTTGTTGTTGTGCTATTGTGAATAATTATTGTAAATTTAATCCTTAATCATTTCCACATAAATTCCAACTGTCTTTTATACTTATCCAAAGAGTTATTTATATCCATTATTTTATACTGAAAGGTATGTTTTGACATGGATTGTTATCTCTAGTTCAAAGATAATGAAAGGTTCAGATAAAATGATCAGAGTGACCAAAAAAAAAAAAAAATCAGATTCGAGAGTGAAACCCTACTCTATTGACAGTTTTTCCCATTCCATTTCAGTGTTTATGCTGAAAAACCTTGAAGCACTCCCAGAATCCTATGTCTCTTATTTTTTGCTATATCAAGATTCAGGATTAAGTGTTTATGCTTTCCAAAATCTCGAGCTATCACAAGAGAGAGGAAAAGAGAGAGACAGAGAAAGGGGTATTTTAATAAAAATGATTGCTACATTACACATTTACTGGGGAGTATGATAAGCTCTATAATTAGCATGGATGCACAGCACACTTAAGGAGGCTCTAATGCTTTTGACAGACTATCTCTTGAAACATTTTTGTCATACATGCAGAAAATAAGGAATATGAAAATTTGATGGTTTTCTATTTCATGCTTTTTCTAATACTCCTGAAAACTTAGACTTATCCTATAAATTGCATGTGACTAAAGTGATGACTGAAGACTTATGTGCAGTGGTCTAAGGAAGTAGACATGTAGAGAAGCAAGTCTAGGAGTTTAATTCAGCCTTGGCCAAATAGTCTTAATCAGAGTGGCTCTGAATTAGTCTTCCCTTCCTTACTCTTTTCCACATCAGTAAAATGAGTGATTTTGTACAACCACCAGCCACTTTGCATTTATCTTTGTCATTTGTTTTGTACTGTAATTTTTAAAAGCCTTGACTGACTTTGGCCCTTAATCTAAGAACTTCCAAGGAATGGGATGGTTCTTGAGTCTTACCGCAAAGGCAGTTGTAGGAAGGGAAATTGTAAGCTCATCTCTTTGGCCAATTGACTGAAAAAGTGGTCCCAGGATGCAGAAATAATCTGGAAGACTGGAGAGAACAGAGATTTCAATACTGTAATTCCTCAAAGTGCTTTAATGACCTGGGCTCACTTCTGAGTGGTGCACAGGAGGATTTATCTCTAAACATACACAAGGCCATCAGGATTAAGCTACAGATTAGTAAAAACAAACAAACAAACACAAAAACAAACAAACAAAAAATACAACATTTTTGATGCTATAGACCAATATCCCCCATGAGTATACATATACAAATTCTCAAAAAAATATTAGTTAATTTTACTCAGTAATATATAAAATAATAATACTTCCATCAATTGGGTTTTATCTTATAAATATGAATCTGAGTCAGCATTCAAAAAAATCAGATGAAATCTACCACAGTAAAGGATTAAAGAAGAAAAACTAGATGATTATATTAACTGTGGCAATTTATAAAACTAAACACCAAACCATGATAAAAACTCCCAACTAGGATGGAAGGGAATTCCTTAACAAATGATATCACCTACAAAGATCTATAGCTAACATTACATTATACTTGGTAAAAGACAGAGTATCTTCCCCTAAGACTGGGGTCAAAGTAAGGATGTCAACTTGCACTATTCCTATTCAAATTTCTATGGGAAGCCTATCCAGGGCAATAAGGCAAGAAAAAGAAATAAAAAAGATGACAGATTAGATAGGCAGACATAAAAATGTCCTTCTTCACAGATGACATGATCACCATTATAGAAAAACTCATGGAATCTACTCATACATACACATATATACTCTCATACACACACACACGTGCGCACACATGCGTGCAAGAATGCCTAGACCTTGGAAGGATCTCAAAGGCATTTTACTGAATGAAAGAAACCAGTATCAAAGAGTTGCATGCTGTATGATTTCACTGAATCACATTCTGGGGGAAAAATGATGAGAACAGATCAGGGTAGCCAGGGATTGGGGTTAGGGAGAACATTTACCTACAAAGCGGCAGCACAAAGGAATTCTGTGGCATCACGGCATCCAGTACCTAGATGCTGACTGTGGTGGCTATTAAAGGGATCTATACATATGTCCCAGCTCATACTATTGTGCAGTAAATTAATCTTTTAAATGAAGATGTGATAAAAAGTATTCAAGTGAATACTCTCTAATACTGAGAGAGAAGACTGAGCACATACAGTTGATCCTTGAATAACTGTGTGGGTCCACTTATAAGCAGGTTTTTTTAAATACAGTACAGTGCTGTAACTGTACTTTCTTTTATGACTTTCTTGATAACAGTTTCTTTTCTTTAACTTATAGTAAGGCAAAACATGTAACATGTATAACATAAACAGTATGTGTTAAACAACTGTTTATGTTATCAGCAAGGCTGTACTCAGTCAAGAGTAGGGGGTAAGTAAAGTTTTTGAGAAGTCAAAAGTTATACTTGGATTTTCAACTGTGTGGAGGGCCCCCTAATCCCACACTGTTCAAGGTTCAACTATAATAGTAAACACTAGTTGAAAAAATATAATAAAGGAAACGAAATACTAATATCTATGTATATATAGATATATATTTGAAACCACATATTGAAAGAGTATACTGTGTATTTCAGTGTATCAACCTAGAACAAACATCAAAACATATTCTAGTAAAAGTACTAGAACAAACACCAAAACATATTCTAGTAAAAATACTAGATTTTAAGTTAAATAAATAAATAAATTTATTTTACTAGATCTAGAAAAAAGAACATGTAATTTATAAGGAAAATAAAAATAGATTATTAGCACATTTTGCAGTAATTATTTATTCCACAAGAAAATAAAATGACATATTTAAGTCATGAGAAAAGAAAGCATGAACCAAAGATTTTATACCTAGAAAAACTGACCCTCAAAAATAAAAGGCACTGTTATCAGCATGTAGGAGCAAGAGAAATTTTGTCCCCATGAGCACATTCTAAAGAATCTACAGAAGAATGAGTGTTAGACAACCAAAATAACTAGAGAGACTGTGACATAGGCTTATGGTGAGCAAAAAATATATGGTTATTTGTAGAACTAAGAATAATTATTGTCTAAGAGGGAGAGAGCACAGGTCTAATGACTATAAATTCTGATAGGATAAAGTGTAACTATTAGAAAAAAATAAGAATGAAGAGTGCATATTCAAAAATAATTTTAAGGGCTCCTGGAAAAATATCGGCGGTATTAGTATTGCTATTCTGAGACTGTTGGGTCTGGAATCTGTCACACAAAAAAATAGTAATTCTGATATAGATTAATTCTAATTCCTCTGTCACTGAGAAGCAGAATTCCTTGTGAGGAAGAATCCTTTCTTCCCTGAGTGGAAAACGGAGACAAATATAGTGAGTTCTATAATCTGAAATTTTAATTGCAAATATTGATATGAATCCATAATGCAGTTTATTTTATATTTTGTGTGTATGTGTGTGTATCAGCCCATTAGAAATAAACACCCGTAGTGTCCATATTGTGTTCCTGAAATAACATTTCTCACTAAAAGAAATTATCAGGAAATGCTGGAAAAAATAGCTGATCCCTAGTCTGGGGTAGCAAATGTACCAGATGAGTTTTATAAACCCTGTAATACTAAATGTTAAGTAAACTATCAAACACTACAAAGATCATATCAAAAGGGCCCAGATACCACCTGAAGAGGCTGGACTGGCCAAATAGAGTACAATGTATATTCCAATAATTATAACACCCTCAGTGGGATAAAATCTATCAAATATTTTTAAATCCATGATTTCATAATTAAAATTAAAATTATAAATAATTAAAATTGGTCAACTTCATATGATAAGAAAGCAATCATTATCTTAGAAACTGGCAAACAACAGGAAATAATCAACCTGCTCTTCTGTATTTCCTATCTAATCTTGCAACACTGGGTAACCGATTAATAAGAGACTTGCCTCTTTATAAAAGTATAACAACTTATAAACAAAAACATATATGATAAAATAGAATAGTACCATCTTTGCAACTCTTATTTAATAAACAGATATAGGCATTAATCATCAATGGTTGATAAGATCACAAAAACAGACAACCATACATCATGTACTTCATATAGTCTTGCCAAGCACTGCCTATAGTTTTGCTAAAGGGATTGAATTATTGTCTGACCTAATATCTGAATCTAGCTGCCATTTTGCAGCAACTATAGAGCACTCACTGAACTTGTTTGAACTGCACCATTTGTGTGCAGTCGGCAATATTCTGACGGGGAAACTACAGGGCCACCGTCCCAGTTATTCAGCAAATTAAAGGGACAGTGGGGAAATCAACACAAAACAAGAAACTTTATTTAAAAAAAAAAACCTACTAAAATTAAAAAAAAATGTGGAAGATAAACTAAAGTGTCTGCTAATGCACATTTGGGTTGTAAAACTATGAACAGTGCAAGGAAAATATTACTGTAAATGTCAGGCCAATAATTACTCATGAAGGAGTGAGGGCACTGAAGTTGGAAACAAACACATGGCAGGTATTTCTGGGGTAGCTGGCAAGATTGTAACTCTTAACCAGAGAGGGTTTACTTTATAACAGTACACTAAGCCACATTTCGTTTGTTTTATTTTGTTTTGTATCTGTGTTTTATTTTACAATAAAAAAAGTTTTTTGATGGTTTTTGTTTGTTTCAGTTTGTGGGTTTTGGGGTTTTTGTTTTGTTTTGGTTTTTGTGGGTTTTTTTTTTTAGATTTTTGATATTTTAATTTATTTTGAATATGTCACTTTTTGCAAGGTAGGAAATAGAATCGAACCAAGGCAGTCCAGTCTTCTAGGGATCCAGGTTGAGTCTTGTAATGTTCAGCAAGATGACATCATAATACTAGATGCCAACATGGGGGTTATAAACTCTAAGTAATAACCACTTATCTACATTTTTTCTTAGGAAGCAGCCAAATGTTCAGTCCTTAAGGCATGATATACAGAACATCTTGATCTACAAAAGACCGAATAACCCAAATTAAATTAAATGCTGGCCAATCTACTGGTGAACCAGAGCAGAGCTGGTCAAGGACTGATGAACAAAGAAAGTGTTTACATTTTGAAAACTTCCTCTAAGGTTTTAAAATTTCTTGGTTGCTGTTAATAATACAAATAAAAAGTATTACAAATGTGCCCACACTGATATTTGATTGCAAGGTCTTCCACTAGAACACAGAGTTAGAGGTGAGTGTAGGGGACAAAATACTTATTTTAAAAATAAATTACTTAGTAATATAAATCTGACATACTGCATTCTTCCATCTGCCACAAGAACAAATTGGCAATGATGACTATTTAAAAGAAACGCTCGACTCTAAAAAGATAGCAACATCTTCCTCACAGAATAATCTCCCGCTTTCTCATACAATTAGCATTACTACTCTTCCATGATACATTGCCATGTAGAAAAACTTAATCAGGAGCTTTAGCCAGGGTCAGGAAATGAAAAAGAGAGCATGTCCTAATTAGCTCATTTGTAAGCTCAGTTAACATCTCTAGGATGGACCCATAAAATCTGGCCATTGTTCTGTCAAACAGATGCAAACTGCAGAATTCCTTAGCCCTTACCTATAGTTTCTGCTCCATGTCTTAAAGCCGGTTTCTGGCATCTGTGACTCCTTTCCCGGGAGTTGAAGTGGGAGCTAAGCATCAACGTCCGGAACGGCATCGGGGGAGTATCCCCGGTAGCCGCTGCATGCATATTAGGCAATGCACACGTGGTAAAATCCCCGCCGGAAACACCAGGATGCCAAGGACCTGGACCAAAACAGCCCACCCTGGAGGCCCGCCTTTGCAGCTACAGCCGCCAGCAGGGAGGAGCCTAGGAAAATGAGAAAGGCACCCACCCAAAATGGCACTCCAGGAGGCACAACGGCTTTACTGATACAGAAGGCCCATTAACAGACTTGCACAACTACACTTGGAGCACGGGTTGACAGGACAGCCCGCTCAAGGTTGGCAGGAAAGAGGCCCGAGGATGCACAAGCCTCTCACTCACCGCCTTCCTGCTTGACTAGCTAGGCGCGGGAAATGGTACACGGGAAGACGGCGCAGCAGAAGTGGCGTCACTGAGAGTTTTTTTTTTTGTTTTTTGTTTTTTTTTAATGAATTTCAAAGTAGTCATCTTCTGGGGGAAAAATGAAAATTTCTCATTATGTGCAATGAAAAAAAAAACGTTAGTGTCCATTTTAAACTGGGTATCTTGAATCCTGAGACATTTTATAAATATGTTAATTTGTGAGCATTTACTATGTGCCAGGCACTGTGCCATGCTCTTTTCATGCATTATGTTTATTTCATATTCTCAGCACCATTAGATTCTGCATTTTACACATACAGATACAGAAGTTGGGTGTAGAAAGGCCAGATGACCTAACCCTGATTACATGAGTTAATTGACAGAGCCAAGACTTATCCCATTTGTTGAATTGCAAACCCTACGTTGTGATCCACTTCACTTTACAAACCTTTCTTTGGGATCACAGGAAGCCTATACTTATATAGGGTATAGATTTAGGTTAAAAATACCAGAAGCGTTCATTTAACACACTTGAATAGACACCATGCAGAGACAGTGTTGCCTCTCATTTACATCTGTTCACAGCTCCAGTTGTCCATCTTTAAGGAACCCTAAAAATGAAATGATACAAACAGAATGAATTTTAAATTATAAGCACAGGTAATATTTGTGGATTATTTTTCTCAGAGAATTAGTGATTTTTTTCAAGTCCATGTTTCAGGAAATTGTTATATTTGTGTTTGGTTTGACATAACTGTAGATTTTTCACCTGCTTTATCATGAAGTCTGGACAGGAGGAAAAAAACCCAAACATTTTATCAAAGTGACAAGACAATGATCCACCATGTATCTTGGCTGCAAAAAATATGTTATTAGATTCAATTTATCATGAGAAATTGCTAGATTGTGAGAAGGCTGAAATGGCAGCATGGCAAGAGTGCAGCTCTTTGGTACTAATTATCTTAAGAGTTGACCTTCCAGGTCACCCCAAACCCTGTATTAATTCAGGAGGAGAGCTTAGATGGCCAACTCGGAGACATCATAAAATTCCAAGAGCAAAGTGTTCAGCTTAACTCTTGCAAGGCTGCATGGGCAGACACACATTACAATGGTATCTAAAGTCCCAACAATCTTATCCCATGCTATCTTCCCAACCTTGCTTGTCACTCCTCTCTGCACAGATCCCCTTGTGTTAAAAATATACTCACTATTCCTGGAAGAAGCCATTCTTTCTTTCTGTCCCTTGCCTTCACTGATGCTGTTGCATACCTCTTGAAAGCTCTCTCCTTCTTAGCCACTTGCTGAGTTAATAATCATTCTTCCAGATCAACTTCATTCTAGGATCTTTCTCTACAAGATACCCCTAATAAATTATCTATACATTCAGCTGAACAAAATCATTTCCTCCCCTAAAATGCGACAGCACTTATTGTTCATATCACATACTGGACACTTATAATCTTGAACATGCCAGCCGAACTTATCCATCTAATCAACTAATTAATAGCTTGATTTACCCCTCTGCCTACAGTAGCAATTTTTATATGGAAGGAAGTATGGGTGAAATTGTTGCTGATTCTTTCATTGATTGTTACCTGAATGCCTTTTTGTTTTCCCGTCTTTGCTGCCTATTATCCACATCCCTTCCAACCTAAATCATAGAGTGGGTCATATATCCAGAAGAAGACATAGCTAAAACTGGGTGTTATGAACTGAACTGCGTTCTCCCAGAATTTACATGTTGAAGCCCCAATCCCAGTATTTCAGAATGTGACTCTATTTAGAGATATGGTCTTTGAAGAGGTGACTAAATTAAAACGAGACTGTTAGGGTGAGCTCTGATCCAATGTAACTGGTGTCTTTATAAAGACAAGGAAATGTGGACATAAATTGGATATGTGCAGAGGAAAGACCATGTGAGGACACAGAAAGAAGGCAACCATCTACAAACTGAGGAGAGAGGCTTGCTAACATGTTGATCTTGGACTTCCAACCTTTAGAATTGTGAGAAAATTAATTTCTGTTATTTATGCCACCCAGTCTGTGGCATTTTGTTATGGTGGCCCTACCAAACTAAGACATTGAGGAATATATTTTATAAGCTAAAGTTATAATATTTGGTTTTGATACTAAGGTGGCACATAAGACATCCAGAGAAAACACTTTTTCGTCTATTTGGTTTGTTTTGTTTTAATCTAAGTGAATCAAGAGGCAGATGAAAGTTTGGAGAGAGAGAGAAAGAGAAATGAAGCAGGCCTTTAGAGAGAAGCAGAAATGGGTGATGATGAGGCATGGGGAAAGAAGCTCCTTGATTCCAAACCTTAGTGAATTCTGGTTGAACTTCCTTATTCTGGGTTCAATGACAGACCAGTTGACTCGGGAAATCTCTTTTCTGTGGGAGCTAATTTAAGTATTTTTTTCTCTACTAACAACAAACTATCTGGGCTAAAAAACCCATGGAGGGAAGAGGCAGCAAAGAAGTTAACACTGATATGTGCCATGAACCTTCAATACCTGATTAATCTGCAATCTAAAATATGGTATAACCCTAATTTCTAATTGTTAGAGGAAGGAATAGTGCTCTATTGATACCTGGATTATCCTCAAGGAAGAGAAATCTCTATTTATAGTGGCCTAAATAATGTTGATTTGTTTATTTCACACTATAGAAAATTGAGAGGGAGGTGGTTGTTGGTACTAGCTTGGTAACTCATGGTCAGTTGGTTTTACCTTGACACTTCTCTTTATATTCACTACCCATTATTGTGACATGATTGTCTTTGGTGTCCAGGCATCAAGTTTGTATTGAAGGGAAAACAACAGTAAAAAGAGAGTCCATACAAGCTCCATCTGTCCCTTTTTATCAGAAAAATAAATGCTTCCCAGATGCCTCTTCTTCTCTCTAACAGATATCTGTTTATGCCTTATGGACCAGAACTGGGTCACAGAGCCACTGCCATCTTCAAGAGAGTCTGTGAAAGCATTCTAACATCTATAGTTGGAGGGAAAAAAGGGAGACCAACATTGGGAATAGGGTTTAGGTAATCAATCAATGGAATTTTCTTAATATAAATTTTAGTACACTATGGATATCTATATAGCATTTAAATATTTAAATGTGTGTGCATGTGTGTGTGTTTCCAACTTTTGCTAAACTTTCACTTACCCCAAATTTTTGAACCTACATAAGATTACAAAGAATGATATCACTATGGGGCTCCTGGGTGGCTCAGTCATTAAGCATCTGCCTTCGGCTCAGGTCATGGTCCCAGGGTCCTGGGATCAAGCCCCACATCGGGCTCTCTGCTTCTCCCTCTCCCACTCCCCCTGCTTGTGTTCCCTCTCTCGCTGTATCTCTCTCTGTCAGATAAATAAAATCTTTAAAAAAAAAAAACAAAAAGAATGATATCAGTGGCATGAATCATTATGTCTTCCCTTCCTTTCCCCACCCTATGGTCCCTACTGTTCTCTGAAATCACCATTTATCTGTAGGAGATTTTTTTTTCTGGATTTCCAGTTTGAGTCCTTCCCTCAGGAGCACTATTGATCCTGTCTGTCAGACTTAGAATACCAGTTGCTGTACCATGTAACTACATCATGTGTGATTCCCTACCCACCCCTTCACTAGAGTTGAAAGCAGCAAAATCAACACATCTAAAATCTGTACCCTCCCCAGATATAAATAGAAGATAGTCTCCATTTCAGATTATGTTAAAATGAGTCATGTAGTTGAAGTGGCCATGCTCTTCTTGGCACAAAAATCAATGTAGGTTTGAATCTTATATCATAGTGTTATTTGTAATCATATATTTTGTATATTATAGGTGCAGTTTTTAAAAAATTACTATTATCTTTAAACTCTAAATACTCATGGGAGAGTATACCTTTCATATACCAAATACCACTAAACCATCTTGGTGCTAGCAAGTATCATATAGTGGGCCCCATATTGTTTGTTGCTGCCCATAGATTCTATACTCTATTTCTATTTGTCTTTCCTTCTTTGCAGATAGTTTTTTCTACCAGAGGAATATTCTTCCTGTCATCCTTGTGTGGGCTGTTCACTAGTTATCTCTATGCTTTAAAGACTTGTCTCATCATCAATGGTGTGATGAAATCAACCTATACTGGCTCATGATAGCCAATTGTTACATCTTTAGAAATTTGTGAGCCTACTATGTCATTGTTAAGCACAACCATTATTAAAATTTAACTTAAAATTAAATAAACTATATTTTAAACCATGGTAGTAAATATGCAAACTCATAATTTTCTAAATATTTTACTACATTTCAGCATTATCTATGCTTTTGTGATTATTGACATCTATTATATGTGTTTGTTATAAATACATCTTAACAATGTGCTAAGGTGCATTTCTTCCCAACTCTGCATTCAGGGATGTCATGTCAGAAGCCTGAAATCGGTCAAGGTGAAGGACATTGGCAAATACTAAAAATCAGGGCTTTATTTTGTGATTGCATGAAGTAAGAAACTAATGGAGAAAATGTTAAGAGTGCAGAATAAATTTCAAAGTGTGCCATGTCTGTAAATAGCACACAAAACTGGAAAAAAAAAAAAAAACGGCTTCCAGTGTTATTCTGTTATTCAGTTTGGCAAGGAAGTTACTGACACCATTGATGAATAAGTGAAATTTGAACACAGAACATTTTTGGTTTCACTTTCATCTTACTCATTAACATAAATGAAAATACCAACAACACTCATGTCCTAACTACAGTAGTTTATCAACTGCTTCTATATATATGTTAAGGATACAAGAGGCAACAAAAATCAATAGCAGGATTCTCTGAGAATTGTAGGGAAAGAAAAATAATTTTCCCTCTACACTTCTAGGTTCTTGGTTAAGGACCTCCCCGTCCCCCCATAGTAAAAAAGACGGATTACCAGGAGAAAAACAAACTGAAGTTCAATAACACGTATACCCCCTTTGCATGGGAGATACCCAAGAAAACTGAGTAAATCCTTGATATGTCCAAGCCACACCTTAAATACCATCTCAAGCTAAAAACAAAAGAAAGATGTTGGTTAGGAGGGGGAGGCCAGTTATGGGAGGTTACCAGGAAAAGCACAGTAAATAGGGGTAAGGTTGTTATGCAGAGTTGTCATCGCCTTCCTCACTGATAAGAGTTTCTACAGATTTAGTCATCCATCTCTTTCTGGTACAGAATGGAAAATACCCTTACAAGTGGACATTTCCATTATAAATATAAATATCCCACAGAAAAGGGTAACTTCTACTCAGTTCTTTTCAAAGCTTCTCTTATGTCTGCTGTTTCTTAATAGCCAGCTCAAGACAACCCTTACAAAGAGGCATATTTTGGAGTGGCAAATTCTGCTACACTTCAGAATCAATGGGCTGTATGGAATTTTTGTTAAGTACTGTGCATTTTATTATTTTTAAAATTTTCTCAAAATTGATTGACCTTTGATGCTATCTTCAGAAAGTCCACATCTATCAGTCTTGTGATGAAGATGTATGTTCTCCTGTTGACTTCTCAAGCAATTGCTTAAAACAACTGCTATTTTGCCCAGTCCAGAGATTTTGGCCCAGTTCAAACAAAGGCAAGTAAGGCACTTTCTCTGCATTTGCCACTCCAGCTTTATTTTTAAATGTTTCCAGTCATGTCAATTTTTCACATTTCCCTATAGCATGATGGGGAATGAGTACCATTTGGTAATCCTGAAGACACAGCGCCAGTAACTTGACCTTGTGGCTGCTTCTTGAAACAGCGTCGGAAGCAGAAAGAAGGGTGGATCTTATGAGGCTCAGGTTTATTTTATTTATTTATTTACTTTTGTTATTACTATTTACTTCTTTGTCCCCTCTTTCCCCTTCCACCTCTTCTTAAGAATAATCTGGGGCACCTGGGTGGCTCAGTCAGTTAAGCATCTGACTCTTGGTTTAAGCTCAGGTCATGATCTCATGGGTCATGGAATCGAGCTCTGCTCCAGCTCAGTGCTCAATGGGGAATCTGCTTGAGATTCTCTCCTTCCCCTCCTCCCACTCATGCATGCATGCCCTCTCTCTCTGCACTCTCTAAATCCATCAATCAATCTTAAAAAAAAAAAAAAAGAGTAATTAGCAGCCCATTTAGCCACCAGGACACAGTTTGATGAACAACATATTCAAAGGAGAAACTTCAAGTAAAACAAAGGTGGATGAGCTGCACATTTTCCTTCTTTGATTAATCAAATCATTATTTTTGTACTTTGTACCTCTTTTTTTTTTTAAGATTGTATTTATTTGAGAGAGAGAGCATGCAGCAGCATGGAGGATGGGGCAGAGGGAAGGAGAAGCAGACTCCTTGCTGAGGAGTAGGAGCCAGACTCAGGACCCTGAGACCTTGACCTGAGCCAGAGGCAGACATTTACCCAACTGAACCACCCAGGTGCACCACCCCCCGCCTTTTTTTTTTTTTTTATACTGTTAAGAACTGTCTGCTTATGGTGGAATTCTCAACATATAGTTTAGTTTTCTTTTCTTATTTGGTCTTTCCCTTCACTCCACTAGCTTCCATCTCCTGCCATATTTGAAATCCCTTTATAATTCAAATGGCAGCAGCCTGTTTTCAAAGACTGATGATATTGACAACTCAGAAGGAAGAGAGGTTTTGGTATTCTAAAATGTCCTTTCACCCCTCACTACCATCGCCCCCCTCCTGCCCCTAATTTCAGTCTGGATCTCAAGTAGGCACTTCTTTCTGGATCTTAATTCTGAAGGAGTTGGTTTATTTCATGTGCATCACCCAATCAGCTGAACTCTCTGTTGCCCTCCTCTAATTAATTACTGTTTGTAAAGAGCTTGGAAGATGAATAGTGCTATATAAGTGCTAAGTATCATGATTTCATTGTCCTATTTCAGTTCTTATTGGAATGAAGTATCATTAAAATAATCAGCTTGTTGCATTTATAACTCAGGAGGGGGAGAGCCAAAGCAGCAATACCTTCACTAGTTCTATTTCTAAATCTCTGGAACAGCCACCAAACTTCACAACAACCTCCTGGGATCATTCTCGGGCTTCATATGGTGACTATCTCATAGAAAACCAACTACTTGAACATAAATCAGGCACAATAGGAGGGGTTTCAATGGTAGATTAAAACGTGTATGGAATTTTTATTCAAGTGGTTTAGGTTTCAGTTCTAATTCAATGATTGTATGAAGTGGGATGATCATTTAACTCTACTAAGTCAGAATTTTCACCTATAAAATGGGAATAAAGGCAAGATCTAGTTCACAGGATCATGATGAGGATCAGATTAGGTAACATACTTAAAAGAATTTGTGGCCCCCAAAAAGCTGTTTAAATATTTTTATCTTCTGCAAGTTAAAGCACTAGATTAAGTATTAATTAAGAACATGTAGTGGGGACCCTAAGAAATATAAAATATGCTACTTGGGATTTATTTTTTCCAGAGATGAGATGATAAAAGTGATTCTGGCATGTAATTGTTGACAAAAAGAACAGAGATCATTTCTGATGTTAAGAAGAAAGAATTGCTAATAAGTCTTGAAATAAGTAAAGAAGATGGTGAAAAACAGGAAAAAGTAAATGAATACTCAAAAGCCAAAATGAAGGGAAACAGAGAAGGAAAATGTCACAGGCAGAAATAGTGAAGAATGCCAATTTTTTGTAGAAAAGAGGTTAAATGCAGTGTTAACACCTTAGAACCAGTGATGACAGTGGTCATCCTTTCCTTCATCAGTCAGCTTGATATTTGGTTGACTTTGGCTTAAGTAAAGGCATAATAGCACTGTGGTTGAAAGTGTGTACTTTGAACTGAAACTTCCTCTGTTCAAATCTTTGCATTTGTCAGATGTGAAAGTTATGTTCTCTCAGTACCTCATTCTCCTTTTTTCTGACTTCTGTTGTGGTAAGAAGAAGTCACTTGTCATTTTTGCTCCTTTGAAGGTGTAGGCGCCAAGGATGGGCCACCCCAAGGTGGATCATTTTGGCAAAAATATTATTTAGAGTTGAAGGCAAAAGAGACCCTGTGGGATCAAGAGAAACTATAGAAGATTCTAAATTGGAGATCTTTCCCAGAATAACGGTTATTGGCAGAGACAAATTATCTCTGAGTGACCCATCTAGATGGCAAGGCAAACATCTAATCACCAAACATCTGTTCTTCTTCTTATTGCTTGTGAATTGCATTTCTTCCCTCTGAAGTCCCAGACCTGTACCCCCATCTCCTTAGTTTAGTAGGACATATATACCTCATTTTGCCTGACTGCCTTTGGAATTTCCATGTCTCTGTGGAACCCCAGAAATACAAAGTTAAATTTGATTTTCTCCTGTTAATCTGCCTCATCTCAATTTGATTCTTGGTCCAGCTAGAAGGACCTTGAAGGGAATAGTAATTCTCACTCATCTACAAAGGTAGTCATTCTCTCTCTCCCTCAAATCTCCTTTGTCTTTGTGCTCTGTAGTTTTGTAAGACATTGTCTAGCAGCTGATTTCTCATTATATATGGTGCTTGCTATTATTCTGGTTTCTTGAATTTGTGGCTGGTTATCTCTCATCACTCCAAAGACTCCCTTACTTGCTTGTCAGCTCATAAATGCCTTAAAGATATAGATAGGTAGGTAGCTAGATGGATAGATGGATAGGTAGATAGATAAAGAGGTAGATGGATTCCAAAAGGTTTAAATGTTTTTAACTAATGACCTTATTACTGTAAACTTTGATGCTATCCTGTTCTATGTCCAAGCTGAATATTATCACCACTGCCATTCCATGTCATAACCAGGAACTCCTAGTAGACAGAGAAACCCAGATAGCTGTGATGATTGTATCTTTGTAACTCTTTGTACGTTTTCATCTTTTTCCTGTATCTCTCTGAGAGGCACCAATTCAGAAGACTTTGGAGAAATCAAAAATATTTTTTTTTCTTTAAGAGAAAAATTAAGCTTACCCAACTGTTCAAGAAATGAGGGTGAGTTTTACTACCTGGAGAAAGAGCTCCTTCAACCATGTTGAGAAGACCACCACCAAAATTTTGTGTGATTCTTAATAAATAATCTCTCCTCTCTGGATTTAAATTTCCTATCTATAATATAGGGAGAGAGGACTAAATATTGTTAAGCCCTCACCATATGTTTTAATTATGCAAATCCTAATTATTAAGATAAAATCTTAGAGAAATATCACACACTCAAACCCATTTAGGAGATACTCCATGGTTGAGAAGGCAATGCAAAGAAACTTAAGTTTAGTGGGAACCTTCAGAGCAGCCAATGTGAAAGGGTAACACAGATATTTATCTACTAGCTACTGTTCTAACTTTGGGATACCAGCACAAGTATTCAAGGCTCTGCTTATGGGTCAGTGTTGCATCCAGTGTTCCCAAGTCCAGAAGAAACAAGTTAGGGTATAGAATGCACTGAAAGCATGGTATACCAAATATCCAGGTGAAAGGCCTTACCCCATGTATTACCACAATGGATGTTGTTTTAGATGGAATTCCAGACTCAACATTTTATTTGAGAATATGTATTCTGCAGCCAGATTTTTCCTATCTCAGCAGCATACACTAAAAAAAAAAAAAAAGTCAGTAAGCAACAATTTCAAATGATTTATAATATAATGCTAAGTTCATCTTGAAAATGGTTATGAGGAGCTGATAGAGTTGTAGCTGGTACCAAGTAGAGGTGAGATTCCATATAGATCATAAATAAGTTCTCAAATCCAGACACTTGTCTCTTCTAATAATAAAAATGTAAACCATATGGAAACTTTCATCCTACTTCCAGACCTATTTTCCTCTCTGCAACCTTTTGTTCCTATTACCTTGTTTCCTGGACTGCTTTGACGATTGAACATGTCAAATTTTATTATTATACTCTGGCTTTTCCAATGTGTTACCATTTGGAATTTTATTGTTGCTTTGTGAAGAAGCACATAGAGTCCATAAAGTACCATCCGACAACCACTGTCCCACCAACCCCAGAGCAAGTGAGTGAGAAGCAGGCAAGATACCACTGCAGTCTCTTCTAAGAAAACAGACACTATTGTGTAATTATGGTACCATTCAGACCCTATCAGTTCAAGGCTCACCTAGGGAGCTGACTAGAATTTCTTCACTTTTCAGAATTCCAAGAAAAAGCAAACTCAGTGTTTGCATATCTGACTCATAATGGGTAGAGGGAGGCATGAGATGGGAGTGGGTGCCTATAGTCTGTATCCTTTAGCTTTGGCTAGAAACTAAATCTCCTGGACTCCATGTGATCATATTTTTTGCATTTGTCCAGTGTTCAGTATACCCTCTACATGTATTTTTCATGCGAGGATTATGTTGGGCAATAGGAATATACCATAACTCGATAAATGGTGCCCTGATCTCATGGAGCCCACCACTGAATGGGGACTATGAACATATAAAAGACAATCACAATAATGAGTAACAGGTAGTAATATGGGAGAAATACCAAACAATGTAGGGGCACACTGAAGGGATTCTGAGTTAAGACTGGGGATTTAGAGAAAAGTTTTCTGAAGGAATGGTATCTAAACTGAGATGTAAAGTGTGAATGTTAGCTACAAGAAAAGAAATAAGAGAAAACATAAGTCCTTTGAAAAGCATGGTTAAGCAAAGAGAATGGCCAGTCGGAGGGTCTTTGACTGCAACTCCCTCAGCCACGCATCAAGTCTCTATAGGAAGGGCAGCTTTCCCCCATAAGGCTTTGCCAGGAAAGGCTTTACAATTATGGACAGGCTGGAAAAATCACACACAACTTTTTTGGTCAGGAGTTGGACTCTTCAAGTAGTAGACCTAAATTATGGTAGCAGTGGTGAGGATAGAGAGAAGTGATAGAGTTGGGAGACAATTAGCATGTGAATGTAATAAGACTCCATAATTGATTAGATATGAAGGTAATAGTAAGAAAGGATTAAGGATAAGACTAAAGTTAATGAGTAGGGCACATAGAAGGATGACACTCCACTCACAAAAATAAGAAATATGATTTTTAGGGAAATTATCAATTCATTTTTGCATATGTCAAATGTGAGTTGCCCAGAGAACGTCCAAGTTATTCTCAGTAGTCTATAAACTGCATGGGTCTGAATCTTGGGAGAGATATCTAAACTAGAAATAGACAGCACATCTAACTCAATATACAGATGGTAACTGAAGACATGGTGGTCAGTGAAACCTGGTAACCTGGTAGAATAGGAAGAGAAGAGAATCTAGAACAGAACCATGAGGTGAAGAAGTGTAGTCCCCAAAGGACACTGAAGACAGCTAGAAAGGTGAAAGAGAGGAACTAAGGGAGCACAGTGACTTGGAAACCAAGTGAAAAGAAGGTTGCAAAGAAAGAGAAGAAAATACTAACTAAAATAAAAGTTGAGGAATGATCCTAGGATTTAGCAACAAGTTTATCACTGGTTATCTTGGGAAAAGCAGGGATTTTTTAATTTTTTTTTGAGTATAGTTTACACACAATGTTACATTAGTCTCATGTACAATACAGTGACTCAATATATCTACATATTATGCTGTGCTCACCACAAGGGTAGCTACCATCTGTCACCATACAACACTATTACAATATCATTGACTATATTATGGGTGAAGGGGAGTGGAAGGGAAAAGCAGTTTTAATCCATTTGGGGAAAAATAGTTGAAGCAATTCAGAATTACATAGGAGAGCCAACTCTAGAGATGAATTCACAGCCATGGGCAATATGGTACAGTAGAACATGAGACCAAGGAGTCAAACCCAGAATGGGAATCATAAAACCTACTTCTTGACTAGCCTATGACATTAACTCCCAATGTAACCTTGAGCAAGTAACTAACACTCACTGGGCCTTCGAATGCTCAGCAGTTATTGTGGGCAAGGCTTTGCCTGGACTACCAATTAGCTACATGGCCAGTAATGAATATACTATGTTTATATGGGTGAGCAATGCATTCTGGGGAAGAGGCTGAGGCATAGGAAGAGTGTGGAGGTAAAGCTGTTGAGGATGGAACAGAATAGAACTTATATGAGAGGGTGTCATATGAGCATATGTCAAGAAGAAATAATGGAGAAAGACACACACACACACACACACACTAAAACTGTAAAATCAGCCACAGAAGGAACAAAATGCTATAGAGTGAAGACATATTACACATAGAAGGGGGTCCTGACTTATGTTTGTGTCTCTACTTGGCCATATTGTGGGAATATTAGCAATGCCAAGGCTTGGCTAAGGTTAAGGACAAGGATCAAGAATCAGATAATATAAATAAGTTCTGAAAATAATTACAAGTATTCAGTCTCTCTTCTGCAATTTACTCTCTATGTGACTATAGTCAACCTTCTTAATCTCACCTAAATCTCAGTTTCTCATTAAAAAGGGTAAAATAACATATCTGATTGGGCAGTTATGAGATACATACATATGAGATACATATGAGCATGAAATGAGGTGTATACATTCACACAGATTATATAGCACCTCATTTACCAAAAGTGTAAGTAGATGGCATTAGCTATCATTAATACCAATTATCATCATATGTATGATCTGGAGCCACTCACTTAAAAACAAAGCCTCAGTTTCCTCATTTTAAAAAATTCACTTAGCTATTGTGAGTATTAAAATACACAGACACACGCACATACACGAACACAGAAAGGCATACCAGGTAGAGTACCTGATTTAACAGGTGTTTAACCAACAGCAGTAACAACATAAATAATTATCATTACATAGCAAAGCTATTGGTAATAGTGGGGGAAAAAACAAGCAGAAGGAAACAAATAACCGGGATAAGAGAGAAAAGTGGACAGGGAAAAGGAAGAAGAAAAAGATGGCAGTGTGGAGAAAGAGAGAAAAACAGGCTTTGTGTGCATTCCTATAGAAGGGGAAGAGGAAGAAAGGATCAACATACGTGTGCATCTCCAGCAATGAGAGGAATCATTTCATGGGAAGATTTGTGGGCAACAGTTACCCCAGAGACGAGAGCAGAGGCCTGGCAAGAGCTCACATCATGGGGACCCTGATTATTAATTCGATTGGATAGACCAAGGGACATATTTGCTGTAATTCAAAATCCAGGATGCAAGAAATTTGATATGAGCATTAGATGAGAAGATAAATTCAATTTATTATAGAGACAGTGTCAGAAGCAAAAAGGACCAATACCGTTCTGAGAACTTTGTGATGATTCCACTGAACAGGCCAAGGCTAAAGACCCTGTTCACTCACTTGAGGATGAAGCAGTGCCTATGGGCACTTTTCGTTTAAGAACTGAGATGAGTTATAGCTGCACAGAGGACATCTAAAGATCAGCCTCTGATGAAGCTCAGGAAATCATTTAAGTAAAAGGTACAATCAGGTAAAAGGTTTTAGGTCCAGAGAATGAGTACCATTTGTAAAGGGAACTCTGGATAGCTTCTGGGGACAAAAAGGACACATCTATCCAAACTACGTAAGAAAATGAAATAATAAAAGGGGACCAAGGACAACAGACAGACTCCAGGACTCCTGATGGGAGAAAAAAAGAGCCATAGAGTTGGTAGCATCTGCTCAAATTAATGCAGGAAAATTTCTCGAAGTCTCGTTAACATATTCACTTACGTGTTCCTTTCTTTAATGGGCATTTTTGAGCTCCTAGCAGGTGTTGGGTTCTGTGATAGCCCCTAGGGGGGCAAAACTCTTTCCCCTAAATAACAAAAAAATTAAGTAAATAAGATAGTCCCTGCATTTCAGGCCCTCACCGTTCAGTAATAACATGCTACTAAAAACAGCTGATGAGAGTTTCAGAAAATAGGAGGGAGGGTAATGAGGATGAATTTGAGAAGTAAGAGAAGAGAGAAAAGGCAGAGTAGATAGAGACAAACAAATACAAGAACCTGGAGAGAGCTGGCGATGGAGAAAGAAGTCCCCTCCTTCTTTCCTCTCAGAGAGGCAGTTGGTCTGAACTTTAAGGATGAAGAAATACGGGAATATATTCATAGAAATGAATACATAGCAGGGACAAAGAGAGTAAAAACAACTGTCCTCAATTAGATGAAACCAGGAACCAGAAAGAGGAAGAGGAGAGAAGTGGGTGAGTAGCAGACAGCAGACAAGACAGGAAGAGGTAGGAACACAGGATTTAAGATGGCTCACTTATGCAATCTATGTTAGGGGGATACGGTTACCAGCTGATTAATTAATTAGGGTGAGTGGGCCAGGACAATTGATATCTGCAATAGACCGAAGAATGACGGTGTTAAGGAGCTTTCACATAGAAGTAGGAGAATGTTAGGTGACAGCGTCTTATACAGCTCAGGCGCGATGATCTCATGTACCATGAGGTCTGGAGCAGGTGACCTCTGGGTTGATGAGAAAGTCTAACTTAATGGTAAGAACATAAACGATGGAGCCAGCCTGTCCGCACTCCAGTTCTCGCTCTGCCACTGACGAGCTGTGTGACCATGGGCAAGCCACTTATCCCCTTTGTTCTTTGTTTTCTTCAGAGGTAAAGGGGGAAATAGCTCTTAAAAATACTTAGGGTTGTGCAGACAATTTGATGATACATGTAAAGAGTATAAAATCCTTGGTGTTCAGTAAACCCTCCAAAAATGTCTGCCATTATTATTAGCATCATATCTCTTACCATACATTACTGGTTCTGAGGCATAAAAATGCGGCTAAGGACCGAGTTTTTCACACCAATTTATCCTGCTGGTCTCGAGTACTGACAAAATCTCCCAGTGGCCAAGGGAGCATTAGTCCCAAGCTTCATTTCTTCATAAGATGATGTCCAGAATCAGAAGAGTGACAATGAGAAGGATTTCCTCACAATCTCCCTCTTGTTAGAGAAGATGATATTTCCCAGAAACTTCTGAGATGACTCCCTCATATCTCTCTTGGGCTAGAAATGACTTAAGAGGCAGCCTTAGATTCAAGGGAGATTGTAACCGCAAGCATTTGGCATTTTCAGTAGCTTTCTAGAGACAGACACAGCCATTAAGGAGGAAAAAAGATGGGAATGATTTTTGAATGGACAAGCAACAACGTCTGTATTTTGTAATAGAAAATGAAGCCTTGGTATTTTATAATATCTATTAATTTTTAAGAATTTGAAAAGAGGCTTAAATAAGTTTGTGTTGAATTTGAAAGGAAGTTGCAAAGGTGAGGGATTAAAACAGAGGTTTTACTGAATAAAGTAAATATTCCAAGCTTTGAAATTATTACAAAGAGAACATGGATAAAACCTAGGTGGGGGGGGTAGGAAAAAAATGAGGAAATTTGTGTAGATAGGGTCAAGATTTTTTTTTTTTTAAAGAAAGGAAAGGAAAGAAAGACAAAGCAAAGCCACTATCTGAAAAGCTTAGAGAATGCAACCATGATAAAACAAAGGATTTTCAGATTTGAGGTAAGAAATTGCCAGGTTAAAATATTGCTGAAATTATTTATTTATAGTAGGAAGAAAGGCTATATGGAAAAGGATAAAATTAGGGCCTCATGCTGAAAACGCATCTGAGAAATTTAAAAATCACCCTCAAAAATCAAATATGTTGTTGATGAAGGGAAAGTGTTGCTGATTTAATGGCATTTAAAAAATCTTTGAAAGAACATAGAGAAAGATTTTGAAGTCTCTTTGCAACTGCATATGATAAAAAAAGGAATAAACAGGACATCAAAATAAATAGATTAACAATTATATTTTATAGTGAAGAGAATGTTAGAAATTGGAGACAACAAATACTGGTAACAATTCTGGAAATGCTGAGAAGGCCCAGTGGTAAGTCAAAACGAGGTGGAAAATTTCAGTCGGGTCTCAAGATAAATCATGGAAGACAATAAAAGAGGGAAGTGATGCGGGTATTTATTTGGAAAAGACAAACTTTTATTTGGATAGATAATTTTCTCACTAAACCTTCTAAATATATGGTGTGTCCGGTATAAAATGTTTCATACTGTAATCAGTAGGCGGTTAGGAAAAGAGATTAGGTCAAAAGAAGAATGAGCCAGAGGTGACCATGGTATGTTACTTAAAAACATATTTATTCAGAATTATTGTTGTAAAGTCCTATGTTGGGCACAGAGCTAGAGGATCAAAAGACAAATGAGATCTCAAAGCACTGGGATCAAAGCAGTCTTACTGTCAGAGAGACAGACAGGTTTATCCCCAAATAATAGCAGCATGTGAGCTCTCACAACTCAGGGGGCAAGGGGAGTGCATCAGGGCTAAGCATGAAATTTCTAAACTTTTCCATTTTACTTGGCACATTTATTTAATGGTATGGCAGGCCCTTTTATATCCCATACCAACAAGTGGCCTGATCCCCGTTAGAAAATGGTACTGGATAATTCGGGAGAGCAGACACGATATGTAAAAATAAAATCTTTTTGCTAACCTGAACATTTCATGGGACCTTTTACTTTAAGTGTGGCCTGTAGTAGACTCTCATCACAGGGATACAACATTTGAGAAAATTACAGTGAGATGTTTACAAAGAGCAGTGTGGTATTAGCTAGAACCAGCTGTGGTTCATGTGTAAGGCATTAGAACAGCAGTGGGAGTAAAGCAGCATTTCTCAATCTTGGCACTATTGGCATTTTGAACCCGGTAATTCTTCGCTGTGGGGGATTCCTGGTCTCGATGCATGAGATTTCAGTAGCACCCCCTACTCCTAGCTATGACAACCACGAATGTCTTGACATCGCCAAATGCCATTTGGGGGCAAAACGGCTCCGAGTTGAGAATTACTGGGGTAGAGGAAAAGACACTACCATGTACCAATGACAGAGTGACGAGGAAAGTAAAAAGTAGGGGTGAATGGGCAGAATTCCATTTAGAAAAATTAATAGAAAAGAGGGGGACATGGAAAGGAGAAAGAAAAGGAATAGGAAGAAGAAAGGAGAGAGGAGAGAAGAGAGGCAAGGATAGAATACAATAGCCTTTCAGAGGAAATGTAGGACTTGAGGTAGAATATAGTATGTGTGGTAAATGAGAACTTCTGGGATATATTTGCAAATATAAAGTTGTAAAGAAAAATCGAGAAATGAAACTTAAAGAATAAAGCATAAAAAGAAAACCATATAGGGATATTATATAATTATCACTGTGTGTGGTAAGAATGGAATTTAGTTTTTTTTTAAAAATGCATATTATGGGGCGCCTGGGTGGCTCAGTCTGTTGAGTGACTGCCTTCGGCTCAGGTCATGATCCTGGAGTCCCGGGATCGAGTCCCGCGTCGGGCTCCCTGCTCAGCGGGGAGTCGGCTTCTCCCTCTGACCCTCCCCCCTCTCATGCTCTCTCTCTACCATTCTCTCTCTCAAATAAATAAATAAAATAAAATAAAATGCATATTATGATTTCCACCATTAGGTTTAGTACAGGTCATAAAGGGAACATTTCATAGGTATGGAACACTAGGATAAATTTAGAAAACATCGTATGAACCACCTATAGGAGAAAACGGATAAAGCATATGATTCAGTTATTTAATAGTTAATATTTTAGTTTTTAACTTGAAGATGGAAAAGGATAATATCTAGGATTTTCTCTCCCCCTGATAGAATGGACATGCCCATCCCCCACCCCCAGGAGAAAAGATATTGAAAAATATAAAGTTTTTTAAGGGTTGAAGAAAGCAGAAGAAATTGAAGAAAGTAGAGCTACCATGTCTAGCCAAGGGAAGTTCTGTGTCAGGAAAAAATCTTGCCTGTCCATTGGAAGATAAGTCCATACTTAGTCTCTGAGTGGTCCTTTTTTTTTTAAGCTTAAAATCAGCTAGCAAAAATTATTATTAAAAAAAAATGGTCTGGTTACTAGCAGGAAGAAAAGCTTTATATTTCTCACTAAAAGACAAGAGGAAAAAGCACCATCTTTGAGTAAGAATCAGAGGAAGGAACCAGGATGGTGAACTATTATTGCAAAACAAGAGGGGAGATAGGTGAGGGGAAGCAATGATTTTGACAGTATTGGGTTATAAGAAATTGGTATGCAATGCCTGTGGAAGTTTTGTTGGTTTCATTTGATGAGAGAAGAACTGTAAATATGAATAATATGTAAATATACTTTATGACAAAAATAAACTTATGAGGATCAAATGAGAGAAAGAATGTGGAAGTGTGCTGAATAAGTGAAATGCATGATTCATAAAGGGGAGGTACTGTGATCTGAAACCCTAAACTCTCTTGTGAACTATCAAAACACTCTTTTTCACACCTGTGAGACATACACAACACAGACATGTGGCCCACGAGGCAGTTAGGAACCAGAAGAATAAGGCCTCGAGATGACAGTGACCATCTCTCCACAAGGCCACACAAATAGGCACAAAAGAAGGGACATATATGAAAATGTCTGCTCATCCATAAATCCCTGCATGCATATAAAGAAGCATCATTATTATTAATGGTCGAATTAACAAGTAGTATTAAAACATGATCCTCCACAAAGCAGGGGGAATAACTTTTGGAAATCACAAATTGGTTTCTTTTCCTTTTCCTTTTTTTTTTTTTTTTAAGATTTTATCCATTTGTTTGAGAGACAGAGAAAGAGCAGCAAGAACAGGGGGAACTGCAGGCAGAGGGCAGAGGAAGAACCAAACTCTCCGCTAATCAGGGAGTTCGATGTGGGGCTCGACCCCAGGACCCTGAGATCATGACTTGAGCCAAAGGCAGATGCTGAACCGACTGAGCCACCCGGGTGCCCCCACAAGTTGGTTTCTTGATACTGCTGGCCTGACTTGTGTGTCTGAGGACAGTTCTCCAAGAAAACACTAATAGAGACAAAGTTTTCTAGGGTAATTACACTGTGAGCTCCCAGTGAATAGAAAACAAAATTTATTTCAGCATCACCATTGCAGCCTTCCACTACACTAAGCATTTAGCGGTATTGAATAAGAAAGATTGAACTGAAATGAATGAAATTAAACAGAAACAAATACACAAAATGAAAGTTGCTACTGTGTGCTGAGCCACAAGAATTGTAAACTTGCAGTGGCAGTATGTTAAAAATAATTAAGCATAAACTCTCATTACTCTCACCAATGCAGGGGAAGTTAAACAGAGAGTAAGTACAGGGAAATAACTCCGTTAACCTCCTTTCCCTGTCATTCAAGGCTCCCTACAGTGAAGTTCCAAATTTTCCTCTCAATATGATCTATTTCACAACTGCAGCAGACCTTTTAACCAAAGTTCACTCTCTCCTCAAACATTTTTGCATGAGTTTTTACTCATAAAAACTCTTTCTTGGGCGCCTGGGTGGCTCAGATGGTTAAGCATCTGCCTTCGGCTCTGGTCATGATCCCAGGGTTCTGGGATCGAGTCCTGCAACGGGCTCCCTGCTCCTTGGGAGCCTGCTTCTCCCTCTGCCTCTCTCTCTCTCTCTCTCTCTTTCATGAATAAATAAATAAAATCTTTAAAAAAAAAAAAAGTAAGTCACTATCCTTTAAAAAAAAAACAAAAAACTCTTTCTTGTAATGGCTTTCTGAGTACCTGTGTGCACATCTCCCTGGCTTTCTAGGGCAGTCACTAACACCACTGTCTTTACCTAGGTTGTTTTTGTTCTTGTTTTTAGCCTCCTCTGATTCATAGAAGTTTATAGCATATATAGACACATATTCTTCAAGTATTATTATGTTATCAAAAAAATAGGGTGGCTCAGGCAGTTAAGTGTCCTACTCTTGATTTCAACTCATGATTTCAGGGTTGTGAGAGTGAGCCCCACATGGAGCCTGCTTAAGATTCTCTCTCTCCCTCCCCCAAAATAAACAAACAAAAAGCAAGTATTGTGTTATCCCCTAGATTTTGCTGTTTCAGCATGCCTTTCCTGCTCAATTATCAGGTTTTTGAGGATAAGATACCTTTACGATAGCACAAGTGTCCTAATTGCTTAATAAAAATCTATTGGTCAATTGATGACTAGGTCCAGATGATAATTTTTAGAAGTACAATTATCATAGCACCTTATTTTTCAGATTAAATCTAGCTTCATTATCCAGGTAATTTAACCTCAGGATGTGTACTTGTGGAAATTTTGACTCCTATATTTTGGTCTTGACTATTTTAGAAAGCCTCTAGTTCCTTAACATAAGAAAAAAAAATAGAAGACAGGATGGGCAATCAAACAGTCTTGGGTCATCCTGCATTTCCTCACATGAAAACAGCTGACTGGCGGTACTCAGAAATTTAGAGTCGGAGTATATGAATCTAATCTAAAGCCCATCCAAAGGGCTCTTATGTTAAAAAAGAGAGTAAATATTTTAAAAAATAATAAAAATATAAATTACAAAACACTGTGCTTCCATAGTCTTCTATGAGCTCTTAGTGTAGCTTGCTACAGGAGTTGATTAGGTATTGTCAATAGTCAGTCCCATGAAAGACTATGGACTCTGAGAAACAAACTGAGGGTTCTAGAGGGGAGGGGGTTGGGGGGATGGGTTAGCCTGGTGATGGGTATTAAAGAGGGCACATTCTGCATGGAGCACTGGGTGTTATGCACAAACAATGAATCATGGAACACTACATCAAGAACGAATGATGTAATGTATGGTGATTAACATAACAATAAAAAATTATTAAAAAAAAAGAGGGCACGTACTGAATGGAGCACTGGGTGTTATACGCAAACAATGAATCATGGAACATTACATCAAAAACTAATGATATAATGTATGGTGATTAACATAACATAACATAAAAAAAAGAATTAAGTTGAAAGTATAAAAAAAAATAGTCCTAGAATGTATCAGGGAGCTTGAAACAGGGAGCAGAAACTCCTGAGTCTAGTAGAATTGGATTTGAAACCACTAGTCTTGATGAACATAGCTTAGGCATTCTCATGGTTGATACAAAACCAATTTTATCTGTCCATCCATCCATCCATCCATCCATCATCTGTCTATCTATCTAATCTATCTTATTTTGGAAATAGTATGTCAAAATAATGGAGTATAGACAACTCAGATTTAAACATCAAAATATAATTCCAGTCCTGCCAAGAATATGGCATTGAGTGGACTCACCTACAATACTGTATTAATGGGAAAAGTCAAAGAAGGCAGTGTTAGTTTCCTCCTGATTTTCCTGTCTTCTGTCCCAATTTACTAGTTCATCACTAGTTTTCTTTACATTAGTGCTGACTCTATTGTAAAACCCAATGCTAGCCTTAGTATTCTCCCTGTCCCTCCTTCCCAGGCAAAGGTAAGGAAAAATTTGCTTATGGATCAGGTATAGCACCTTGTAATATTGTTACTTTGGCCTTACCCTAGATTCTGCATATTGTGGTCCCAAACTGCATAGAAAAAACTTTCCAAATCACTGCTCTCTGCTTCCAGGGGATGGTGCATACTGTTCATGACGAAACTGAAGTTTTATTTGTTGCATTATTGGTAGTTTCGAAGTATGCTTTGGACAGAGCAAAGCATCCCTGGCTGTCTTCAACACACCAGGTAATCACACCATTGCTCAGTAGGCTAAATTATTTTAAACCTTTCAAAAAATAGCTTTTCTCCTTTCTGCAGGTTTTCCTAGGAACAATCTCCATGAAAACGACTCCTAATTTAAAGAAAACTAAGGCATTCCTCACCACTGACAAGGAAAATGGCTCTTTTTGGCCAAATCACAGAAATGAGCTTCCTTAAGTACATTGCACCTTTAAAAGCTGACATTATTGCCGCAAAGCCTGAGTGGTACCTTGTCAGCATGGAATAACCAGACTGGGCCAAGTTGTCATTTCTGACAGGTCAGTGTAATGAGCAAAAGAACGCTGAGTTTGTCTAAAAGTTTTCACTCGAATCAGCAGGGTAGAGCTGTTTGGGGCGATAACAGCTCTATGTACGTGACTCATTAAATGTGTCACATTATCAAACATTGTGGCCCACACTATCACAGTCACCACATTTATGCTTTGTTTCCTCCCCCAAGTACCCCCCAAAATCTTTATATTTCTAATTTGAAAAGAGTACAGATTACAGAGCTTTGAGACACTGGATGTTAGCTGCATGGGATCAGATGAATGCCAAATGTGTCTTTGCTCTCTTCAAAACACTACACAGAGATAAATACTAATCTAACTCAATGTGAACTTCTCCTGGGGCATTGCCTTCCCCATCTCTGAGGATTTTTCTGGTAACATCTTTGCCATCATGAAAACAGAGATATGGAATAAGTAAGGGAAACGAAGAAGAATTGGGTAAAATTGACATCAGATGGCCCTTCTGAATTACTAGATGACATTCCATGTCCAGAATCTTCCCTTACATGTGTTGAGGAACCTGCCCACAGATTTCCCATTTGGATACAAAACACAAATGACATCACCTGGATCCAGATTTCTTAGTCCACAAATAGCAAAGCTTAAAGGTCCTGCCCCTTCTTGCTCACCAGCCAGATGTGGTGCCCTCTCCTTAATCAGATGCACCAAACAACAGAAAGCATTTTTTCCCTGCTTCAGAAAAATTCACTTAATGTTCGTGACTAATTAAATTCTCACTCTAGTCATGATTAATGTAACAAATAATTACAGCTTAGATCTAATATAGATACGACTAATTGTTCTGCCCACAGTGCATCGTGACTAACAATTAAACACTGCTTTTAAAGCAAAAGTAAGATCTGAGGAGTGACCTTCACCTGGCTTTGCTCTTGCCATTGTAGGAAATGCCTGTAGCTTCTGTTTTCCTCTTCACTTCTTCGGATGGTGACAAAAGGTTTTATTTGTTTGTCTGTTTACGTTTCTCTTTCATTAGGTGTTTGATAAGTTCACACCTTTACACTTCTTGTCCTTTCAATTCGCGGGCTGTTGGAGGTCTTGAGCAAAGCACTAGGAGAGAGAAATAGAGGGAGGTTATGCCAACTGAATTTTCAAGGCTCAAGTGCAAAACTGCCCTCTACGACCTCAAAGTGAAAGATGAAGGGGGCCTGGCAACGCTTCTGACCTGATGCAAAGGAATGGGCCAGGCCCCTGCGTCTGTCTGCTCTGGTACCTCTACACCCCAGGTCAGGAGAAGAGGTGCTTTTCTTCTGTGATCCTGAAGCAGAATGGACTGCTGCTGCATTGACAGAGGCACACTGGAGTGGTCTCTGGAAATACATTCCCAACCAGTGCAAACATTCACAAAACCTCTTGGGGAGTATCATAGCTGCGAATAAAAAATGTTCCTAGTTTTTGTTTGTTTGTTTGTTTGTTTTGTTTTTTTAAGTAGCTGATGAAATAGAGAATTGGGCACTTACCCATATGCCTCATGTGCCTTGGCAAAGAGGAGACACATTGAACTTTCTACTGAAGAATGGGCTTATACAACTAGGACATTGAGTCATAGCTCTGTCAACTAGTTTGCCTTTACTCACAGTAATCAAGTATTCCCTATTTATCAGGGCATAGTTAAACATAAATACCTATATAAACTGAAACACAAATAATTAGAATGGCCAATAAATGGGACTTCTGGTTAATTACATTCAAATGTAACTATGCCTCAAACCAGGAAATTTGTCTTCGCTCTTTCAAATATTTCTAAAATATTCAAAGCCATTTTCCTGACTTACTAGAATTTGATGGACAAACAACGTTATTTTATTGTTTAAGGAGTTCACAGCATTTTGATTGGATTTGGGGGCCAGAACTGGAAAATTCTGCTTGTACACCTTACATAATTAATCTGATACAATTCTTCTAAATACACTCACAACTATGTGATGATAACTTATATTAATTTAACATCTACCATGTGACCAGATTTGGGCTAGTGATAATGAGTCAGCCTTTCCTGCTTTTTTTCTATCTCTGCTGGATAAAGTACATGTAATTTTAGAGAACATTTAGTTACACTAAATTCCAACTCAGGCTGTGCAGGGTAAAGTTATTCAGCCACGGCACAAAGCTGACATTGCAAACCCCTCTCCTCTGTCACCTGGTGTTCTGTCTAGCACGTCAAACTTTGCAATGACCTGTTTTTTGTTTAGCCAATAGTTTTAGGACTCATTCCATCCCAGGGTCTAGAAAAATGCTGTCCCCAGTAAGAAACAGTTTTGGAGCAACAAAACAAAAGTCAAAATCTAAGCAGTACCAGAGATACTGCTAGTTAGGTACAGATAGGATGTGTGAGGTCTAGGATGTGGAAATTCTTGGTTCATTCTTTATAATGAATCTCACCTTATTGACCCTATGTAGGAGTCAGTTGATTTCCTAGTCCCCCATTTCCTTTAGATTCAAATCTTTTGAATTTGCTCTAGTTAATCTTACCACTCTTAAGCTCTAGTAATTCATGTCAACAAGACTTGAAGAGTGTGATGTGTAAACTAAATGAGCAATATAAGGCTTCCAGAAGGCTGTGAACTCAAGGAAAGCCAATGTGTCTTGCAATCTTTGTACCCCCTGGGGGCATAGTAGAATGCCTTTGATGGAGGACTGGTTAAAAAGTATTCATAAGGAATGAGTGGATGGGTGAATGAGTGAGTACTGAAGAAGGGAGTTTTGTGGCATATATTTTCTTTGGTTCTCATGGTGCCCATGGGTATCTTCTATGGTACATTTCCTATGATTCCATTATTCTGTGACTAGCACATAATTTCTCAGGAGCATTATTAGAAAATTCAGAAGGTAGATTTGAAAGGATCATTTAGTTGCCATTAAGCAGTCTCCCGATTTCCAAAAGGATCAAATTTAAAAAGAGTCAGTATTTAATTTATAAATTTAACCATTTACATATAAAACTTTTTAAAGAAACATGCATAATTATAATCATTATCCAAACTTTTTACCAAAGACACCTCTCCTTATTTTATTTCCATATGACCCCATATATCTGAGATGTCATTAGCAGCTAACCAGATCTTCTATCTAGCTTAAAAATACAAATTGTAATCACAATTTATCATGTTGTTGTTGAGGCAATTGGCCTGAGATATGGGTTTATTTCTGGACCCTCAAATGCATTTACTTGGACAATGAAATGATAAAATCACAGCCTAAAGTAAAAGTAACTAAAATATGCTAATTCTGTGTAGCTCCATCATGAGTATGGTATCTGTTAAACTTTTTGAAAGTAGTCCATGAGCAGGATCCTCCCCCTGTCCATTATGATAGAAATATCTTAAGGATGAGCTCCAGGGCCTCTCACTTAGAGAATCAACAATGTAAGAGTGAACTTTTTTTTTTTTTCCAAGTTGGCTCCACACCCAGCACAGAGCCCAACATGGGGGTCGAACTCACAACTGTGAGGTCAAGAGTCAAGAGGCTCAACCGACTGAGCCAAATTTAATGGCTCAGGTACTCCGAGAGTGAATGTTTAATGCCAAATCACATATTCTTTCATGTTCATTCTGTGGAATCTCCTTAGATTACTAAAATCCATGACACAGAAAAAAATAGAATTAATCTAATTTTAGAAATTACTGAAAAAATTCTGTAATCTTTACTTAATTTGAAGGCAAAAAAATTATGTTTATATCTTGACATATTTATCAGTTGTATGCTCCTTTCAAGCTGATTTTCTGGGGTGCCTGGGTGGCTCAGTTGGTTAAGTGACTGCCTTTGGCTCAGGTCATGATCCTGGAGTCCTGGGATTGAGTCCCGCATCAGGCTCCTTGCTCAGCGGGGAGTCTGCTCCTCCCTCTGACCCTCCCCCATCTCATGTGCTCTCTCTCTCAAATGGATAAATAAAATCTTAAAAAAAAAAAGCTGGTTTTCTGGGCAGTTTAATTTATAGCTCCCATTATTTTGTTTTTCTTTTAGATCTCAAAATGAATGTCATGCCTATAAAAAGCACCAGATAGGCAACTAAAGTCCTGTGTTTATTCCAAATTCCTAAATCACCACAGGACTGGAGGAAAGTCATCTATAGGCTCCTGGCTCTGTCAAAAACATTGCAAGAAAATGGGTATCAGAGGTTCCAATGGCAGGCAGAAGAGTTGTTCTACAGGAATTTCATAACACAGGCCTTTGAAGACAGTTGTATTATGGTTGTATTCTCAAAATGACATTTAAAAAATACCTCCCCTATTTACCTTTTAAAACCTGTGTTTCTTCACCATCCTATTGTTCTCCTTTGGTCAGACCCACTGACTTCATCCTTCAAACCTTCAAAATGAGAACAGCCTGACAAATGTGTAAAAAATAACCATGCTTAGGCCCAACCCAGACCAAATACATTTGCCTGGAATATCAGTTTCAGTGTGCCACAATTGAGCATAATGGCAGAGGTTGAAACCCACTGGTCCATACTAAGTTTTTGTACCCACCTATAAGTTGAGATAATTGTAATAATGTATGTGTATATATTTAAAATGCACATACATACATACATTCATATTCATCGATATACTTAAACTTCCTTTTTCTCCTTGACAAGGAACCCATTCTTTACCCAGATTTCAACAAGGAAGCCCTCCATAACCTAGGGCAAACGAGATCTTATCTAGGTAAATGAGTGTAAATGACCTAGGGTCTCGCTGTCTGGCCTCCTTTCCTTTCCTTTTTTCTTTTTTTTTTTTAAAGATTTTATTTATTTATTTGAGAGAGAGAGAATGAGAGAGAGCACGAGAGGGAAGCGGGTCAGAGGGAGAATCAGACTCCCCGCTGAGCAGGGAGCCCGATGCGGGACTCGATTCCGGGACTCCAGGATCATGACCTGAGCCGAAGGCAGTCGCTTAACCAACTGAGCCACCCAGGCGCCCTCCTTTCCTTTTTTCTTTTTCTCCTCTGCCTCCTTTCCTCTTTTCCAACACAGCTGATGCACCGACAACATCCTCTACCCCTACCTAAAGGTACCACGGAATAAAGTTTTAAACCCAATAATCTATAACATGCTTTTCAATTTTGAAAGCCTGTGATTTAATTACATACCTGTACTGTGATTACCATATACTAAAAGCTTATCAATCAATAAAAAGATAAAGCACTGCCTGAGAGCTGTGCTGACCCTTCTTCCCACAAAGGCCAGGTGATCTGGTGCATTTAGGTGCATTTGCAATTATCACTCTGTGTGTGTGTGTGTGTGTGTGTGTGTGTGTATACACACACACATATAGACACATATATACATATATATACATGTATATACAAATATATACATATATACAAATGGGAATATTATTTATGTATATATATTTTTATATTTACATAAAATATAAAATATATATTTAAATTAAAATATATGCATAAATAAATAAATAAATGTCACAATTTATTTACCCATTCATCCATTCATGGATATTTGAGCTACTTCTATCTTTTAGCTATTGTGAATAGTGCTATTATAAACATGCATACAAATGAATTTGTTTGAATATCTGTTTTTAATTATTTCATGCACATGCCTAGGAGTAGAATTATGGGCTTATATGGTAATTCTATATTTAACTTTTTGAGGAACTGCCAAATTGTTTTCCACAGTGGCTGAACCATCTTCTATTCCCAATAGCAAAGTACAACAGTTCTCATTTCTCTACATACTCTCCAATATTTGTGATTTATTAAAAAATATATTACAGCCTTCTCAGTAGGTGTGAAGGGGTACTTCACTGTGGTTTTGTTTTGCATCACCCAAATGACTAATGATGTTGGCATTTTTTTCATGTGTTTTTAGCCCTTTGTATATCTTTTTTGGATAAAGAAGTCCTTTGCCTCTTCCAGTTCTTTGCTTGTTTTTAGTTGGGTTGTTTATCATTTTGTTGTTGAGCTGTTGGGGCAATTGGCCATAAATATATGGGTTTATTTCTGAACTCTCATTTCTACTCCATTGGTCTAGTCTGCATATCTATCCTACTGCCAGTACCACACTGTTCTGATTACTATGGCCTGTGATAGGTTTTGAAACAGGGAAGTGTGATTTGGTTCTTCTTTTTCAATAATGTTTTGGCAATTCAGGGGCACTTGTAACTCCATATGAATTTGAGGACTGGATTTTCCAATTCTGAAAAAAAAAGGGCCATTGGAATTTTGATAGGGATTGTTTCAAATCTATAGATCACTTTGAGCAGTTTTGACATCTTACTATTAAGTCTTCCGATCCATGAATACAGGATCTCTTTCCATTGATTTAGGTCTTCTATATTTTCTTTTTTTTTTTTTTAAGATTTATTTATTTATTTGACAGAGGGAACACAAGTAAGGGGAGTGGAAGAAGGAGAAGCAGGCTTTCCATGGAGCAGGGAGCCCGATGTGGGACTCGATCCCAGGACTCTGGGATCATGACCCGAGCTGAAGGCAGATGCCTAACAACTGGGCCACCCAGGTGCCCCAGGACTTCTTTACTTTCTGTCAGCAGTTTTCATTGCACAAGTCTTTCACCCTCCTGGTTAAATTTATTCTTAGGCATTTTATTCTTTTGAATGCTACTATAAATGAAATTATTTCCTTAAATTCCATTCAGATTGTTAATATGTATAGACACATTACTGGTTTGAGTGTGTTGGTCTTGTATCCTGAAATTGCTGAATATATAGCTTTTTCTGTAGGTATTCTTTGGGATTTTCTATATATAGAATCATGACATCTGGGAATAGAGATAGTTTTACCTCTTCCTTTCCAATCTGGATACACTATATTTCTTTACATTGCCTAATTGTTCTGGCTAGAACTTTCAGTACAATGTTGAATAGCAGTGATGAAATAAGCATCACTGTCTTGCTCCTGATCTTAGTGGAAAATCTTTCCCTCTTTCACCATTGAGAATGATGTTAGCTATGAGTTTTTCATAAATGGACTTTATCATGTTGAGAAAGTACCCTTGCTTTTTACATTTTAAAATGTCTGAAAAAATCAAAAGGAAAATAATGTTTTATGACACATGAACATTATATGAAATTAAATTCAATGTTCATAACTACCTTTTTATTGGAACCCAGCCATGCTCATTCCTTCCCACATTGTATAAGGCTGATTTTGTACTACTACAAGGGCAGAGTTGAGTAGTTGTGGCAGAAACCATATTGTCCACAAAGCCAAAAATATGTACCTAGCCTTTTATAGAAAATGTTTGCCAATTCCTGGCCTACTCCTGCCCATAAACTTTATGATAGCTGGAGCTTTTTATTTATTTATTTTTTTCACCACTGAATCTCGAGTACTTCCCATATTAACTACCTAGTAAATGGTACATACTTAATAAAAATTTGTTGAAGTGATTAAATAATTCTAAAATCAACCAATCCAGGAAATCTTTAATCCTTTGTTTACCTGCTAACTCAAATGGTTACCTAAGAAAACAACAAACAAAAACATCTAATTATCTATTAATGGTGAATCAGTACAAAATTTTAAGGTGTGAATATGACTAGTGTTACATATCAAATGAAATAGCATGTGCACACGTCTTTGTGTATAAAGAGATATATTCACATATATAGCGCTTTCTATACAATAAGAGTTTGACTTCATCAGTTCTTTTTCCTTCTAGGAGTTAGAACTGAGTGAAAATCCTAACACATGTACTACATCATATAGAGTGGTCTTATCTTTTTTGATTCTTGGTTTCCTCATGTGTAAAATGGTCAAAACCGTATCTCTCATGGGACTTTTTGTGGTGATTATTGAATATTACATGTACAGCACCTAGAAAAAGGCCAGGACAAAGTAGCTGGTGGCAGTTTGCAAGACTATTAGAGTGAAAGAATACAATGATAGCTCAAAATTAGAACAGAAGTACAGGCCTATTTACAAATTAACATAAGCATATGAGATAATCTAGCATGGTAGACAGTTTAAATTTACAAACTATCACAAAAACTATCACCATAATATATCTTGGTGATGGCCTTGTATATTTTTAAGTAACATGTTTTAAGCCCACAGGAGATGAGAACTGAAATTTACCACATCCACTGTGGTCAGACTGAGTGGTGGGGTCAAGCTTGGAAGAGCTATTGCCCAACTAGTGCATAAAGAGCCTCTAGATCTGTGTGTGTGTGTGTGTGTGCGTGTGTGTGAGTGTCTGTGTGTGTATGCAAGTGTTTACTTGTGAGGGAGGGACTTCAGGGGAGAGAGAGAGAGCTACTTGGCTCTTAAATAAAAAGGGACAGTGGAACAGTGCTCTTGGCACTGCATGTCCAATGTAAAAATAATATACATTTTGTCTCCATTTGGATTGTACTTCCAGGTAGAGGTTGTGCTCAATGAGAATCAAGTTGAAAATGTTTCTCTGGTCCCATTTAAAAGGTTATACATAATGAGATTTCTGCCGTGGTGGGAAAGTTAAGAATTCTGGGTGACTTGCCAAATCTTTTGATCGCAAAGAATGCTTTTAATACACATTGCAAACCATTTGTCTTTGCAAGGTGTAAAATGCCAGAGCTCAGCTTCCTTTTTCAGGGTCTGTTACTCTCCATAGCATAATTTATCTTAAATCCTCCAGCAGTGTTAACTCTTTACCCTCAGTAGCACGGGAACTGTGTATCAATGTGTCTGACTGTGTATTCCCTGAGAGTCTCCCTGTGCATTTTCATCCACCCTTGGGATTCTAGGATTCTGACAAACACTGAAATAATCTGTCTTTTCAATTAGTCAATACATATTTATTGAGCACCATATATGTGTTCAGGCTGTATTTAAGGAATATGACATATGATTGGTGCTCTCAAGAGAGGCTGTAAAGCTTACGATATTCACAGAGCTCCTCTGGAAGGGTACATAAGAAACTAGTGAAAGGAGATACCTCGGAGGAGGTAAAGGGGAAGAAGGAAAGGATAACTTTTCACTATGTACCTTTTGATTCCATTTGAACTTGTACATGTGATTGATTTACCTATTTTGTTTTTATTTTTAAATTTTTTTTAGATTTTATTTATTTATTTGGGGGGGGAGGAGCAGAGGAGGAGGGAAAAAGAGGAGGAAAGAATCTCAAGCAGACTTTGCGCTGCTGAGAGTGGAGCCCCACACAGGGCTCGATGTAACAATATTGAGATCATGACCTGAGCCGAAACCAAGAATGGGACACTTAACCGACAGAGCCACCCAGGCGGCCCTGATTTACCTATTTTCTTTTTTAAATTTTTTTCTTTTTTTTTTTAAATTTTATTTATTTATTTCAGAGAGAGAGAGAATGAGAGAGATAGAAAGCACAAGAGGGAAGAGGGTCAGAGGGAGAAGCAGACTCCCCACCGAGCAGGGAGCCCGATGCGGGACTCGATCCCGGGACTCCAGGATCATGACCTGAGCCGAAGGCAGTCGCTTAACCAACTGAGCCACCCAGGCACCCTTTAAATTTTTTTCTTAATATGTTATGTTAGTCACCATACAGTACATCATTGGTTTTTTTTGTTTGTTTTAAGATTTTTTATTTATTTATTTGACAGAGAGAGAGAGAGAGAGACAGCAAGAGAGGGAACACAAGCAGGGGGAGTGGGAGAGGGAGAAGCAGGCTTCCTGCTGAGCAGGGTGCCCCATGCGGGACTCGATCCCAGGACCCCTCATGACCTGAGCCGAAGGCAGATGCCCGACGACTGAGCCACCCAGGCGCCCCCAGTACATCATTGGTTTTTGATGTAGTGTTCCATGACTCATTGTTTGCGTATAACACCCAGCGCTCCATGCAACACGTGCCCTCCTTAATACCATCACGGGGCTAACCCATCCCCCCACCCCCTTCCCTTTTAAAAACCCTCAGTTTGATTCCCTGATTTACCTATTCTAAAACAAAACTAGAGGCACCTCGGTGGCTCCATCGGTTAAGCGGCTGCCTTCTGCTCAGGTCATGATCCCAGCGTGTGGGATCGAGCCCCGTATCAGGCTCCCTGCTCGGCAGGGAGTCTGCTTCTCCCTCTCCCTGGTGCTCTGCCTACTTGTGCTCTCTCTCTATCTCTCTGTCAAATAAATAAATAAAAATTCTTAAAAAAATAAAAAAAGAAAGCTAAACTAAAAATCACAACTTAATAGATGGTTTAAGGGTAAAGCTTTATTTGCAGGAAATAACTGGGAGGGATCTGAGTGTGTCAAATACCACTAGTGATATAGATTCTAGGCTAGTCAAGGGAAGGAAGAATGAGGACTGAAATAATTGGAAACAATTTATCCAGTGCTCTTGCACTGCCAGTGGATTATGAATTAGATCATAGATACATGGCCCACCATTGTCAAAATGTTCCCCAGTCATTTTGGGGGGTCCCCAGGGATGATTCAAATACAGTCACAAGCTTCCCTCTCAAATCTCTGCCCTTGCGTCTTATGCGTGTTATCTGCTTGCTCCCTAGTTGTGGGTGGAGCCTCAGCAGGGCTGAGGCTTATTCCTGCCTGGGGCACATCTTTGGCCCCAACAGTGCAGCAGTTCACTTACTACTCATTCTGTAGTCATTACAACACAGAACCGAGGGCAGCATAGCCTTCTAGAATAGCAACTTTATGCTACACTTTGTCACCTGGAGTCCCTCTGGTCTCACGTGGCTCATGAAAACAATTATTTTACCTGCTACTTATAGTTAATTATAGCTGGCCTGTTTTCTGCAAAAGGCTGGTCATGGACTGGATACTAGGCCACCCTCACCACTGTACAAACCTTCCTGGCTCTCCTCTCAGAGCCCACAGATAACTTAGTGTCATGTGTATGGTCTCATGCAAATAGATGACAGGATAGAAAAATACCATCATATATGCATATTACACTTAATTCATATCTAGTCTACACATATATGATATTTACAGAACATATGTATATATTTTCATTCCCAATACTGCCACATGCAATGTCAGATGCTTCTTAAATTCCCAATGGTTACATTCGATTTTAAAACTTGTATAGTAGGTACGGCTCTGGAGGATCAGACTCTGGAGAAAGGGCATATCGCATGAAGTTTATCAAATGAACTTAATTCTCTCCAATTTATGATGGCATAAAAATTAATCTCAAGAAGAATGGATAGCAAGTTTTAGTATACCTACTCCAATTACTAGGACATCCTTTGCTTTGAACCTTCTAATCAAAAAGAACCCTTGAGTCTGGCATCTCATACTTGTTTAATGGAAGAAACATTTATTTTCTAGCTTTGCAGAAATTCCTAGGTGGATCTGAGTCCTAAACAGCTTTGTAAATTATATAGTTAATGCTCTTTTCTGAAGTCCCATGTAAGTACTGAGTCAGGAAGTGTTGGGTATGAATGGGCAGAAGTTGCCATGAGAGATGTAAGCTGAAGATTTACAGAGAGAATGAAAACTTACATCCTTAGCGGGTGTTTTGTTGATGGCTTGTAACAGTCTCCTAGGAGGTTTACCTTGCATGTCTGGCATCAACAGAACAAATAGCCTCAGCCTGCACTGACCTTGGTATCATTATGAATTATTTTAACAGGAAGAAACTTGGGAAAACATCTCTAATGTATTAGATACCACCCTGCTAAATGCAGCATCTGGAATAAAGGTCCTCTCTATCTGTCTGTTCACTGTGTGCTGGAGATATGCCAGGCTATCAAAGCCAGCATGAATATGTAGATCATTTTGCCTTCAAAAAAGTTGGTACCCAAGTTTGGAATTCTTTTCCATTAATATTTGCAATAACCTGTAAATTTTAGAAGGATAAGAAGCAGAAAGTTATTCAAATACTTGAGGTAATGTTACATATGGAATCATTAAAGGCAACTGCTTAAGAAAAACGTACTTCAAAAGAAAATGACATCCAGTAATTTATAGAACCCAGCACTGTATCCACTAGTTGTCATCCTGATTTGGTTATTTGATTAGTAGGTGACCTTGAAATAACCTCTTAATATGTCTGTTCTCCTGGTTTGCAAAAGAAGGACATTGAACCAAATGGTTTATGGGTTCCTTTCAGCTTTAAGATTCCATGAGTTAATGAATGCAAATGAAAGTAAGACCTATGAAACACTAAAAGAACAAAAATTAGAAATCACGATTCATTAGGAAAAAAAAGTACATCAGGAATGTATGAGTAGCACTTTATGCTAAAGGAACGAAGAATGGACACCTGTGGTTCCAAGAGAGAACAAGGCAATGATTAATTGATAGGGTAAAATAAATCTGTAACTTTATAAATAACTCTTTTAAAGACTTGCCAAAAAATAATAAACTTGTTTTCCTCTATACATATAAAGACTGTGCACATGCCATTGTATGGGGTTAACAGCTTCTCTGTTGGCTCACCTAGATTATGCTTGATCTGTCGTTCCCCTTCTCTTGCATTCCTAACAGGATGGATTCATGGACTGCTGGATTAGGTCGGAACGAAAGGGCAGGGAGGATTAACTCCTTAACAAAAACCATTCATTTTGCACTCTATCCTTATGTGAATGCACTGAAGACCTTCCACAATGCACTGCATGCGTTATTGTAAAAATAAATCAGTACTGTTTGCAAGAATATGTTCATCATATCAGTTAGCTAGGGGTGCAAAAGGGCTGAGACACAGGGCAGGGACATAATGATTCGTGGAAAGGGGATAAAAATCTCTAACAAGCGCAAATCACAGTGATTAAACCAAAGCAGACTGAGATACTTAGTGGAAGATGCCCATTTCGATTAGTAAACAACAAACTCACGAGAGATGCTGAGAGTATCAGGTACAGTAGGAACACTCTGGTAGTAGGGATTAGTCTGATTTGGGGCAAAAAGTATCAAAAAGAAAGGGGAAAGCAAATACCAAGTGACACAAACTTCATCATCTAAATGCACCACTACCCTTAGGGGAGAGGGCCATATATCTCCGCCTCAAGCTTCAGAATCCTCTTAGATGTAGTCTTACTTTGCTCATTTAAAAAGCCCAATTCTCTTGTTTCCGTCCAGCCTGTGTATGTGAAAGGATGATGCTAGAAAAAGGTACAATGACATTGGCAAGAAGTGGCTACTAGTAGATATATATGGAAAGGAAAAAAAAAAAAAAAGACAACACAACTGCTCAAACCAGGTATGAACACTTGGGAAGACAGAGTGGTATGGGCCAAGACTTGTGGGGCTAAAGCAAGATGAGCCCCCTAAAGGATGTGCCAAGCACTTTTTTTCCCCGTGTAAATAATGTGCTGCAAACCAGGGCTATGAACCTTCACTTGTCTGTCTTCACTACCCTTCTGCGGCTGCTGTAGAGGATCTGGAGCTTTCCCTCTGCCCACTACCCCTTGGGATTAGAAGACAGTGAGGCCATCTGAAAGGAAGACTGTCTGATGAAGAGGAATCTGCTTAGAGCTAGCTCTAAGCTTACAATTCCTGTTTACCTGTGAGAATCCAAAAGTCTTGTGAGACCATAATGAACAGTAACCAATTAAAAAAGCTTTAGTATGACCAAACCTTGACAGCACCCAAAAAATCCCATCAATAGAAAAGATCTATGACATTGTGTTATTATTTTTTACTTAACTGACAGAAATTCATCTGTCATTTTGGTTCTAGGGAGACAAGCAAGAAATTATTTATTGAGTACCTATTGCATTCACATAAAAGTGCTTGGGGATGTAAGAAATTCTAACATATTCTATGCTAAAGTTCCTGTGAAAAGAGCAATGCCTGGTTAGATAAGCCATACACTCAAATGTCATGCGAGGAGTGAACAAACAAGTGTGATTGGATTTTTAGGGAGCGAGCAGTTCTTTCCAGGTAAGGCAAATAGGAAATTCTTCCTGGATATGCTGACATTTGAACTTGGCCTTGAAAGATTGGTGGTTAGGGGGATGAGGATATACCGTATTTTTCAATTTCTATATCGGGTTTTCAACTTTTAACATTGCCCAAATCAATGTGCATGAATAATAAAAGTGTACATTTAACTCAGTAAAATATATTTCTATCTCCCATTAGCCTCAAAGAGCTATATTTAAATTTATTCAGCATTTAAACATCAATTATGTTTTTAAAATTGAGGAAACCTGGTATGTTCACAGGCTGGCAGGGCAGAGACATTCTGAGGTCAAGACAGGAGCAGTAAAAATGTAGAAGTGTAAAGAGAGATTTGTTGGAAAGATGGATGACACACAGATGATTTTTAAAAATTAATTAATTAATTAATTTATTTATTTATTTATTTATTTTGAGGTGTGACTTGAGCTCAGTCATCAAACCTCTCTGTGCTTTGGGTTAATCACCCATGAGACAATGCTGGAAAGAAGAAAAAAGCATGACTGTAAATAGTTTGGTTGATATAAAATCCTATATAAATGAGTAACAAGTGTAAGGAGGTATGTTTAATTAGATATTGATTAAGTTAGAGAGCCTTTATCTGACCTTCTAGAAGCTATGTATTTCTATTTGCAGTTAACTCCATTTTGCCTTGTGAACATGCACACAGTTGTATCAGTAAACGAAAGTAAGAGGTCTTACCATGAAGGTGAAGAATGGATTAGTTGGAACGCCAAGGTAAAAGGCATGAAGGCTCAGCCAAATGACAAAGTAGAGAATAACAGCTTCAACTTTCCTTGAAATGAAGATAGTTACACAATGAATATGATGGTTCTTTCATACTGGAACCAGGCAGGAATTGGCAGGGCCATATTTTAATAAAATGTCTGTGGCTACCACTTGATAATGAGTCTACCCTGGGCCCTTTGAGGTAGGAGAAAGAAAAGAGCTGGCTGAGATGAATGGGTATGCAGTTGCCTCCTGCTATGGATAGCCATGAATGCATGTGTGAATTAAAGAAAGGAAATGACACTCAGCATCAGGAAAAGTGTGAACCAAGATGGATCATATTCTGAAATCCCTTCTTTATACAGAAGACAGAACATTAACTATTACATTTACCATAATATTTGCTCTACCTCCCACCAATCTAGAGTTACATGTGCATTTCTTCTATCAACTGAAACCATCCATGCATCTAGGTAAATGATACAGAATCCATACTGGCTTGTATCACACTGCACATTTCTCTTTATTACCCCAACCTAATAGTACATATTTTCTACATACTTAGTGTGTCCTGTATTATCTTCTGGCATTTTTATGTTGATCTTCTTGTATTGTTATTTAAATCATTAACACACAGGAGCTTATAGTCAGAGGGGAGGTAAAAAAGCCCAAGAGGGAACAGCATATATTGTATCTGCTTTTATACTCTCCATTGGACATAAGGGAAAGGAGGTTGTCATAAGTATTTCTTCAAAGACTGAAAGACTGAATGAGCAAATGAAACTATTTCATTCTTCACTATGGAACAGGATGGTAAACTTCTATGTGCATTCAACTTCTGAGATGAGACACATGGAAACAGTGAGGGGAGCTCTACTCCCCAACTCTGCCAGAGCCCATGTTTTGGACACTAAGAACTTCATGTTACAACTTTTTTAGTTATATCTTCACAAAGAAGTTAGAAATATCAAGCCCTTTAAATTCCACCTGTGAGATTGGTGATCGGGTACTATAATGCTCAAAATGTGCCCCCAAACAAAGGAGTCTGCTTTGGTTTAATGACTGATTTTTTGGTTGACTTATTTTCATACTGACTGACTGTTTTAAAGTAGCTCATATTCTACACTTCTCTAGTATAAAATTATATATATATATATATATATAACAAGTATATATACACATATAAATAATATACATCTACCCACCCCCCCACACACATAGACAACGTTGCATTTTACCTGAGCTCTGTGATCCAGGAAAACAGGAAATGTCAAGAAATACCCTCATCCTTTTGTATTTCAGAAAAATGGCTTACTACAAAGTGCCACCCTTCCTTACCTGACTTGATAAGACTTATAGATGCCCTACTAGTTTACCTAGGACTAGGAGGGAACAGATCCTCCAAATTCCCATTCTTTGCCTCATAAAAGATTTAGTTGAACTGCTTGTACCCACTGATCATTCTGAACACACTGCTTGTTAAGCAAACTTTGGTTAAGATTTTCTCCTTCCCCCAGTCCCTTGAACTCTAATCACCCCCTCACCCTGAGCAGCACATACAGCATCTCTTGAGATAAGCTGTTCTCAAGGTAAAACATTCTCTGATCTGCTTCCCAATCAAGCCACTGGCTCACATCCAGTTCTTTCTACCCTGTTTATGCCTCTTTAAAAAAGAAAACCTATTTTGGCCTAACCCTTGAGACATTTTCAGATCTCAGGATCAGAGCTCTCTTTATTGCAATAGTCTCCATCCCTTATTGGTCCCCCTACCCCCACCAATAATCATTTTAAATAAAGTGTCTCCTTACTAAGTCCAGTTTTTGTTTTTTTTTAACTATAGTTGACATACAATGTTATGTTAGTTTCAGGTGTACAACATAGTGATTTGACAACTCTATACATCACTCCATGCTGATCATGATAAGCATAGTCACCATCCATCCCTATACAATGTTACTATGATATTATTGACTATATACCTAGGCAAATTTGTTTTTTATTTGACAATACACACACACACACATGTCATGCATACATATACATATAAATACATACATACTGTAAATGTCAAATAATACAAAAATGAGAAATTAAAAGAAATAACAGTAACTGTCCTAAAAGTAACCACCTAATATGTACAATGAGGGAGGCAAGAGAGACAGACAGACAGAATGGATGAGACAGTACTGTCCTCAATACCTACAATTGAGAAAACATGTTTTTAAAGATTTTATTTATTTATTTGAGAGAGAGAGCGTGCATACGCATTAGTTGGGGGGAGGGGCAGATAGAGAGGGACAAGCAGACTCCCCACTGAGCAAGGAGCCCCACACGGGGCTCAATCCCAGGACCCTGAGATCATGACCTGAGCCTAAGGCAGACACTTAACCTACTGAGCCACCCAGGCACCGTTAATACCTACAATTTTTTCAATGAAAAGGATTAAATCTTATTTTTCATGGACTTAGCAGAAGTAAAAAATATACAATTGAACTGCAAGCATAACTGGACTTTTTTTTTTAAATCTTTGATGAAAAGTACTATTTTTCTAAAAGATGCTGTTAAGGTTAAGAAAAACAGAGATTTTTAAATTCCATGTTTCAGTTTATGGTAGTAGCGATTTGTTCCACGCCAACAAAGAGGGCACTAACATTCTCATTTACCATACCTCCCTTCACCTCCTTTCCACGTTTATGTAATATTTCAATTTTGACTATTTTATATTTATTAAAATTTAGAGTAATTACCTTCTGTTTTAAAAAAATTCAAAAAACTCCTAGTATTATTTCTATATTTAAGTAGCTTTAATGAAACCAAGATACTTTTTAAAAATCACAGGTACTATACATACTGAAATATTTGTCTTGATGTATCTCTTGTTGGGATTAATATTGAGGACATTTTGCTGTTGTTGCTGTCATTGTTTTTGTTTTCAAGAAGGGCTTGTGAGCATTAAGCTCCCTGAATTCCTTCATGTTCGAAAAGCTGCCTGTTGCTTTCTTACTGAAACCAGATCTTGGCATCTAATATTGCTTTCTTTCCTTCACAGGTTGGAAGTGCTGTTTCACGGGTTTCTTGTCTCAAATGTGTGACTGTGGAGCTGTATCAGACCAGCCCAAGACTGCTTTCCTAGCCTGCGATTTGCCTCTCCTCTCTGAATAGCTCAAGTATGTTTACCTTTATCCTTGTATTTCAAAAATTACTAACTCAAGGTATTTTTCAGTGTTGAACACTCTATTTTAACTCTTCCGACAACTCAATGCATATTTTGACTTAAAGATTTCTTTATTTCTTATGCTGAGGAACTGATGTGCTATTATCTCTGAGTGTCCTGTGTCATTTTTCTTGAGTCCCCTACTTCAAGGATTTACAATATTCTCATCTTTCTCTATGTATCAAGTACTCCCTCTTGCTCTGTTTTAATCTTGTGTGTTGTTTTTCTTACTTGCCATCATTGTGAGTTTCTCTATCTTTCATTCCATGTCTGTAATTTGAACTTTTAAAATACATATCCATCTTGTTACTCTATTATTTCTTAATTTCCCAGACTCCCTTTTCTTCTGCCTCTGTTCTTTTATTTATTTTTTAAAGATTTTTATTTATTTATTATCAAAGAGAGAGAGAGTGAAAGCTGGGAGAGGCAGAGGGAAAGGGAGAAGCAGACTCCCTGCTGAGCAGGGAGCCAGATGTGGGGTTCTATCCCAGGAGCCTGGGATCATGACCTGAGCCAAAGGCAGATGCTTAACTGACTGAGCCACCTAGGCGCCTGAGGCTCTGTTCTTTTATAACCTCTTACTTGGGTACTATGTCTAGACTTTCTGTTTTCTCTCATACGGGGTGTGTGGGGGACGGTTGGGGAGAGAAAGAGGGAGGGACTTCTTACTCCCTCCCATAAGATCTGAAACCTTGTTGCTTTCCTCTCTGAGCTTTAATTTGAAATTTGGGTATTTATTTTCTTACCCATCTTTTATAATCGTTGAGGATGTATCTGGGATTGGGCATGAGCTCCAATAAAATGGTGTTCAGTATGTTCTTTAGGACACCAATACCTGGTTCCTATAGGTGGGAAAAAATGTAAATATTAGCAGGAGTAAACTAGCTAAAAATCTTTACTGAGATTTTGTTCTAGCCCTGGCCCCATTCCAGGCAGCTGTGCTCAGTAAGTTTACCAGCATTCCTGATTCAATTCCTCCACTGCCTTTGAGATGCTAATATTTCTGACTGGCCTTACCTGTCCTACAGGAAGATTCACTTCACCTAATTAGTAGGAGCTCACCATTTCCATAGACTGAATTGTTACTCCCCCTGAATGTTTGGAGCCAAAGCATTCATTTCCATCAGGGACACAGCTCTATTATTCATGCTCCCTAATTTCTCTAGTAGCTGTTGCTACAACATGTCAGTTAACAGAAGGAAAAGCTTAGCATATAGTCAGTGTGCTCCATATTTAAGGACATTAGTGAGAATTCTCAAAGTTACTATTTCTACTTTATTCCAGAATCTTCCATTTCTTTCCTGGTTCAGTTTAGGAGTTATATGGTATTTGGCTGTGCTCCTTCTTTGGGGTAGCTGTGAGGGAATTTCTTTGCTGATTTTCACAAGGTTTTTGGCCAATGTCTTTTACGACCATTATCTTCAAGTCTCGCCAGTTGTCCCCAGATCCCCACGTGTCTTACACACATCCACACAGAAAGTTCTTTCACGGTTTCATTTCAGGTGGTACATGTTTCTTGATGCCTTAGTGCTTCCACTGCTACCAGTCCTCCACTCTCAACACAGTCCCCCTTTTCTGGGGCTGCCTTTCTCCTGGATCTCTCAACATTTCTAAAACTTCAAGCTGTGTTAAAGCAGCAGTAGCTTACATGCAGTCCCCACAGTCACTCTAAATGTTGACAGGACTTTGTCTCTAGGGACCCAGAACAGTGTCGTATCAAGTCAGGGTCTCACAAAATTCTTCTTCAAATCAGTGTCTTGACATGTCTCTGTAGACTACTTTCTCTCAGCACTCCAACCCGGCCAACGGGGCCACACTCTCCAACTCCTACCCCTCCATGTCCTCAAAACCCTGCAAAGAAGATGATTAGGAGCAGATGTCACTTCACCAATTCCCTGGGAAGAGACTTAAATCTCAGATGAAGCTTCTCTGAACCATGCTGATGAATATATGTGAATGGCTTATGTGTGTTTGTGTGTATATGTTAAAATAAATACATATGATTGAATATTTGCATAACCCCGTGATTACTTATATGGAGTAAATTTCTTGAAGTTGTTAATAGGAATGCAAAATTCTAAGACTTCTTCTCCTACAAAGTTCTGAAGCACCACACCGATAGAAAAAGGGCCTATATCCTCACAGGCTTGCTACAGTGGTATGTCCTCCTTAGTGTGTTAACATTAACCAGGGCGCCTGAGTGGCTCAGTCAGTTGAGCATACAACTCTTGATCGTGGTGCAGATCTTGAGCTCATGGTCATGAATTTGAGCCCCATGTGAGGCTCCATGCTGGGCGTGGATCCTACTTTAAAAAAATTAACAAATTTGATGGATTAAAAATTAGTATAGTTTATTTAGTATTTATTTACTAATGAGATTGAGTATTGTTACATGTGCTTATTGGATAGCTGGATATCTGAACCTGCCCTTTGTCAATTTATTTTATTTGTATACTTTTCTTACTAATTTATGTTTAAAAAACTCTATCTATCATCTGTCATCTATCTACTTATATCTATCAATCTTTTGCTCATGATATTCTTTAGAAAAAATGAAAGTGCATATTAGGGTAACTTTTAAAATGTAGTCTAGTCTTCATATTCCCTTTTTACATCATGCCTATCCCAATGGCCTCGGTCTTCTGTTTTTTGTCTTGATCTCCACTCTTAAATCTGTGACTCATCACTTTGAAACTTTGCTTTGCCTCTTGCCTAATATATTCCTGATATAACTGCTCCTTTTTCCATGTTCTGGTCAGAAGTCTTCATATTTATTTTAATATCTCTGTTTCTAAATGACAGGTTTTGTTTTTCTCCTGGTTGCTTTTCCCTGGGAAGATAACTTCTCTATTCTGTATCTTTTTCTACCTGTGTAATTTCATCCAATATTAAACTCCATCCCACAGTACATTTCCTCTTTTCATTCTCTGGTTTTCTAGACAGAATCTGACATATAACATTTATGTAAGCAAGTGAATTGGTTTAACATATTGCGTTCCTTTCCTATATGTGTGAAGATTACAGAAACAATGAGATTGTATTCTTTAAGCAATTTCAGGAATTATAGAACTATGGAGGTTTGTGAGACAATGCTTGTAGACCTACATTACAGCAATTTTTAAGAAATGAATTACAAGTTTTCTGTGATAAATTGGTATTTTCTCTGGCCATGGTCAGGCCATTCCTGACCATTTGAGTATGCTGTGAAGCCAAGAGTCACCCCTTAAAAAATATTAGTCTTAGGAGACACATTGTCTTCCATTGCATGTAATTACAATGAATTATTTTATATAATAACATTGGAAAATGATAAAAATGTTGTATGGCCCCTGTCCCTGGTGAACTGCCCTATCCACATCCGTATTGCCTTATAATAAAATGGCAAATGGCTTATTTGCTTTTTGGTTTGTGTAGGTGCTGGCTGAGTTGACACACTCTTGAATTTCATCTATTTTCAATCAAATGCTCTACATAAACTTGGCTTCTCTCAGCTGCCTGAGCCCATTACTAAGTTATATATTCCCTTTTCATTGCTCCATCACAGTGGTATAGATTTGAATGACACAAGTCATCTGTGGTTTCGCTTATGAAAGGCTCTATAGCAACTTAAGATATTGTTTTCAGATTGGACTGCATTGTGCAACTCATATCCTAGTTCTGCCTTGACTCCCAGCAGGACTCCTTAGGTAGAAAATAATATATTTGAATAGGAAACATCCAATCCAAAATATTTGCACATACAGTAATTGAATGACTGCAAGTAGAAGATAATTTTCTTATTATTAATCCTGAACAGTTTAGTTCTACAGAATACCTGTACATTTCCAATATGCATTCACTTTCATTGAATTTTTTTTTCTCCCTGACATCTGGTTATTTAATCTTCTGCCAACATTGTGTCTGTGAAGCATATTTTTCCTAGCTATGCCCACTCAGCTTTTAGACTATTGATGTTTTCATAGAGAACGGTGCATGTGTGTCAAATTATAGCTATTGATCTATGTTTGTTTGTTAATACATACAGTTGTTTAGATAGTGTTATGGCTTGTCTGATTGTGGATATATAAATAAAAGGAGGAAAAGAGAAAAAATGCACTTCTTTTTTATATGAATTTCATTGTTGAGTGAAGACTGTTTATTTGAATTGAAAATGCACTGGAATCAATGTTTCTTTAGATATGAGTTATCTTTTTCCATTTTTCAGTATCAAATGGAAGTAATAGGATGTACAGCTATAATATAGAGAGAATTCTATTTTTTAACAAAATAAATCTTTTTAAACTATATAGTGTCAAATTTCCTTTGTCTTTAAAAAATGTCTCTTCTATATTCTCCAACATATTTCTCCCTATTAAATGAATACTGTCAAAACAAGACTTAATTTTTTTCCAGTCCCCACCTATTAGAGATTCTTTGTTAAAAGTTTTCAAATGAAACATCTTGCCTCACTAATTTTGTTTCTTGCCATTTTCTAATATTGATTGTCTCCACTTATACTGTGTAATGTTTAGGATGGATATGTAATTTGAATGACTTTAATAATACTAAATCAGTCTTTATTTTCACCCAAACTGTCAAGAAGTAATATATGTGAACATAACATTATCTTCATGCAATTTCAGTGTGTGGCAGGCTAGGAAGCAGATGTAGAGAGAGGTAAAGTATGAATCATTTGGAAGAATGCAAGCATGAAGTCCACATGTAGGAAAATCCATCTCCAAACATAGAGCAGGTTGCAATGAAAACCTATCACCTCATATCTGTGTGCTTTGGATGCTTCACAAAGCTTCTGCACCCATTACCTGAAAGAGCATGCCACTGACAAGATATGGGTGCCTGTGCTGGAGAAATGTGGCTGTCAAATCTGGGAAGGAGAAAAAAAAAAAAGGGAAACAGTAATTTGCTGAAGATCATATAGCTGACTGATCAGATTAGAACAAGGCCTGAAGTCTCCCACTCCTATACCACTTTGGTAAACGTTCATTACTCAAGCATCCACTGTGTGTCCCAGCACACTGCAGGAAAAACTTTAGGTTCCTAAAGATCTGGCTTTGAATGTGGCCCTTTTGTAAATACAAAAGGTATGATCTGCAAGTCACCTATTCTCTCTGAGCCTCGTGCTCTTCATGTGTTAAAAAAAAAAAAATCCTCCTTTCTTAAGATTGTTTTGAAAATTAAATAAGAAACTATTAGGAACAGAAGTGTTTGGCTAAGGACTGAGAATAATCAATGAATAAGATATGATTCCTTCCTTCTAGAAGATCACATTTTTGGGGAAGAGGAAGAAAAATATATTGACATTTTTCATCTATGAAATTTGTTCATCTATGAAAGAGAGAAGCATGGCTGCTATGAAATCATAAGGAGGAGCACCTGCCATCATCAGGGATAGTGAGGCTGAGGGAGAGAGGAGGCTTCCTGGGGAGGTGATGTTTGCCTTGGTCTTGACAGATACACAGATGCCACTTCAGAAGGAGAGAGGTAGGTCCTAGGCCAAGAAACCAGCAAGTGCAAGGGCAAGAAGGCAGAGAAACTGGTGATTTTCAGCCACTGGAGGTGATTCCATAGAGAAGAAAATCTATGTCCTTCAGTTCTGGGACATTTTATTTTATTGGAACTTTGATAACCCCTTCTTCTTGCCAATCTTCATTTTCTCTCCCCTCTCTTTCTGTATTCCCATTGACTACTGGGCCTCCTGCTTTGAATCTTAATTATCTTATATTTTCTTCCTTATTCTCTCTCTTTATAACTTTCTTCAAGTATCTAAGAGATTTTCTTAATTCCAACTCTTTTATTCACTTTTAATTTTATTATGCATTTCAAAATGCATTTTTTAAAATTGCTTTATTATTTTCTAAATACTCCTGTCTATAATATCCTCTTCTTGTTTTCATGGGTAAAATATGTTCTCTCATCCACCAAATATAAGGTCCAAAAAGGCAAAGGGCTGTTCATCCACATATCCCAAGTACCTGGAACAGTGACGGACATAAATGCTTTATGCCCCTGCTTCATGAATATTTACTGAATGAATGAATGGACAAATGAATAAATGATGCTCCCTGAAGCACTCAGTTGTATTTTATTAAAATTTTCTTCTGACTCCAACTTTGTCTCTATTTTATTTAGTTTGTCATGTTGTTTGTTTTCTCTCTGTGTCCTTGCCTTTCATGTAAAAACAACAAAATAAAACAAGGAAGTGATGAACGTTGGATATTATCTATACTTAAGGGTGAGGTCCAAATAAACTGACCAGAAATTCTCTGTGGCATGGGTAGAGGTTGCTGAATGGTGCACTTTGTCAGAATATGGTATGATGGGGGAGCTGGCTATTTCCTTCTCTTTGTCTCTGCCAATACCTGTAGATCCTTTTTCTCCAGCTGGGAAGTTTCCTTTGTGGAATAATATCTCAGTCTTCTGTCTAGGGGCTATGATCCTGGCTTTTATAATTTGGGAAGCTTGTTAAGGGAAGAGAGCTGTGGAAGTGGGAAGCTCCACTCTATACTCAGATTTTTATAAAACTTCTCCCATTTTTAGGATGGCATGTTACCCCATCCTTCAGCTTTGCTGCTGTCTCTGAGTCAAGTGTATTATTGTGCATTTTCTCTCGAGGATGGAGGAGGGGAATTTTCTTGACAGCATGGACTTTGAAATGGAAACTTAGTTTCTAACTGTTCATTTTATGAATTTCAAAAAATCCACTCAACTTTCAAACCCAATCTGAAACCTCAGCCTCAAAAGTATCTGCTATCTCCAATTTCTAACTGGGCTTTGCAGAGTGAATCTTATTTCTTTCTATGTTTCCTCTCTATACAAGGAAGCAGGTTTTATCATTCTTCAACCAGTGAATCAGTTATTAACCATCTATCTGTTTACTCAGAAATTTTGTTAACAGCTCTAGTCTGATGTTTTCTCCTCTTTAGTTTTCTTCAGTTTTTTTGTGGGCTTATTTTTTTCTTTTTATTCCTGAGTTGTCATTTCAAAGGAGTTTTAAGAAAAAGAAGAGATAAATGTTTTCTAGCTACTAAATATACACAGAAATTCTTGTGAACAGGAAGGGAAAGAAAGAGAGTCTGACATGCCAAATTTCTTAGAACACTGCTATTGCAAACAATGAGCATACCTGTGAATAATTTCTCTGTAAGAGTCAGTTACTATCACAGCCTATTTCAGGTTACTTCTTCAGTACTACCAACGGGACTCTAGTGAGTTGGAAGAGTGATTGTGGCACTCAAAGGAAATGGTTTCCTGTGAAACTTTGCATGTGCTATGTCCACTCAAAAATTTCTGCTGCTTCTTTTCTTGTTTTAACTTGAGAGACTGTCTTATATGCTTTAAATATATTAAAGACATCATTATATTACACAAATGGACCACTGATGAGATTGTTTTAGGTAGCATAGAATGCCTAAATTTAACTTTTGCAAAAGTCTTTCCAAATCACCAAAGGCATTCTGTCCACTGCAATTTACTTTTCCAAAGCCTAACCCACTAATTCCCCAACTTATGTTTTTGTGCATTTCAGGAATTATTTAACCCTGCCATATATATGTGTGTGTGTGTGTGTGTGTGTGTGTGTGTGTGTGTGTGTTTGTGTGTGTGTGTATAATTTATTTATGAAGGTTGACTGATGAAAAGAGACTGAAATCAGATAGATTAAGATTTGAATTTAGCCTCACCTACCAGCCATATGATTTTGAACCAGTAAACTGATCTCCCTGAGCTTCAATTCTATAATGGGAGTAAAATAGCACCTATTTTTTTAGGCAACCATGCACCACCATATTTGATAAATGAATGCAGTACCCGATTTTCTATGCATTAATTTGCAAGCATGGATGGATGGATGAATAGATGGATGGATGGATGGACAGACAGATAGATAGATAGATAGATAGACAGATAGATAGACAGACTCAAAAGTTAGAAAAGAGAAATATCTTTTGATGAACATTTAAGATTCAATGATATTTTTTAAATGCATGTAATCAATGCAGCTAACTTTGAAATCCCTAGGGAGAAAGACAATTATCAGAGAAACAGAATGAAAAGGGTCTGAACTTGTTAGGTCTGGTTGGGGAAGAGTCATTTAACAAATATCCCCTATTGACTCCTGTCTTTGTTTTATTTTATTATTATTATTATTATTATTATTATTATTATTATTATTATTATTTTGGTATAGACCACAAATATCTCCCAAGCTGAATGTGACTGCTTTTCCCAATCATATCCAGCCCCCTGACAGATGCATCAAAAAATATCAACAATGATTTTGTCAATCTCTATCGAGCATCTTAAAATGCTATATACCCCTTAGGAGCACAGAAGAAAAACAAAAATGTAAGTAATAAGGAATAATATCATGCAGCTTCTACAGCCTGACCACTTGGATATAATGCATTGTTCTAGGGGTTCGAAGGAAGAAGGGAAACACAGAAAGGCAAAGATGATGACCTTGCATGTAGGTGGTGGCCCGAGTCAGGCCTAAAAACAAACCCAAGTTTTGATAGACTGAGGGGAATGTGGGAAGCATTAGAGAAGGAGAACAGTTTGAGTTAAGACCCCGCGAGGGGCATGAGCATGGAAATGCAGGAGACTTATGGGTTGTTAGGTTGGAGAAAACCACCAGCCATGGTGAACTACTGGAGTGGGCATAAGAATGTCCAAGGGATTTGAGGATATAAAAGAAGTTCAGGGAAGTGAAGTGACTTGTTCAAGTCCACAGAGTCAATTAGCAGCAAAGTCTAAATACACCTTTTAGTCTAGGCCTATTTGCAATTCTTTATGCTACTAACAACTCCAAGGCCCCCCAGGGTTTGAGTCAGCATTCCAGGTATCGGTGCAAATACACAGAAACAACCAAACTTAATCATTAGGAATAGGAAATTTAGAAACCCATTCATCATCAATATTGATAAGTGTTACCCTGCCTTGATGTAGTAGCCAGGGTTATTTCTGCAGCCTGAATATAAGCCTGCTTCCCAGATCTGGGTTTTCTCCTCCTACAGCTTAGACATCCTGCTTCGGATCTGGGTTTTCTATTCCTACAGCTTAGACATCCCACCTCGAACAGACCCCCATGCAATATGTAGAGGAGTTGTACATGAAATATTGCATACTGGTTACAACACTTCTTGCTCAGACCCTGTTCCTCACAGCATTATACTGGGCATCTCTTAGGCACACAACAAATCTCTTGGATGTTTTTCTTCTTGTTCTGATCTATTCCCTGTCCTTTTTCACTCTTAATAGAGTGAAGTATCCAAGCACATTTTCTCATCTATTTATTCCTGTTTGTGGATTCCATGTCTTGCTTATAATTCCCATTAAGATAAAGATTAGAAGTGAGAACATCCCCAAAGAGTGGGTACAGGTTTGATATCAGGGTCTGTATTCCATACCCCAAATTAAGGACAAATCACTGACTACCTTCTCCTTTCAGTTTTCCTAAAATGAGTAAATAATTTTCCCACCTCCCATGGAAGCTCCCTCTGTGTGGGGACTGTGGTTTGTGCCTTTTCTGCACCCCAGGTAAACACAGATTGCTCAGACTAGAATTGGGGGCATGCAGGGTCTGATAACTTGGATGGATGGATGGATCAACTGAAGGCAAAATGGATATAACCGGCCAAGCAATTTCGCTGATGGATGCAGGGAAAGATAATAAAACTCATTAATACAAGTATTATCATAGACTTCTCTGGAGCAGTTTCTCCATCTTGTGCACCCCCACCTGCTGCGGACGGTCTTGCTTGGTTATCCAAGGGAGACCTCTCTCCACCCTTCTCACCCTTATGTAAACTCTCGCCCCTCTTCTTTCCCCTGGTGCCTCCTGTGTCTTCTTAGGGTTGGAATTCTTAGAAGAGAGCATGTAAACATCCTCCCGCAGTCGGCTGCCTGCCGGAGCCAAAGGTGTTGTCAGCGACGACGAGCCAGCAGCGGCAGTGCGGTGCTGGGCTGTGTTTTTGCAAGTACAAGACAGAAAATCCATGTAATTACCTCTGAAGCCCAAGAAGCTGTGCCGCCTGACAGAACAGCATGTGTAGGAAGCACTTTGTCAGGCCTCCGCTGACTAATTCCCCACTCCACCTGGGGTTGTGTGTGCAAGAGTGTGTGTGTGGGTGTGAGTGTGTATGAGCACTCCAGTGTCTATAAGTGCTGCCAGGAGGTTTACCAATATTTAAAGCCAAGACTCCAACCGCACCCTGATTTACTGGCAATCTTAGTTCTGCTTCACCCCAATTCAGAGGCAATCTGGGCTTCGGAAGGCACTCAGGCTAGCTTTGCCGTGTGGCAGGACATAGTAGTCCTTGCCCTGGCACGGTAGTCATTCAGCCAGACACCACTGTTGCTCGGAAGTAAAGGAAAATACAGTCCCTGCAAAGAAGTTCAAGTCTGGGGCATCCATTCAGGTGGGGAAACTATTCCCTTTCAAAGCAGAGTCCCCGCATTATTCCAAGAAACTGTAGGACTCGGAACATCTCAACACATGCTTTTTGACCTTATAGCCCCTTTCATTTGAGTGTGGCAAGTTAGCCTGAATATCCAGAACATCTTCCAGAGGAGGCTCACACGGAAAGACCTACAGGGTTAGAGAAAGCAGATGTGTATGGCTTTTCTCATGCTGCCTTAGTATAATTATGGATCTTGAACATTTCTAATAAATAAACTTCTTTATCCTTCAGTGACTGATAACCATATATAACGATGGGGATGTGGGCGACAGAACTGGGTTTAAAGCAAGGCCACTGACTATAATTGGTGGCCTTCCCCATGTTATGTTAACTCCTTAAGGAAGAGGATTCTCTCTCTCTCTCTCTTTCTTTTTCCACCAGGCTATCTGTAGCACACATAACAGTGCCTATGCAGTAAGAGAACAATAAATATTTGTCAACTGAGTGAATGAATGAATGAATCAAGACAGGTTTTCTTGAGTCTCTGTTTCTTCTGATGAGTTTCAGAATATGCTGCCCCCAAATATGGCACCTTGGCATATTGAAGCTGAAGGAGTTTGAGAAAACAGCAGAAGCCCGAAGGCCACTATCACTTCCCCACCATCCCTCACCCTGACCCCAGTTGCCTTTCTTCCCTGAAATAGATCATAAAACCTCCTTAGCTCAGAAAACAATGCAACACCAAGAAGACTCCTAACAAACAGGCTTTGCTAACTTCCCCCAATTCACTACTCTTACCTCATACTCTTCAGCCTACCATATTCCTCCACAACTGCCCACTCTTCATCAAACCCAACACAAAATGCTTAGGTCTAAATGTTCCTTTGGGTCTTCATTTCCTTATGAAGGTTTTCATGTCATGTAAAACTTCTCTCCTGTTAATCTGTTTTTTCGCCTTAATTTTCAGATTCAACCCGGGACCATAAGAAGGTTCAGGATAGCTGTTTCCTCTCTTACACCTCATACATAAAAAGATTTCAATAATATTTAATTTACAAGGTTTTTGTGTAGCTGAATGGGATAAAACAGACATGAAGCTCTATAAGTAGGCACTACTTTCTTTCCCTGTCTTCTGAAACAAAAGGCCCGAGAAACACTTTTTTTTTTTCCAATTAATAGTACCCTGGAAATGGTTCTTCTAGAGTTTTGGCATGTACTGATGGTAGAGAAAGAGATAACCATAAGGCTAAGCTTAGACTATTGAGGAGAACCTTGCTTCTCCCTGTAGCCTGACAGATCAGTTTCAAAATCCATAAGGATCCCAGTAGGATTCCGGGGACAGGCACCCAGAGCAACGAGCAGCCAGAGTCGGACTTGCTGCCAGGCCAGCAATTCTGGATCCCTTGGTTGCCAACTTCTCTCCCCCCAAGCAAAAAGGCTGGCTCTCAATCCATTCCGCCTTTCCTCTTGGCTTGGAGAGAATAATCTGATGAGCAGGCTTACCATAAGGGGCCAGGGGCTGGGTTATAAACTCTTACTTAGGTATTTTCATTTTTATGAGGTTAGCCCAAACTCAAAAAATGGGTCAGTATTAGTGACATTTAGGATATCATTAGGAGAGATGATTTTATACCAAATATCTCTGACTGCTTGAGAGGTCATAAGAAATGGCCTATTATACTATTATACATTAGCCACCCATATCAATGTACCCACCGCACTACAGGCTATGGATGAACAGTGGGTGTTATTGGTACTTGAGAAGCTGGCCTTGCTCAGATACCACATTCTCTGAGTGAGAACACTCATTGGCTCTGCTATTGCTTTGATATACTATAGATTTTTGGAAACTTTGTGTTTGAAAATTGCAAACAAAGTATGTGTACACAAAATCACTGGAAGTAGAATTGGAGGCAACTATAATCAGCCAAACCAGACCCCAGCAATTCCCCATGGTATGCCTGCTAATGTTTTGTCAGCTGAGTTTTATATGACTTAAGCAAAAAGACAGAGCCTCATGAGCAGCGTGGCTGGAATTATGAGAGCTAATAATGATAATGATGAATAATTCATAAATGATAAATCTGTGTTGTTTCCTTCATAGAGCTTTCTCTAAAGGACTTGAGCTAAGAGACTTGAGCATGGAAGCACAGTTTCCAAGTGTGCAAGGGTTAATGAAGGAGTAGGAAGATTGACAGGAACTCTTCCCTCTGCTGGCTTAGGATTTAATGCTGAGAGGAAGGGACTTGACTCTGAGCCCAAGCTGATCACCTTGATTAGTAAACCAAATCATTTTTGCTTGTTTGTGCTATTGTTCATGCTACCAACTACCCATTTTGAAAACATAACCTGAAAAAAAAACTTCCAATCCTTAATAAAAATAAAAGTTCTTTAGTAGGCAAACAAAAAACAAACAAACAAACAAACAAACAAACAAAAAATCCTGTGTGGCCACTAATTTCCAGTTTTGTTTACCTCACATTAACTTCTACAAACAATTTCTATTTTATTTGTTACAGTTAGGATTGGCTGATGTATAAATTCCCTTTTTGCTCTCTAATAGATATCAGTTTAGCCTTATTCCAGGAAATTATTTTGTCTCCTTCTAGTTTTTGAGTTTTATTTTTTTAACTTTTTTTTTTTTTTAAGAGAAAGAGACAAATCAAGAAACAGACTCTTAACCATAGAGAGCAGACTGATGGTCACCAGAGGGGAGGGAGTGGGGGATGGGTGAAACAGGTGAAAGGGTTTAAAAAGCACACTTACCATGATGAGCACTGAGCAATGTACAGAATTGCTGAATCACTGCATTGTACACCTGAAAATAATATAACACTGTATGTTAACTATACTGGAATTAAAATTAAAAACTTAATTTTTAAATTTTTAAAAAATGAAATATGAGATAAAAATTAAATCCATAACTGAAAATATTAATTATTTGTGTGAAGAATAAGAAAGAATCAGCTTGGGAATTCATGGGGAGAGAATGAGACAAGGGAAAGCTCAAGGCTATGAAATATCTGGATAGATACTGGAAAAATCAGAGTCCACATCAACAAAAATTATTTGCCCATGTATTAAAAGTAAAAAAATATATATATAATGCATTGGGGTCCCCTGGAATATTTTACAATAGCATATCCACTGTTCCTATCTTCAAGGAATATAAAACCAAACTGATGATGTAGGACATCAAAAAAACAAAACAAAACAAACAAAAGAAGTTGCATAACCATAAAAGAAGCACTATGAAAGATGTGCGGGAAATAGACAATGAATTGTTAAGTGAGAAGCAGTGATAAGTGCTATAAGTTTAAAGACCTAAGAAGGCCTCAGGAAACTCAAATCAGATGTCATTTCTGTTAACAATGCATTGCCCCATGCAAATACAGTAAAAATGTGTAGCAGCAATCAAGACAAAACCTGTGAAAGTTAGGTAGCGTATGTCATTCAGAGTTCATTTTATGTAGCTAGCCAATCTCTCCAAACTGTACAGGAACATGAATGTGAGAAATCACGAGTGACACCAGCTCACTGAACTGGTTTTCTGAGCGCACTTCAGTTCTAAACAGGACCAGAAATTTATGAAGATACACTGGAGATGAGGATGTGAGCATTTCTCTCTGTCACTTGCTGTGATAGCACTTAGAATAACCAAAGCTTCATGGAATAATTAGATGAGTTGGTATATATAAAAGTACTTTTCAATAATTAAGCACAACACAACATTAAAGTATTAAATTAAAGTTATTCAATTAACAGAAGGGGGATCCTAGGTAGTTCTGTCCGTTAAGCGTCTGCCTTTGGCTCAAGTCATGATCCCAATGTCCTGGAATGGAGTCCTGCATGGGGTTCGCCGCTCAGCAGGGAGTCTGCTTCTCCCTCTCCCTCTCCCCCATGCTTGTGCTCTCTCTCACAAAAATGAATTAGAAAAATCTTTAAATTAACAGAAAATAAACTTTGCATATTTAAAGAGCACAATTTGATAAATTTTGACATATACACCCCTGAAACCATCAACCCAATCAAAGTAGTGAACATATTTATCATTTCCAAAGATTTCCTTGTGCTCCTTTGTAATTCCTTCTTCCTGTCTTTCCCTTCACACACCTTCACAGGCAACCACTAATCTGCTTTCTGTTAGTATAGATTAGTTTGCATTTTCCTAGAGTTATCTATAAATGGAATTACATAGCATGTACTCTTACTTTTTGTTTGGCTTATTTCACTCGGTATAATTATTTCAAGATTCTTCCATGTTGTTGTGTGCTCATTCATTTTTAGTTCATTCATTTCTATTGCTGAGTAGTATTCTATGTACTCTGTAAATTGTTTATCCAGTTTTCTGTTGAAGAATATTTGGGTGGTTTCCGGGTTTTAGCTATTTTAAATGAAACTGTTACAAATATTTGTGTACGAATGTGGTAGAAAAGTTAGTGAGTGTTTTTCTTATGTAAATACTTGTAAGTAGAATGGTGGAGTCATGTAATCAATATATGTTGAATTTTTTAAGAATCCGGCAAACTATTTTCTAATATGGTTGTGCCATTTTACATTCCCACTATCAGTGTTAGAGAATTTTCCTTCCTTCAAACCTTTACCAAAACTAGATATGTTCAGTCTTTTTAATTCTAGTCGATCCAGAAGTGTATAGTGTTAACATATTGTAGCTTCAGTTTGCATTTCTGTCGTGATGAATGATGCTGCGCACCTTTTCATGTGTTTATCTGCCATCACTCTGTTGAACTCTGTTCAAACCTTTTGTCTATTTTTTAAATTGAGTTTTTGAATTTTGAGATTTCTGAATACAACTGCTTTCTCAGAAATAGGATTTGCAAATATTTATTCCTTATCTGTGGCTTGTCTTTTTATTCCTTTAACAGTGTCTTTTGAAGAATAGGTTCTAATTTTAATCAAGTCCAATTTGTTGTCAGTTTGTTCTTTTATGGATCATGCTTTGGTGTCCTATCTAAGAAATTTACCTAGCCTTAAGTCACAAAGACTTCCTCTCTTTTTTTTAAACTAGAAGTTTAATAATCCTAGGCTTTATACTTAAATTTATAATATATTTTAAATTAATTTTTGTATATGGTGTGAGGTGTGAATTTAAGTTCATTGTTTTGCAAATGGCTTTCCAGTTGTTCTAGCAACATTTGTTGAAAAGACTATACTTTCTCCACTGAACTACCTTTGCAACTTTGTAGAAAGATACATGCATATAATGTTGTCACATATAATATATATGTGTGTGTGTGTGTGTGTGTGTGTGTGATCTTATCTTTTTATTTCATACATAACATGTCTTCTTTCTCTGGGTAAAGATTTTATCTTCATCTCTGATTTTGAGCAATTTGATTATGATGTGCTTTGGTGTTGTTTTCTTCAGTTTCTTTTGCTTGATATTTGTTAAGCTTGTTAAGATCTGTGGGCTTATAATTTCTATCAGCTCTGGATATTTTTCACTATTATTTTTATAAAATCTTTTTTTTTCCTGTTCCCTCTATTTCTCCTCTCCTTTGAGGACTTCTATTAGACCTATAATAAGCTGTCTACATTTTTAAAATTACTTTTTTATGAATCATTTTGGAGAGGTTCCCTTGCTATGTCTTCAAGTTTACTAATTATTTCTTCTGTAATGTGTAGGACCCATCCAAAGCATTTTTCATTCCAGATATGAAGGTTTCATCTCTAGAACTTTAATTTGGGACATTTTGTAATATCACCCATGTCTTTAATTAACCTTTGAATGTACTCTCTTTTTTTTTTTAAATTTTATTTATTTATTTGAGACAGAGAGAATGAGAGAGAGAGAGAGAGAGAGCACATGAGAGGGGGGAGGGTCAGAGGGAGAAGCAGACTCTCTGCCAAGCAGGGAGCCCGATGCGGGACTCGATCCAGGGACTCCAGGATCATGACCTGAGCCGAAGGCAGTCGCTTAACCAACTGAGCCACCCAGGCGCCCTGAATATACTCTCTTAATGTCCTTTTTTGCTAGTTATTACAGTTGTGTCAGTCTGGGTTTTGAAATTTCAGTTGATTGATCATTTTCATCATGTAATCTATATTCTTGCTTCTTTGCATACCTGAGTATTTTTGTTTGGCTGCCTGACATTGTGAATTTTATCTTGCTAAATTCTGGACATACATGTATTCCTAAAAATATCCTTAAACTTTTGATCTAGGATGCAACTATGTTACTCAAACATAGTTTGATTCTTTCAGGTCTTGCTTCTGTAGTTTGTTCAGTGGGTCTGGAGTAGTGCTCCATATAGAGTTAATTATTTCCTACTACTGAGACATGATCATTATGAGTATTTTCCTTAATGCCCCATGACTTATAAATTTTTCCCGTCTAAATGTTGGAAACAGACTATTCCTTGCCCTGTATGAGTGCTAGACTCACTGATTCTTTTGGATGATTTTTTTTCCCCTTGCCTCCAGTAGTTTCTCCACATGCATTTGCTGATCACTACTCAGCTGAATACTTGAGGCCAATTCTTTGCAGATCTCCAGGATTCTCTCTCTCCTCATCTGTGTCCCTTTCAGTACTCTGTTTTATGAAGTTTGGCTACCTTGGCTTCCTCGGATTCTCAACTCGGTCTGCACAATTCTGTGATCTGCCTCATTTCCCTTCCCCGGTATTGTGATCTGAAAACTCTCTCAAAGCAGTAATGTTGGACAATTATAGGGCTCACCTCTTTGTTTCTAATCTACCAGGGATCACCATTCTTTACTGGCAAATGTCCAATGTCTTGAATATTCTTGCATGTATTTTGGTTTTGGATTTGTTTCATGCATTAAGCTAAATCCAGTGTGTTACTTCATCTACACAAAAGGAGAAGTTCCCAAGGTTAAATATTATTATTATTAGAAAATTATTATTGTTTACAAACAAGATGTTTAAAAAACATGATAGTAGAAAGATGGATGGGTATATAGAAAGATAGATATATAAATGAATGTAAATGTATCATTTTTAAAACACCCTAATGCATCTAAAACAACCATGAGACAGGGAAAATGAGGATGGGTAGAAAAAGGTCTTATGTTTTTAGTGCTCCAGCCTAAGTCCTGTTATGTTTCCTATTATCTCTTTTATTCACTAAAACTTATCAGATAATTGTTTTGACAAAAAAAGAGAAAGTTCCACTACCTGAAATGGTTTGAAAACAACTGGCTTTTTTAGTATGATATTAACTGCCTTTAATTATCTGTCTTTACTTGATTTTGTAAGTTTGAGGATACCACAGAGTTCAACCATCCAGACCACTTGTAGTCTTCCCAATACATTTGTGTTTCGGGCTTCTTTGCCCCTGCCCATGATACACTTTTATGTGAGATGTATTTTGCAGTCCTTTTCTCCTATCTGCTTCCTTTCTGTTGAAACTCTACCCATTTGACCATCCTAAAGTTTCTATGACCAATACTGTCATCAACCTCCTGTAAGCCATAATAATCTGTATTACTTCTTTCTTTATGCTTGCTCTGTACCCTCCTACTTACTACTTTCATAGATCTTAAACAATGCACTGTAGTTATAGCCTCTTTACTACACAGTGACTCTGTCAGATTTATTTTTATATTGCAAGTATCTCTGGCACATTATCTGATGCATAGTAAATATCAATAAAATTCTCTTGAATGAATGATAGCACATATACATGAATAAATAGTAGCAAGTACATGAGAGTTTGTATGCACTACAGTCTGACAGATACAAAGCCATGCTCTACCTTCTTTCCAACAGGGGTTCTATTTTCACCTATAACTATGATCAAAACCTACAAAATAATAGTGATAATTTGATGGTCTACTCCATGGTTTCTGTTTTTTTTTTTTTTTTATTTGTCTGTTTATGTTTGTTTTCCATGATGTGTTAGTTCACACTCTAGGATTCAGGGTTTCAATTGTACTCTGACTTATCCTCCTGCTCTTTGAGTTTTTATTTTCTCTTTCTCTGTTAGTGCACAATTCAATAAAGCATTAATTTATTTTGATAAGTGGTAGAATTGGGTGTGTGAGTCAAGGAGAAAGACTATGCCCTCAGATGGAGGAATGGAGGCAATGCCACCTTCCAATATCCCTGCATATTTTTGCCTGAGGGTTTTTTAAATCTCATGCTGCCAGGCAGTCGCAAGTGGTCTCAATTAATCGAGATTTCTGAAGCTAAAAAATCAATTTCTTTTTTTTTAAATTCACATTGAGGATCAAGATTATTTTATTATTACACAGAATGAATCAGCTAATAGAACCCTGTTCACTCACCCAGCACAAGGCGGACCTGAAGTAAGAACAAGGAAAAACAAATGGAGATATGATTTAACTATGGCAGTGCCATCAGTAAGAAGTAGGTGGTACAGGTTTACAGGTTTACTTATGCTTTCCTGCCAGCTTCACTTGCCTTTCCCTCCCTCCTGGTGTAACGGAATTCCACCCATCTTTCCTCAACTCTTTCCTCCAGGAAGACTTCTATTTTTGTTCCCTTGTGCCCTTCTAAATTACTTCAGAACTTTAAATCTGAAACACTCATCCTAGTTCTAAATTACAATATCTTATATTGTTTTGTAGCATCCTGCCATATACTGTGATATCTCCTCTTGGGAAAGGATTTTGTATTTTTCTTCAGGGATTTACACAGTGACTGGCAAAGAATGGAACAAACAACAAGTGTGTCATTGAAGACTCATTAATAACTGATGTTCTGTAGCTTTGTTGATTGGACATGGTCATCTCTTCCTCTACTCTTGCTCTAAATGGGCATGCATGTAGAAGCTAGAGAAGGGGACTTTGAAAACATTTTTCCCCTAATTTTGAGGAATGGGCCAATAATTACCCAGGGAGAGTACAAACTGTGTACCCTCACTCTCTTCCCATTAACAGACTCCATATTGAGGCCCTGAGCATGCCCTCAGCCAGTCTCTCAAAACAGCAAGCTATCAAGCTTACTGTTTGTTAAGCTAGTACAAGAACTTTTATCTTAATGTAAACCACTAGGCAATCAAATATAGTTGGAGAAAATATCACACTTAATCACCTCTGCGCCCTTTTTATGTTCCTGAATTTTATTGAGCAATTTATAAGAGAAAGGAAAAAAAAATCTATCAGAACTGCTGAAGAACAGTTCTGTCCACAAGCAAGCTATTTATCCAGAATATTGAAGTAACAACAAAAATATGTAGGAAACAACAGGTCAAATAATTGGGGGGAAGAAGTGAGTAAGCAATTCATACCAGGAAATAATTACAGTCAAACATTGTGTTGTAAACGAAAATCATCGTCATTAATAACAGCAATCTAGTTCCAAGGGAGGCTGTTCATTGAAGATGGAAAAGTTTGTAGCTAACATCCTCTCTCTTTCTTAGTCATTCTCAGGAGGACTTGGGCATGGGCAGCACTCCACATGTAAAGTTAGAAATAATTTATATGAAACATTCTTTGATGGAGAAATTTGTTTGCCATACAGATTTTTTTTCCCCGTCTCTGGGAACTTAAGTAAATTTTTTCTAAAGCTGTTTCTGTGCTAACCCTTTATGCAAATGGACCACACAAGCAAATTTTGTTTTGTAGTCCGTCTACTCTGATTAACTGGTTGACATTTCATGTCAGACTTTTCTGCCCAGGTCACAGACCTCTATTCTAACAATGAGTTCCAAAGTGCTGGCTCTCTCGGCACTGATGGTCATATGCTCATCCCTGCACTATTGCTACCACTGCCCCCATTATCACAAATTATAACACACCACTATGGGAAAGACAGCAAATGTCCACAGAGGAATGGGAGGGGCAGGCACCATTACAAGATCACACATACACCTTTAAACACAGAGACTCATGTTACCATGCTCTTTATATCTAAAGATGATAAAGCAGCTATTCCACAATCACATGAGCTTTTTACAGGTTTCTCCCATGTTTTGATGAAGCATATGTACACATCTACCTGCATTCCTATGTCCCCTTGTTTTTATGAAATAATTGTCAAGGCTTTCCCACCAAGAACTAGAATTGGGAAATGGGGTATGAACCTCAGGCTGACACATTTTACAAAGTGCTACTGGAGTTATCTCTTCAAGCTGGGGAAAATAATACCTATGCTCTCACTCTATTAACTGAAAGGCTGTCTTGGAGTCACATTTGGAACCTTACCCCATTAGGGTAGTTGCCACCCCATTTGGCTTCATAAAGTACACAGGGAGGTCTGATGTTGTGGACTCATAGCTCTGGGAGGGAATACAAGTTATCAAATGACCTCTGATAGCTATGCCAATAAACTGGCTGAAGTCTGATGAGGAGTGATTAAGGGAAATTTTCTGTGTTCCTTATACAAAGGGTGCTGTTGGACTCAGAAGCCTGTGGCTGGGGAACTGAATGTCTCATTCATGTCTCAGTGAGTTGGATCTGGGGAATGAGTCTCTCACCTCTAACTCGCATGAATCTGCTTTACTCCAATCCCCTTGGGGTAGGCAACCAGACTGGAGCCAAATTAATGAGGAGACTTCCTCCGTATCCAGACGTTAAAGAAAAGTTTAAGGACAGGATTGCCAATCTTAAATTCCAATTTTATTTTCCTTTTATTCACTAACCCTCCTGTTTATTCTTTTTTCCTTAAATCATATTCGGTTTCCCATTGTGTCCTCTCATTTTCTAATTTCCAGTCAGTGTTACATGAGGACAGAAGATGTAGCCATCCATATGATGTGATTTCATGGTACCATACAACCCCTCTTCCAAATACCATGTCCTAAAAACTTGTCTTCAATCCCTACACCTATTTTCTTCATTAGAAATTCATTTGAAATTTATTTCATTCAAAATGAAGACATCACACAGCAAAGACATGGATTTATAATTCTGGATTTAAAAGATCCACAAGAAGTTAGGGAGGCAAATTTTGGTTAAATAAATGCAAGATTTGTTTATAGGTACAGCTGAACCCAAATGGAATAGTGAGAGGTCTAATATAGTCCTTTTAACATAGATTTCATCAAGTCCTGAGATACTTCCTAGGCTACTGGAATGTTGGGTGACCTGGTGAGATTCCTGACTCATTTTTCTACCTCAACTGAAGCAATCACATATTTGTTTGCCTTAAAAACTTGGCTTTCAATTACATTTTCTCCTGATGAAATGGTTCCACTGCTAAATAATACTTAGAAAAAACTTTTTTTTTTTCCTTAGTGCTTTTGATAGTGTTATGTCCTTATGAAGGGGCATGTTTAAGTGGTTATTAGTATCCTAGCTGTTACTAAGGCAAAGCCAATGTGGTGCTTTTGTTTAACGATTTTATTTATTTATTTGAGAGAGAGAGAGAGAACATGAGCAGGGGAGCAGGGGGACGGGTGGGCAGAGGGAGAGGGAGAAGCAGACTCCCCACTGAGCAGGGACGCTGACCAAATTCATATTATAGAATAAACTCTTTGCTTGTTCAAGCATCTTGGCAAGAAAAGTGAGATAGAATTGTCCCCGTTTTAAAGATGTATGTTTATAGTGTTTGTGCATGCTCAATCCTAACAGAATATTATTTGACTGAGAGTAATAAAAAATTTAGGAGAAAGCAAAACACTTGAATAGTTTTTACAAGAGCACATTATCACAGAAATTTTACCCATGGATTCCACCAGCTTGGGTTTCTAAATGTCCTATTCACCCTGGCGAACCCAATGCTGGGCATGCTCCCAGACTTTCACTGTATGCATGTTCGTTAAATGGATGATTATTGCAGCCAAGTCACTGATTTCCAGTCCTGATGAGGTACTCTGGATGCATAGAGGGCCAGCAATGTGACTGCTTCTCATCTGGACCTCTGTTCTCATTAATGACCTCTTTGTGAAAGATGGTTTAGAAACAACTTTCCCTAAATAAAAGGCACAGCATAAGGAATATAGTCAATGATATTGTAATAATGTTGCATGGTGACAGATGGTAGCTACACTTGTGGTAAGCATAACATAATGTGTAAACTTGTTCAATCACTATGTTGTACACCTGAAATTAATGTAGCATTGTGTATCAACTACACTTAAATAAAAAATTTAAAAGTCGTCTCTAAATAATAGTATTGTGTTAAAGCACATCAGTATTGGCCACATGGATGTTCATTACGTTATCTTTTTGTACACATGCATATGTCATTATGTAAATATTTTTGTAACAATGACATATTTCATAACACAAACACACACACAAATGCAGAGATTCTATACTCCCTAAAGTAGAAATGAGTTGGCATATAGTAGTCAGCTTAGGTCCAGTTTGTGTTAGATGGAGTCAAGCATTCTGGTTCAAATGAGATGACCAAAGTATCCTTATATCACAATTGGCACTCTTTTTTTTTTTTTTTTGGACTTCTATGGCAGTCATGGGCGTGAGGTGACTAGAAAAGCAATGGGGCCTCTGATTTGAATATTCTACTAAAAGGGTTTTCTGCTCCCCCATTTGTGACAAACTACTGGAAGTGCCTGTTTAAAGAGAAATATCTACCCTAAGTAGAGTTCTTCAATCCCATTTTCTGCTCTCATACCTCCTATCATTTTGCTCTAGCAATAGAAACCACCTCTTCTACAAGATCTTGACATTTTCCCTCTTGCCTTTCTGCACATGACATTTCTTCCTTTGGGGACCCTTTCCTCAACTTGTTCACATGACAAAACCCTGCTATTGGTCCAGGTGTCACTTCTGTGAACCCTCCCTTGACTTCCCATGTAGCTTTAGATCTCCTTCTTCCTGGCCGCCACTGTAGCTCTAATCACCTGGTGCTGTCATACAGTCTGATGCTATGTTCCACCTCTACCTCTCCACCTTCCCCAAAGGTGAAGCTCAGGATCTTCCCATTTTGCTGCCACAGTGACCGGTCCCACATAGCACCTTGCTCTAAGAGAGTCGATGTCTGTTTGCAGAAGAGAGGAAAAAAAGAAAGATAAAGGAAGGAAATTCTTTCCAAATTCATATTATAAGGAAGAAAAACAGGAAAGGAAGGGGGTGAAGGAAGAAATAGAGGAAGAAGGGAGAAAGAAATCTTACGCAGAAAAATTCACTTAGCTGCTGTTGTTATGCTGAGAATGAGTCATATCAATGCACATTTCTGAATACACCAGAAAGTGGTGGGGCTTTTTCTGATGTACAGGAAGGGAAAGAGAAAGATCTAAAATGTAACACGTTGTCTGAAAGCATGACCCTGAATAATTAGAGACAGCTTGATGGGCAGTAGGGATGTGACAGGTTTATAAATATCAAAAATGGCCGGGAGCGGGCAGGGCATTAGAAGCGAAGGCTGGGGTATAGTGGATAATAGTTCTCCCTCCACAGTGCTTCTCAGGGCTTCCCAAAGTTGTGGATGGGATTCTTTCTCCCCGTACCCCTTCAGCTCTCTTTGATTTCTACATCAAACCTGAAGTGGGATGAGAATTATCTAACTTCAGCAGCAGCATGTGGAATGGGAGAGAGAAGAGAGGTGTCTCCAGTTGGTGAACACCCCGTTATTTTGATGACACAACTACAAACATCAAGGATTTTAAGAACAATATGATTATTTTAGTTGACTTTTTCCATTTTTTTCAGATTTGGGATAGCCACAGGAAACCAGAACTGTTAATGTAATTACACTCACGTCAGAGGCATCCCAGGAGCATGTCAGCATGGAGTATTATCAGGAAGGGCCCCACCCCAAAGCACAGAAAGACACCCTCGTACAAGTGCCCCTACCAGCTTTCTTATATCTAGAGTTCATGTAAAATGATATCTATATTTTTCTTTCTTATTATACTCAGAGGGTAAAAAGGCAGAGAACCCAGTAAAAAGGAACATGGTGCCCGAGATTCATTTCAGGTGGAATGACTGAATGTCACATACTTCCCTTAATCCAGGCTAGGGACATCAAAGTTGAGCACCACCAACTCAGCAATGCTGCTGACCATTCATCATCGTATCAGTCCGCAGAATTGGGGTGAGATCACAATTATGGCAGAGTAAAAGCTGTAAAGAGTTCGGGACCCAAAGCTTTCTTCACACAGTTAGGGAATTTGACGCTAAAAGAAGAAACATGGAATGGTTTGCCCTAGCCATATTTGATTGGTGACCCCTAAAACTAGGTTTCTTGTGTTACAACTCCTAGTCCACTGCTCTTTGCTTTAATCATGACTGCTTCCTTAAAGTATCTGTGATCTAGAATTGAACCTTGGATGATGAAAATAAAAGTTCTGCTAATTCTAACCTTTATTGTTTTCCTCATTTAAAAATTATGGGAAAAAAACAAAATATACCTCTGAGATTATATATGCAATATAAATAATGAATTATCCTTTTTATTTACAAATAACTTTTAACTCATGTCCAATAGAAAGGAAGAAAAAATGTAAGAGAAAAATCCCGCAAGATTAACTAAGAACTAAAGAGAAGTTTCTACTTGTCTTTTTTGGTGTTTTATTGTTTCTGCATCAGGTTGCCTGATTGGGAATCTCCCTGCCTTGCTAGCACAGGACATTCATGCTGATGTAAACTGATCACTTAAAGGGCTTATATCCTTTTTCTTAGGAAGGGTAATGAATAGAGGCAGGAAGAGGGGGTTTAAAAGCATGGTCTGTTCCTAAAAGACCTGCAAAGACTATCAGATCATCTCCATTCAACAAACTATACAGGTCTGAAAGACATACATTTGCACATGGTAAATCCAACTGAAAAACCTAATCAGAAATCAATTCGACAAACAGGAGAAGACATTTCTTTTTGTCTGGCTCGATTACTTGGGATGGAAAAGACAAAGTATGGGAGTGGGACAGGGATAATACATCTATGCTAATACCTGTGTCCTATTTCATCACATGATTTCCCTCCTCTTGAGCCCACAGATATAAAAACAATAAAGTATAGATTTGAAAAAGTTCTTATAAACAGTGTAAAGCAGGCCTTTCTGTAACAGAGAAATCAGAAGCCTAGTCAGGTGAACTATAACCAACTGGTAAAGAAAATCATACATCCACTTGGAGCAGAGATAGTTGTCTAAATGAGCCAATCTGGACTCAAAGTCCTGAAAAAAAAGGCCACCTAAGGCCACTCTTAGGATCTGCTGTAGAGCAAATGGAAGTTTGATCACCATGTCATAATTACTGGTTCCACTATAAAGACAAAGAAATCTGTTGTTAGTAAATGTCTCCAGCTATGTTGAAGGTTGGTATCTATGGCTTAGCCACAAAATTTTTTCTCAACTTTTTATATTAATCAATTCTACTAACATTCATTACTTTGGTAAGGATTATTGTGATTCTGTAGTAGCCAGGGCTATTTAAAATGTTTCCCAGATCAGAAGGGCCCAAGAGTTAGAGGCAGTACCTTCAAATAGAACCACAATGTGTTATATCTAAAGAGGACTCTTAAGTATCGTCCTTGGCACTAGTCAATGGGAGGGAAATGCTGGCAGTGAAAAAATGCTGGGTGAGATGAGGAAATCTTGGCCATAAAGAAAAGAACAGTCATTGGCTGAAACAGATGGATTTTTTTTTTTTATCACCCAGCCACCCCATCCCTCCCACCCCCAACCACTCCAGTAACACTCAGTTTGTTTCCTGAGATTAAGAATTCCTCATATCAGTGAGGTCATGTGATACTGATGCTTTCTAGGTTCCAGATGGAATGGTAAATGGAGTATATCTGAAACATGAGGAGTTCTTCCAGTAACAATGATGCTCCTGTACCCACCCTTTGGTTTCTTATTGACCGTTGTGCAATGGAACATAAGAGAGATCTTTTCTGATTTCTGCCAAACTAAATCATATGAAAAAGGATTAAAGAAGTATTTTGCAAATGCTAAATTTTAATCAAACAATTACTACTTCATGCTCTATAAGAAAGTAGATCAATGTACCCAATAGATATTTAGATTTGGTGTTAAGGAAATCTTAAGGTACCAAATCTCACATCCTCCAGCCACCAGGGCCTGTGGAAGACCACCTGAGATTACATTATCTTCACTGGGAGATTCATCAAAACTGATGACTGTTGTTGAATGTCTAACACTGTCAGTTGTACAAAAATTACTGCAGTATTTGCTGTATATTATTAATTAGTTGTAGAATATAAATAGATAGCTTGTTAATATAAATGATTCACAATATAAGAATGTATTTTTTGTTCACATACCCCCATTAATCACCTCTCCCTGAAAACTGAAAATATCTGTCTCTGATCATTTAATGAGAATACAGCACTCACGAGTATAGCATCGTTTAATAAGCCCTATGGACACAAGCAAACCATATATTGAAAGATTTCTATGATCTCAGCACCGTGAAAGTTGTTATGGGAGAGGAAAATCTCAGTCTGCTCCAAGGAGTTTACCGTCTATGCCACAGTGCAGATTATGATAAAGTCAAATAACACCAATACCACTTCTAACACAGTTTAATAAAGGAGAGACCACTAGGACTTGATATGGTGAGAAGTTCATCTGGAGATGGGAGGCATAAATTAGAGCATATAAATTGGTCCTTGAAGGAGGGACATGCAGTTCTTATGAGCTAGAGGAGGAGCCACAGAAAGCTGTTTGAAGCAGAGGGAACATTGTGAAAAAAGAAAGAAGGATAAGAAGAGAAGGAGCTGAAAGTGTTTGTATGAGAGTGAGTTAAGAAGTTTGCTAGAGGAGAAAGTAGATATAATGAAGCCAGTTCATCAGAGACTTTGAATACCCCATGACTTAGCATGTCACATGTCTCTCAGGCTCTCCAGGAAACAGACAGAGAGGGAAAGTTACATGCACACAGTGCACGGAGTTCTCTTGAGAACACCTATGAGAGAATGAAGGAAGCTGGACAAGTGAGAGCTGGATGATGTCTTCTTTGTTAACCATTCAAACTTTAAGAGTGCTTATTGGCACACTGGGTTCTGTATTTGTTTTCGATAACCTCCTCAAATGAATGAATGTTGCATCACACAAACACAAGGATACCTAAACAAAAACAAATAAGCTACAAAGGTTTACCAGGAGAAGTAATTTCTGTTTCCTTAATAAGTTAGGAAAAAATATTTTGTCCTTGTTAAAAATATCTCAAATTGTAGCTTTCTTTAAATGTTCATGCAGGGATAAAAAAAAACATAATGCATTTTCAAACAGCCCAACTTAAAAAAAAATTCAAAAACATCCTTCACTGCACCAAGTCATAACGAGGCATACCAAGCAAATGCTGCACAGTTAATGTTGCTCATGGACCCCCATGGAGCGGAAGGATTTTACTAGAACTGTATGAAGTGCCTTGAAATTAATTTTCCTATAATAGAAACTACTTAAAAGAATTATCTTGCTGTGCAGCAAATCAGTTCATGTGGCAGATTTATGCTTTCATCTGGAATTTTCTTAAAGGGGGCAAAGGCAACAAAGGATGGTTTGGATGAACTTAAAATCAGAGTCTGTCCAAACCCTGAGCTTTGTTCTTGGGTTAAAAAGACTTCAGAAAATGTTAAGACCTGAATAAATGCAAGATTGTTTTTGGATAAGCATCAAGCAATATCCCAGAGAAATTTCAAGGTAAAGGAACATCTAACCCCACCATTATCTTGCAGATGAAGATACTGAAACTGTGGGAAGAGGTCAAAGAGTCGGTCCGTGACATGTAAGCACACACAAACACGGGCATAAACACACATCTATTTATCTATACATAAACACATCTCACGTTTGGGAGTACTTCCCAGTTCCCAACCATACAGTTTAAGATTCATATTAGTGAGGTGGGGCTAGGCTTTTCTGTGGTAAGAAATCAACACAAACAACATAATCAAAGCTTATTTCTCATTTACTTCATAGGTAGATGTAGGTTTGGAGGCCCTTCCAAACCTGGGTGGTTTCTCCCCCAGATACTGACTCTAAGAAGCACCATGAGATGCTATCATTTCAGAGTCTCATGCTTCCAGTATACTCACAGGGGAGTGAGACTCTACTGAACTGTCCTTAAAAAAAATATATATATATATGTATATAAATGTTTATATTTTAATTTTTTTTTTTTCCAGAATATCACTTGTCTTGGTGAATGGAGAAGGAATTAAACTATCAACAGTGAATTCTAAGAAAGCTTTTAGACTAGTATTCTCAGGCCCCCTGAACGGCAGATATCATTGTCTCCTTCTTTAGAGCCAAGACGAGTTCTAAGATGATTAACTTTTGGAACAAGTATTTGTTAGGTACCTGCAATGAACCACACTCTTCATTCCCCACTGGATTAGGGTCATAATACTCTTAGAGAATTTGGGGAGAGTCTTTAAAAAGTCATGGGAAATAAATCATGAACGGATTGCATCCATCCATGGAATATGGGAATTTAGAAAAGAGAAAAGTTGAGAGAATAAGTAGAAATAGTGAATAAATCAATATTGGGAGAGAAATAGAAAAAGACACAGATTTAGGAAGAACTGTCTTTGAGGTAAAAAGTAAAAGTGATGGAAAATCAAGTCTTTTAACCTTTCAGACTATGGTTTAGAGGATCTATAAATAGTAATAGTGAGGGCTTGTAAGCAAACAGCCTGGAAACCATGGAATATCAAGGAGAGTCAGGGATTAACAGAGATTGTTCCTGTCCCAACACATCACGGACTGCAATCATGAAGGAAATTAGGTGATTATAATTCAGTTATGAGGTGTGATTTTCAGGCCCTGAGAAAGCACCATATCTAAGAAGGAAGTGGACTAGCAGCTTATTTCTCTGTATTTTTGATTCTTTTATTTTTCTTTTTGAGAATTTTAAAATCAAAGTCTTAGACAAGAGTCCTTGCTCAAAGTGCAAAGTTGAGCTAAAATTTCATAACAGCTGAAATCCGTTTCACTTCTGCTAACAGCCTCAAGAGAACAAACAAGCAACAGCAAAGGCACCAGAAGAGAAGCAGTTATTAGAGTTAAGCTCAGTCATATCCATACCCCTGTTTATCATCCAGCATCATCTCCTCAACTCTTTCTTCTTTGAGACAGAAATTTTGCTCTCTAGGTTAGTCCTTTCCCTGTAATGAACTAGTTCCAGGAAAGATGCAAGAAAACATTCAGGAATTAAAATACACAATGATGTTTCTTCTTTCTTTGTTTTAATTATAGTCCTCACAATGTGAGAATTTACTGTATTAAGACTGTAACCATTAATGCTAAGTTTTGTCTCCAATGCATTTTGCCTTTGCTGAGAGAGGTAGCCCTCATTCTTATTAACTCAGTTTTATCCCAGGCAGACCCTCTCTCTCTGTGGTATATGTAAGTAGGATATTTTAGCTCATTCTGGAATATAAACCTGGAAAATTCATCTCACTCCCTTGATCAAGAGTAAAATATCTCTTGCTAGTTCTGGTAGCCAATTTCTTCTTTTTTTTTTTTTTTTTAATTTCTTCTTGATTCTGTAGAAAGATATGCTTTAAAGGGCTGAGTAACAAGCCTTTAACTCCTCTGTGCCTGGATTCCTAGCTAGAATCCCTTTACAGTGACTCGGTTCTTTAAATCATGTTCAGACAGTCTTCTACTTCTAAATCCCCCCTATTCCAGATGTATATTTCCTACTTGCAATTAATTTTTTTTGGTCAAAAAAGTTTCAGTATGGGTCCTTCATGTCCATCACAAAGGGATCATATGTTTGGGATAATTATCTTTGATTTGTTAAGAAGATAAGAAAAAGTGGAGATGATGTTTTCATGAGGTTTCCCCCTGCCTAAGAAAGTAGATGGTATTCTTATTTTACAGTTAGGAACTCAATGCTGGTCCTTACAAATTCTAGGGAAGAACAATTATAAACTCTATTACTTTCTGTGCAAACCTCTATTCTCTAAGCTTATTGTATTTCTAGTCAACTAAAACCTTCTCCATGATTTAAGGAGTTAGCATGTGAAAATATTTGCTGAACCTGATTCCCTGATGGGAAATACAATCCACTAGAATCAAATGTATTTGTGAAACACAAACACATTTTCATTATCTGTAGCTTATAATCAAAGCAAAGTTTCTTGCTTTGACAAACATCCTATTCACTTTGGAAATAGAAGTGAAGCACAAATTTTGCATTTATTAATTGTGCATCCCTGCTGTAAACATTAGCTAACCATTTTCTGTTGAATCTTAAGTAAATCTCTAGACTAAAAGGCATCCAAATTCTTAGGCTCCACATTTTGAGTAGGTTATAATCTTGACAAGATGCATTTTCCCCATCAACATCCATAATGTCTCCCCAGGGAGGAATTTGCCAAAGGAGGAATTTGTAAAGTCACCATCTTCACAGAGGCCCTGGAGGACGAATTTAGCTGATGTGTGTAAAGACCTCCAGGGGTAAAAAATGGGGCGGGATAGTCACTAGTGCCAGAGGGACTTTTTTGGCAGTGTTGGGGAATCTTCCATGAATTAAACAGGAGCATTTCTTACATGACCAAGAGAGGAGGAGGTTTTCTAAGAGAATTACATGGCATCATATGTGATGTTCAAGCAGTTGTTCAGGTTAGATACCTCTGTAATGGCCCATATTTACTCATTTGAAATTTCAAAATGTTTTAAAGCAAGAGGAAGATCAGAAAACTTGAAGCAAACAAACTAAAATAATCAAAAGGCCCAATGGAAGATACTGCAAGCCTTTGAATAGATGTGTATACAGACCCTCAATTCTGGACAGAGGAAAGGAATGTTAGAAGTCCTGAAAGTAGATGATCTCATCTACAGAAAGCTTTGTTAGTCCTAGAAACCTTACTCTGTTACATGGTTGGAAAAAGAAAATTCTCACCAACATAGCTCTGATATTTTTATCTTTCTTTGGATACAGACTTCTTCTAAAGACCAGACAATGGGTAAATAGAGAATCCTTTCCTTCTGTGCATAAATAAATAAATAAATAAATAAATAAATAAATAAATAAATATGTATGTATGTATGTATGTATGTATACACACACAAGAGAGAGAGAGAAATTAGGAATTTTCAGTGACTAAGCTTAGTCATTAGTCAACGGGAAAACTGAGATTTGGTGGGAAAATATATTTTGGCCTCATATATTGGGAAAAAATGTCAACAAACCAGTAATTAATAAAGAAGCAAAAAAAATTTGCCTTATTATTTTTCTTTAGTATCAATTTGGGACATTTGATGCCTTGACCTAACAAAACTCCTTGAGTCTCCAAGTCCAGTGGGCTCCTCCTTTCGTGTTATGCAGCAATTCTTTTGTTGCTGCCACCAATTCACTTTAGGCTCTCACCGTCCTGTTCAGCGCTACAGCAACAGTCCCCCATCTCCTTTCCTTCAGTCTCTTCCTTATCAAATTAATTAAATCTGCAGCAAGCTAAGTCTTTTGAATATAACACTTTAATTCTGGTTGCAAAACTCTCAGTTTCTTTTCATTTCCTAGAGGATAAACTCTTAAATTCTTAGCATGCTATTCACACCTTCTACAATCCAGCCAATCCATCTTCCCTTTTACTCTTCTATGCCCTTTGCTGCCAGCAAGTCAATCTAGATTTGGTGCTCCAACAATCCCTGCATTATCTTACTTTCCTTCCTTTCTTCATACTTACCTCTCTTACTTAAATGCATTTGCTCTCATTTCAAACAATCCTTCAATTCCCAGATAAAGAGGTCCCTTTTCTAAGCAGCTGCCTTAGTTCATTCATGATAAATATAATCTCTCCCTCCTATAAACTATAAAGCCATTGTTCTTACCAATGGAACACATCTTGCCCTGTGCCATTGTATACAGAATCTTCAATTATTATTTAATTAACCTATGTTTATAGCTTGCTTGTCCAATATGATTGTGATTAACAACTAAGAATTATTACTTCTTCCTTTCTTCCTGTCCCTCCTTCTTCATTTCCAACTACAAACAAATGACTTTGAACATAACTGACACTCAAAATATCTGACAATTAATTATTATGGGTTCAAGTTCGCATCATGGTTTCATTTGGGTCATTTCTATATGAATCCTAAGGAGACTCACAGATTTTTTTTTAAAGATTTTTATTTATTTATTTATTTATTTATTTATTTATTTATTTATTTATTTAATAGAGTGCACAAGTTGGGGGAGGAGCTGAGGGGGAGAGAGAGGGAGGCAGAAAGAATCTCAAGCTGACTCCATGCTAAGCATGGAGCCCCACATGGGGCTTGATTTCAGAACCCTGAGATCATGACCTGAGCTGAAACCATGACCTGAGCTGAAACTAAGAGACAAATGCTTAACCAACTGAGCCACTCAAGTGGCCTGAGACTTACAGAGTTTTTGAGTGATCCCAATTTGATAATTTCTTTGTTACTATGTTTTTTTTGCTTATGTATTTTTGCTTATGAGTTTGATTTTATTTTTTTTTATAATTTATTTATTTGAGAGAGAGAGAGAGAGCTTGTGGTGGGAAGGGGCAGAGGGAGAGAGAGTCTTAAGCAGACTCTGCACTATGAACCCACAGTGGGACTTGATCCCACAACCCTGAGATCAGGACCTGAGCCAAAACCAAGAATCAGGAGCTTAACCAACTGTGCCACCCAGGTACCCCTTGCTTGTAAGTTTTAAACTCAACCTTTGAAAGTTATTGTTGATTACAATATGAGTTTGAATAAAGCAAATTCTTTCTGGTTGTTTGAACTCCCAAAGAAAAAGCATAATGTAAATGCAAAATATGTACTGACATATATATCAGGCATATATATACACACATATACATATCAAGCATATATATATATAGGCCATTGCTTATAAAATCAAGTATGAAGGATTAAACCATTAGGGTTATAAACCCACTTCTTGCCAGAACAGAACAGTTATCTCACAACATACGAGCATCATTTCACATCTCACCAGATGACATCTCCTGATGTTCTAGTTATATTTTATATGGCTTAATTTTATTCCATTAAACTTCTCCATGCTCTTTTCCTTTCTTGATGTCTAGCCCCTTCAACTGCCAATAGTAAAAGTTTGCAGGATCATGGTTCTACAGAATCTCATGAAATTTCTGTTCGTGCCATGTCAACTTTACGCTGAATCCATGAAGCATCTTTTTATTCTCAATGGGGGAACCAGAGTAGTTACATTTAGTTAGGTTTTCAGCTTATTTGGTGAAATGGCAGCAGGAACCCTGAGGGAGACAAGGTTTTGCTCCAGCTGAGTTCCTCCCAACCTTAATTTTACAGGTTGAAGACACATAACTACTAGATGTACAATACCTCACTACATTGACTACATTGACCTAATAGTAAACAAGTGTAATACACCACATAAATGTTTGATATTCAATCCTAAATGAAAAAATATGTATTCTATAATGAATACTTAATTAGGACTGCAAACTGAATATAAGGAATGGAGCCCCTACTGCTTCTGAGACAAAGCAGAGTAAAATGAATTACCATCATGCAGGGAATGATATTAATAGTGTCCAGCTTTATAAATGAATCCAATTTTAAGCCACTTTAGTTGCTATCATACTGAGAAAGAGTGCAACATGTCTAACATATCATTTCCTTTCTGGCAAATGACAAGACTTAAGCAGAAAACAATTTTAACTTGCTGATGTTTGCCTGCATTAAATATTTCTAATTATTGAGCACTCACAGTCAAACATCATTCAGAAAGCAAACGTCAATGCTCTTTTCAGCATCAGCCGATTGAGAGGAGCCATGTTGTTTATTTGTTTTTTTCCTTTACAAAAGAATAAAGTAGTTTGAAGGATGGTTTGGGTGGCTTTACAGCATCAGTAATTGTTGGTTCACTCCCTTGAGTCTATCCTGTAGAAAACAGTTGGCGTTTTACTATATGTGGTAGCTTAGGTTTATGTGCTGTATTTGTTATTCAGAATGTCTGCAGGTGAATGAAGTCACCAGGAAGTGATGTAGAGATCAAAAGGCACTAGGAAAAAAAAAAATCACAAAGAAAGAAAATCACAAACACCATTTTCACATGCAAGGAGGAGAGGCTGTTGTGGTGACTATGATAATAAGGATGATAATTAGACCATATAAACTGGACTTAAGATAAAGTATCAGTAGACTATTCTGATTTTCCAAACTTCTAATTTCAACATTCAATCTCTTCACCTACCACTGAATAATTCTCTACTGTATTCTCAGCCTGTGCTAGTCATTGGATTAAACAAAAAAACTGGGAAGCACTGGTATCCCAAATTTGGGATTTACAGTCGTAGGCAGAGAAGACCAACATACATTAAGAGTACTGTTAAATTCAGAGTAGTATAGAAATCCTAAATATGGTGATTTAGAATATCATGTAAGGAAAGGAGGTCCAGGGTCAGCTAGGAAATGTCTGTCACACTGCTGAGGCAGAGTGATAGCTCATCCTTAGAAAGTCTTCTATTGGGTCAAATCAGAGAGGAGAGGTGGCTCAAGGGCTTTGCTCACTTTGGAGAGCACTGCCCCCACCCCAGCCAAGTAGTATTACTTGGTTGTTTCCAGGCAACAGCCACATTGTCAAAGGCTTTGTTTGAGAAGGGGACAGGACCAAACTCTCTGGGATCTGTACAGGAATCTAGGCTTAGGGTAGCACTCAAGGTTCTCTTTCTGCACCATGCACAAGTAGAGAAAAGACGCCCTACTGCCTTTTTCCAGCTGACCCCCTTGATAACCTCATGATTACCTTCTTCTAGGGTGAAACCGAGACCTATACATGCTATAATATATTATGTAATATGTTATATACATGCATTATGTAATATATTATATACATGCATATAATACAGTAAAGGTCTGATGAAACAAATTCAGGCCAGATGCCCACTTAAGCAACAGGAATCTGAGTGATGAATCTGTGTCTTTGGGTACAAGCCAACCTCACATTTTCCCTTAAGCCTTGACAATGAGGAAGAAGCAGATCTATCATTAGGCCAAGGAAAGAAGAAGTCCTCAAGCACATTCAATTATACTACCAAACTCCAAGACAGTAAGACAGTTGGTGAATGAACAGATCGAGATGGGTAAATAAATGGATGGATGGATGGATGGATGGATGGATGGATGGATGGATGGATGAATGGATGAGAGGGGGGAAAAAAGACTGAATGGATCAATTTACTCTTGGGTTGTCTCTTTCTGAGCCTTACTTTCTGTCCTCCAGCTAATATGGAAAGGTGAGTCCTGAGGTACCTTTTGCTTGAGAAGATCTTTGATTATTACAAGAATAATTCTTTAAGTTTAAAACTTTACCTAGGATACCTTAGACCTATGTCTTAGGAAAGAAAATATGGTAATGACAACAATTACTTGGCACTGAAGACAATGCAATCACTGGGTTCTAGACTAAGGGTTTCATTGTATTTATCCATTTATTCTTCATAATAAGTCCATAACATAAGCACTATTTTCATATTAATCCCTATTTTTGCAGTAAGGAAACTAAAGCAAAGAAATGTTGGTAACTTTTCTGAGTCACCCAGCCAGGAAGTGGTTAATCAAAGGTTAATCAAGAAAAGGATGACTTTTGAGAAGTTGCCCTTATATATTTCTCTGCACACAGGAATTAGGCCCTTTGAGATGTTAACAAGAAGCTGAAAACAATGTAGATAGAAGAACCTTATATTTTCTCCATTCTACATCTCTTTCATTGTTTCTCAAAGAATGCCCCCCAAAACTTCTCTCTACAAAATGCTGACTGACTCTCCCCTTCACTGCAGATGAGCTCTGGAGGAAGCAAGCCAGCCCGGATAAGATTATAATCGCACAGATATGTCTTGTTTGGGGAAAAGGCACACTGTCAGAAGAGGAGAATGGATGCTCTCCGTCCATGGGCGACACCCCTTCCACTCCATGATATACGGACACCAAAGACACCGTACATCATGGTGACATGCACTTAAACTTAAAGCTGGTCCAAGCGCTTCTCTGTTCCCCAGGGGAGCTGCCATAAGCTGTGATCTATGGAGAGGGCCCAGGGCTGCTCTCTGCTTGGGTTTGTTCTGTTTAGAGTAATCCTCCAAATACAATTATTGCCTTCACTGCAATGAGGCATTTCTTGGAGAAAAAGTAAGTGATATGCATCAGAAGAGCGAGGGATAGGAAAAAAAAAAAAAAAGAATCCGGCCTTTGTAGTTGTCTAAACTAAAGCAACATATTGCAATACAAAAGAGTTAGATTGGGAATCAAAATACACGGCTTCTAGTACTGGCTTTTCCCAAAACAGCTTCTGTGACCCTGAATAAGTCATTTTATTCTCTGGATCTCTGGTCTCATGTTAAAAAAAAAAAAAAAAAAAAAAAGGTGGTAAAATTAGACATGTTCTTTAAGATCCCTTAAAGTTATTTTAAAATAGAAATTCACTGCTCTTAAAATTGAAAGTCCCTATCTTATTGGTCTTTATGTTCTTCCTATCTAATACAAGACAGGCAGAGAGGTGCTCAGGAAATATTTGTTGAGCTAGGAGACAGGGAAGTTTGCTTATATAGTTGCATAGAAAACAGGAGCCATAGAATCCTGACCTTCAGTCTGAAATATACATTTGATGAATCTGCCTCAATTTTTCATTAGGCTTACTGGAGTAATTTCTATAAAAAGCTGACAAACAAACAAAATCCCCTATATATTGTGTTTAAACATAGTTATAAAAATGAGGTTCTTGCCATTCCCCAGTGATGGCCTGGAGCCATTGTTATATTCATCAGGGATTGATCATTATTGCTCTGCCCACGATATTCCTGCAGAAAGCAAAAACATCATTTTTCACCAGTCAGACCAATAAAAATGCTAGAGCTATAGCTTTTAAAAATATATATTTTTAAGTCCTGGATTTCACTGGAGCAGAATGCAATTAAAATAGCTGTTCATCTTACCGGTTCTATTTTATAAAATAAAAATAATGATGCAATTTAAAGTATAATTTTAAGTTCTATTACTAAAAAAAAAGAGTAGTTCAATTCTCCAAGGCAGGCACACTTACTTTTTTAATATAAAATTTAAAATTTCACCCAATATATAATAGTGTCCCACATCATGCCATATCTCATGACAAAGTAGCTTTCTGAAATGGCTCTTTTGGTAATTTTACATAGTTTCTCCTTACAACTCAACTACCCTTATTCTCTAACCCCCCAAGATCTGTCTGCAATGTTCTTAACGCAGCTGGTGAACTGGGGCTGCATCTCTGACCTTTGTATCTCACTTGTAAGAAGACGTACTTATTAAGGGCATTTGTACGATCAAAGCTTTGTCATATTTGGGATGTTTTAGATCAGTTCTGCTCAACAGGAATATAATGTTAGCTATACACCTAATTTTAAATTTTCTCAAAGTGACATTTAAAAAGTAAAAAACAAAAAGCAAAAAAAAACTAGTAAAATTAATTTGAATATATTTTTAGCCCAATATATCTAAAATATTTTAATTTCAACATGTAACTAATATATCAGTGAAATACATTATATTCTTTTTTCACGCAGTCTTCAAAATCCACTGTCCTTTTTATACTTAGACTTAACAGCAGTCTCATTTTGTACCTGCCTCATTCTGTGGGGTCTGCAGCCTCTTGGGGCTTATTGCTGCTGCACCAGACACCATAGGCTCAGATGATAGCTTCTAACGAGAAATGCCACAGTCTGATTTGTTTGCTTGTTTGTTGTGTTTTTTTTAAATGTGTTTGTTTAACCTACTCTTCTTACATATTGGACCAGTTCTGAGATTTCATCAGTACTCATAGGTTTCAGTTATTTTCCCTTTAGTATGAATAGCTCTGTGACTGTTCATTTTACATTATTTTCCATCTCCACTTTAACCAAGGGCTCTCGACAATAGGAGATACTGTTTCCAAATTAGAAGAAAAGCAAAGGACAAAGGAGCTTCTATAATGAACAATAAACCTCTCTGTCTCTCTCTCTGTCTCTCCCTCTCTCTCTCTCTCACACACACACCACACTGCTATTCTCCAATTCTCCCATGAATAGTGAGAGGTTTAAAAGTATTATAAAACCCAAGGACTTCTCATGATACCATGAGGCATCAACAAATGTTTTTTGAATGTCTACTACATGCATGGCCTTGTGCAGACAGCAGGCAATAGCAAGAAGAGGAGTTACTAAGATGCTTTTAGATGGTCCATTGGGAGATGGAAGTTTTTGCTAGATCCTCAGTGAGAAAATAGATAGTAACATTCCGTGCTTATGGATCTAAACACAGGAGCCATATATTCATTGGGAATTGGGAATTCCAGGCAGCTAAGAAGGCTGATCTAATATTTTGTAACCATACGTACTTTCAGCTTTGTGTGGCACTACCAATCAAATGAGCTGCTGGATCCTGCTAACATTCATTTTTATAGAAGCATGGTGGGACCTATTATACCTATTGACAAATGAGGGTACTAGAGTTCAAAGAACTTTAGTGACTTACTCAAGGGAGGGAGTACGTGGGACTAGAATCCTGGGGACCTTGTTTTTGCCTTTTGATTTTTTTTTTATGCTGCATTTTTGTGAACCACATTTGAAATATCTCTGAATGGGGAAGGACTTAGGAATTTAATGAAATTTAATTAGCCCATAAATGTAAGAAAATACAACTTGTTTCGTCTTCCATTTCTCCAATATCTATCCTTATGTGAATTTTCACTTGGCACCCATCTCCCATTGTCCTCTCCTATGGCAGGCCTTTCCCTTAACCCCTTCCCCATCAGAGAGGCACTAGGAACATTTGTTCCAGGCATTCATGCATGCATACTCCCACATGTCAGGTAACAGTGGCCCTCCCACTGGTTAGAGGGCAGGTGTTGAGAACAAGCCTCTTCTTTCCACAGCCATCCTCCCAGTGCTCCTTGCACAACGACGTTCAAACCCGGAGTGGTTTGACTGACACTGATTAGGAGTCTGGGGAAAGGAAACTTTCACTCTCCAGTGACCTCCCAGTGGACTCAGCATGAACTCCCCTGCTCACTGCCAGTCGATTTACAGCCCCAATATACTTGTATTCCATTCCTAGAAGGGTGTCTCGTGGAACTTGCTGTTTCTCCTATTCTCAGAGCAGCAACATGTATTATCGTGCTTGACTTCAGCTTCAGACCCACCCACACCTCTCCAACTTCCCTGTTGTTTTTGTCTCTCCCATGAGAATCCTATTTCAGCCCCCAATACTGCCCTGTGATAGGGTTTTTGATGTAGATACTAGACAGGTGTATCGAAAGGGGGATGCCCTAAAAACACAGTACCTGGATTTCAACTCTGTCTTTGGCTACCCTTATATTATTTTGTATAAATATGAACTGGCTTGTAGCTAGCTAGATGACCACGCACAAGGGCAGCTAATCAACAGATCGGCATTAACCTGAACATAGATCTCTAGCGGCCTGACAATGAGTTCTGCCCTTGGCCTTGACCTGTTCAGCATCCTCATCACTTGATCATTTGCAGATTGAATTGTCCTTTGAAGTGCATTTCAGAAGGTCATAGCTCCGGAGTGCCAGCATTGCTTGGAGTTGTATAGTGGCAGTTAGGAACAGAAATGGCACCACAAGCACAGTTTCTGAATCAGGAAATGGAAATTTTGGTGATTACTAACTGAATGAGACTAGTCCCTGCTGAATATATCCGTTCAGACATGAGAAAGTCAACAGACTGGCCAGCAGGCAGATGTGCCTGGATAGTCTTCAAATGGACAGTACCAAACCCTTTCATGTGCATGCCATGAGCTGGATTCTTCCCTACTTTCCACGTTTTGGTCAATGGTATTATGTTTTATATAGTACCCAAATTGGACACTTGAGCACCACCCTCATTTCCTTCTCCCTCCCTCTTCCCTACACTCACCTGACCAACTGTCCTGGTGATCTGAACTTCCCAATACCTTACTAATCTATTTTCTACTACAAACAAGAGGAAATGAGAATTGGGACAAGAAGTGAAGTTTGAAAAGGCTCCGCATATGATTGTGGTAACTTACCCAACCCCCTCAAATGGGTTCCGAAAGGTTGCATTATAGAATGTTGTCTCTACAGAGCCTGCTGGGAGAGTGAGCCTTTGTAAACACATTAGGGTTCTGTAATAATACAAGTAAAAACAGAGACTTGAAGAACAACCAAAAATCTAACACATATTTCTATTGCCTCTGAGATTTGTAAAAATGTTTGTAAACAGGAAATTATATAAGGGATTTTGAACCCTCAACCCAATTAAAGGTTAGTGTGAGTTCCTGCATCTCAGAGGTGATGGAGTTTGGGAGTTCCTATCACAGTAAGAAAACACCAAATGGAGCTTTTTCTTTCTGGTTATTATTCACTTGTTGAGTTCCAATGTAACACTTGGGGCTGAGGAGAATGCACAACAATGCAGATATCCCTTGAGACCAACATCAGTTGAACCGTGTAGACTTTGCAGTGACTCAAACACCCAAAGAACAGGCAAAAAGAATGGCCTGAAGAAATGACATTAGATGAGCTTTGCAGCCCACAGACAGAGGAAGAGGCTTTGGGGCTTCTCCCCCAAACCAAGGTTTCTGAGGCCTTCACTCATGTAAGACACCTGGTGGCTTTGGATATGTACCAGCCATGCTCCATGCCATACAGTGAGCAGTGTAGGCTGAGGGACAGCTAGCGGAACCTTGGCAGAGGCTTTGATTCTGTCTTTGCAAATAGTCACCTGAGGCTTAGGCCAGATCTTAAATCTGTTGTTCTGACTCCTGAAAGACAAAGGATCTTGACACGCATCCACTTTCCCTCCATATAGGTAGGTAGTTACACAATGAGAAGAGAGTCCATAGTCCACTGAAGAGTCTACTTCCAGAAGGAAGTAGAGATCCTAGTCTCTCGAGGTCAGAGAAATCAAGCAATGACGAGACTTCATTTTACTTTCGGGAAATGCCCCCAAAGAATTCGAATTATAACTGATTCCTGGATGCCTTGTGGAACACAGCTCATAGTTCTGCCCACCAGGAAATTTCCAACACTTGGATTCACCAGTTCCACTGAGATCAGAAACCAGGGTCCCCTATAGCCTGTACTCCATGTCATGCATCAGCTTCCACGGAATCACTGGCAGAGCAGGCCCCAAACTAGGAAGGCCCAGGGGGAGTTTCAACATTTACCCCACTGGCAGTCTTTGACCTCTTCTCAAAATAATACTTCACAATATCTGAAACAAAATGCTTAGGATTGGTAAGAAAATCTAGTATTTTTAAATTTTAGTTTTATCCATGAACATTTTGGGAGCTTCAAAATACTAAGAAGGTTTGTGGCAATAAAAGAATTGCATTAAAACAAAAACAAAAACAAAAAAAAAAACAGAATTGCATTGGCTGAGATCTCCCTGGATGTGGCCGGAAGCATGGCTTAGGATGCATCTACACCTGAGGTGACCATAGATGACCCTGTCAGATGTGGGTAAGGGAAGGAATCTATTCAGCTACCTATGCTTTCTGTTTGAAGGTCACCAAGACTTTGGGAGGGAAGACAATGTATCTGTATATGGCCAATTGAGTCCCTTTATGGGTAGAATCCTAACTATAGGAATTCAAGCTGACATTTGGAGGACGACTTGGCTAACTAGTGGGAGGGTAGAGGAGGGGGGACAACCAGATCTTACTCCTACTCCTAATGCAGAGTCTCACCACATCTATGCCACAAAAAAAAGGGGGGGTAGTTTTGGCAGCTTTGGGAAAACAAGCCTCCATGGTTGATGCTGAGTATCAAGTAAATTCTTTAGAACAAGTCATGAGCCAGGAGGCCCAATTCTCCCCACCCCCAACCCTGTTTATCCCTGTGTGGATGGATACTGATGATGGATGAACCCCCATGTAGGAGCCAGTAACCGAGAGTACCACCCATCTTTAGTTTTGTACATAGGACTGTATCAAATTATCTATTACTTTGCTCATACTGAAATTGGGTCCTTGGTTTTCCTTTCTGGGGAACTGTGATCTTATAGTTGCTTATAAAACCAGAAATTCCTTTTCAAAAAAACCCACTGACCCTCTGTTATTTTTTGTTTGTTTGTTTTAAATTTTATATATTTCCTAATGTGGTATTAAAGTCACTCAAAGCAAATAGGAATCATAAAACCTTCCTTTATCGTAGGAGAGGTAATTTCATTTCCCTAAAATAAAAGTTCCTTTACTGTAAAGCCCAGCACACACACGTTTTCCTGAATTTGGGCTTTGTTATGTGTTGGAATACTCTAAGGGTGCAGTCATCTTCAAAGCCATAAACAAACTCCTGAATGCAGAGGATAAGCTTTTTGTTACTCTTTTTTCCTGTGGGTTTGGCTATTGAATTGCAATGACCACTGTTTTTTTTGTTTGTTTGTTTTTTGTTTTATGTTCTTAATGCACTTTATACTGCTTCCCACCACTGCTCATTTTTATCATCTCTTTTCATTGATAGAAGCTTCCAGTGTCATTGCTTTGGCCGTTTCCTTGAATCTCTCTCCTACAGTGAAGCGTGGTGATTTCTCACAGTACCTGGTCAGAGACTTGGAATAAGGAGCTATTATAGCTTCAATTGGAAACTGTGGAAAAATCAGAAGAAGTCATTCTCAGATAGTTAACGGCATTTGGTCTGAGATTAAACTGCATGAAATGGAACATTTGGGTCATTGGATAGATGCAGCAAATAGCAAAATATAATAAACAGACTCTGGTCTTCCCATCTAAGACTTTCCAAAACAAAAGAAATGCTTTCCATGGCTGCTGCAGACACTCAGATAGGCTTTTTATTTCAAAATATCCTGATTAATTTTTCAAGGGCCCAGAGCTTGGGGATGCCCCAAAACATCACTGCCCAGTGAACTTCTGTAAACTTGCATCTTTGTTAGAGGCGATATAATCTATACATTGCAGATTCATTTACCCTTAACCCATCAAATTGTTGTTTAGTGGAAGCTGTTCAGGACCCCTGAAGCTCTGCGCTGTTTTAACAAGCGATTTAAAGCTTCTGTTTCTCTGTGCAAATAGAAGAATGCATTTGACTATAGGAGACTCTTTTAAATGCCAGCTAATCTGGGTCTTGTTATTGATGCAAAGACTGCACAGGTCAAGTCATAGGCTTATTCTTTCCTTATCTTTCTATATTACTCCATACCTGAAAAGAAGCAATAAGACACCAGTTTCACATACTCTCCTAAGTAGTAGTAAGTGACACGAACTTTGCTTTCAGGATCCAGCCCGAATCGGATCTTTGGACTGGCCCCTCGATGAGGGAGTTTGAGTACACAGGGCTCTCTGATACTCAGTTTCCACACCCCACTCCCACTCCTGTCAGGTCAGAGGCTTCCTTTGATATAATGCCTGCCCCAACCAACAATGAGTTATAAAAGACCCCTCTTGCTCCATCAAGAAATTTCTTAGGATGACGTCCTATTCCTACCAATACTTTTTACTGTAAACTGGTCAAGCTCATAGAAAACCTAAGAATTCCTGCTCACCCAGCCCCAACCAAAGTAAGTGGCATTTTAAGTGTGACTCTTGAGGACAAGTCCTGACTTGTGTGACCATAAGCTGTGTACTCTCTTGAGAGACCAGTTGCACAGCTGCACTGGGACCAAGAACAGGTGTATGGGTCTTGCATAGGTCTAGGCTGGAGAAGAGACATCGGCCTTATCTCTGCAGACACTCCCCCCACCCCCACCCCATTCTGCAGTGAAAAAGATAAGCCTTGGATTCTCTTTATTCTAGAGGGGACAAGGGGAAAATGCTGTGAAAATGACCTTCATTAACTATTTTCCCCCAAAGGTTTTATTTGTTTGTTTTGTTTTGTTGTATTTGTTCAGCTCTTTTTCTAAAATTTTTGAGGACAAAACAGCTATACCCACTTGGCTACATTCCAGTCTCCTAGTGGTTCTCAAGGTCTGAAGTCACTTATATTTTGATAAATAATAAATGCCATCTTTTTGCCTGAGTGGAGTTGCTTGTGTACCCTAGAACACTTCCCAGGGCAGGAAAGGCTCTAAGATGGTCACCATGACCCAAATTACAGAAGGAAACAGAAAAGGAAAAGTATAGTTTCCCACTGAAGAGTATCCATGTCTCCCTGGGGCAGAGTGAAGAGCTCCAAAGCAAATCATGAGTATTTAAGGAAATCGAGGATGATATGTGCAGGAGACCGATGTAGCTGATCTGCACCTTCTGGAAATTCTGATGGGCCCAGTCAGGCTGTGTTGGAGTATACCCATGCAGACTGTAAAACCCATGTGTGGTATTCCCCTATCTTCCCTTTCTGGACCTAGAATTGCCCAGAGTCTTCTATCCCGGCTCCATTTCCTGGCTGTGCCCTCTCTTCTTTCCCAGCACACACAGTTGCCTCATGTTCACTGGCAAGAGCAGGATAAGAGTACCTACCACACTGTGCCCACTGAGTGACTTACTGCATACACCAACATAGGCATTTAAGTGAGAATATGTCAGGACAGAGTCCTGGCTCCATCACACACCAGCTGTGACATCAGGCAGTTCTTTAACCACAAAGAGGAAATTCCCTTTTCCTTCTCTGTAAAGTAGGATGATAGTAATACCTACCTCACTGGGCTAGCACAAGGATTAAAAGAGATATTATTAATGCTTACAAGAGTTTCTTGCACATTTTAAAGCCTCCATAAATGTGAGCCAGCATCATTATTTTTATTAAATGATTATGGTGTAATATGTGATATCTCTCAAGAGAATTTAAAAGGATTTCAATTCTTGAACTCAAAAGTACTGGATTTTAATGGTGGAATTCCAAACACCTTCAGAGGCCTATGGGGCTGGGAGACTGAAGGCCTTTTTCGTGGCTAGCTGATTACAACCCATTCTGTTGGTGTTTAATTTTACTAGGGGATCTGGTGTCTAAGATTGATTTATTTTTTAATCCATCTTTAAAGACAGTGTCTAGTTTTGAATGTGACTCAAGAATGCGAGGGCTTGGAAAGCATAGCCTCATCCCAGCTTAGAGCAGCATCAAACTATAAACAGGTGCACTGAGGCATGTTAGGGAAGGCAGGCTCCGCATCTCAGGAAGGGGCACTACTTCATTCTTATGCAAGGAAGTTCTTTTACCATTATTAATGAATATTTTTAATCCTGAAAATATCGCTCAGACTTAGTCACACATGATTGCACCCATTTTGTTTCAAAATTTAAAGAAATAATTTTGACTGAGGTTAATCCTTGCTTTTTGATTTTTTTCCCTGAAACAAGGGAAGTGTAGTGTTCTTCACAGAGAAGATGATCAGACTTTGCACCGAGTATCTTAAAAATGGTCACAGATAAATGCCAGTGTCCTAGTTCTAGTCCATACATCTATATTGATCCCCTAAAACACTTTCATTCATACATTCATTAATTTCTTCATTCACTAATTCTCGGTACACTTTTGGCCTAGTAAGGGCTACTGAAAGAGGCAAACATTACCAATTAGAAAAGGAAAACCTTTCAGAAATACTTAAAAATTTAAATAATTCCAAATTTTAATAGAAAGGAGGTCAAACCATTTTTCACAGAGAGCCAAGAAATTAGAAAGAAAAAGAAAAACATATTGGACTTATAACAATTAAAACTTTTTTGTGGTCAAAGATACCACAAATGACAGCAAAACAAAAATAACAGATTAGGAAAAATGCAGACGACAAACAGGTTAATATTTTAAATGTTCATGGAGTTTCTAGAAACTATAAGGACAAAAATATCTATTCAAAGGATTGCTCTAATGCTATATTCAAAATATTTGCATCTACATGATAAGATGGTTCTGTTATTTCCAGCCACTGGCCAGAGTGTTTGCAATGACAGAGTTAGCATGCGGGATATGGTGGGGGAAAAAAACAATGATCAGTCTAGGTGCTCAAGAGCTGTATCTGTTGATTTGTTTTCAAAATGACTGATTTGTGCACTTTGAGGAAAATATTTACTTAACCTCCACCAAATCAGAAATTTCATCCATTGGGATCATTCGTAATTTTTTACATAGACACTGTAACGTTGCCCACCCCAGCACCAAGTCAGGCTTCACAAGAAGGGAAACAGGTGCCTGCCTTCATGATGTCAAATAAACTCCCTAATGAGAAAACTCCCCTCTTCCTAAAGTATAAATTTTACTCCTTCTGTCTGCCTGAAATATGAATTAGAAATGTATTTGTTTTACTAGGCTCACTTTCTGTTTTATTTTTTTTAAGGTGTATTTATTTATTTTAGAGAGAGAGAGAATGCCTAAGAGGGAGGAGGGGCAGAGGGAAAGGGAGAGGATCTGGAGCAGACTCCTCACTGAGCTTGGAGCCTGGTGCGGGACTTTATCCCACAACCCTGAGATTATGACCTGAGCTGAAATCAAGAGTCAGACACTCAACCTACTGAGCCACGCAGCTGCCCTACTAGGCTCACTTTTTAAATCATTAACCCTGCATGCTGATGCAGGGCACCCATCAGTCACTCCAAACACACTGGGAATTCATCTGATCATCTGCTTAGTCAATACCAGGGAGGAAAGTAATGCATTGCTGGAGATTGGGAAAGAGACCTCACTTTGAAGCCTGTGATACTTTTGGATGCTACCCAGGCCTGACAGGGTGAAGTGCCATGGAGGGAATCTTCCCATAGGCTAACAGGATTTAGCATCAGTGAACTGAAAGGGGTGGGGGGGAGGGGAGAAATGTTGGCATATAAGAGGGGTATTAAAAATGAGATATAGGAGAGGCAAAGGCAAATTGCACAAGTTTGTTCTATGCCCTAAGACTTGCCCTTCCCCAAATCTGACTTCTCTTACCCCTATCACAAAGTTCTAACAGCTCTCTGAGGAATGGTGACTTATGGTCAAGGAGAAAGTAACTGTCAATGCCGTCTGGGTTTTGGAAAACATAAAAATTCTCCTTGTATTTGTATAGTCATCATTTTCCAATTTCCTCTGATCCAAGTTATTTATGAACTTTTTAGTGCGGCCGGCACGGGGCTGAGCACAGCCCCTAGAAAAATGTGGTTATAGACCTTGATGCCTGCTGTTTAAAAATACACGGGACTCTTATAAATACACAGACAATGCTTCTGGTCACTCACAGGGCTGTTATCCAGACGTGTCCCTGCCTTACCTTGAGGATGTTGTTCTCAGATTATAGACTTGACTGTCCTTTCTCTGACCGCATAGAAAATACAAGAAAAAGGCACAAAGAAAATAAAAAGTAGGAGACCAATCATTACCCTCACATAGTTCATGACAGGCAAAGAAAAAATAGTGATTGTGAAGAGTGAAAGGTGGGGCCAGGAAGGCCAAGGTAGGGATGGAGTCAGGCCAGAGATGGAGAGAATGAAGCAGAATGGGCAGCTCTGGTAGTACAATGGATGAAAATACAAGCACATCTGGAGGGAGGAGAGAGAGCCAATGACAGCAGATGTGACTACATGGGAAACACTGCCACTTCCCATCCTACTCTCTGGAATGTATTTGAATTTTTCCCCCATTTTAAACTAACAATCATTTTATTTTATTTTTTTTTTAAAGATTTTATTATTTATTCATGAGAGACAGAGAGAGAGAGAGAGAGAGAGAGAGGTAGAGGGAGAAGCAGGCTCCCAAGGAGCAGGGAGCCCGATGTGGGACTTGATCCCAGGACTCTGGGATCATGACCTGAGCCGAAGGCAGACGCTTAACCATCTGAGCCACCCAGGCACCCAACTAACAATCATTTTAGAGAGAGTCAATCTTAAGGTGAAATGATGGAAAACTGGTTTTCATTAGGATTGTGGAGATTAAGGTTTTAGCATTTATAGGAAGTGGTGGCACTAGGTCTCGCCTTATCTATGTATGTGGGAGTCATATATATGCAGATGGGGTTCCAGAACACTGGCCTTTACCCCAGCACAGTCAGGAGCTAGTGAGCATGGTACGGCCTCAGGCTGGGTTATGATTTTCAGCAAACATTGCCTAAGTGGAGCTCCCCTTAAAAAGGGCAATTTACAAGGGAGTAAATAATATTTGGGGAAAGAGGAGGCAACAGAAGTTATTAATTAAGTGCCCAGTACATTCTGGATATTGTCCTGAATACTGAGGATGAACTGCCAGGATCATCAAGCTGACGCGAGACCTGCCCTCATGTGGCATATATGTTAATGGGAAAGACAACTGATGTAAGTTAATGACAAATGCTATAAAGAAATCAAAGCAGGGTGAGCATATAAGGACTGATGAAGGTGGTCGGGAAAGTCTCCTCAGAAAAGGTAACATTTGAGCAGGGAGCTGAGTAAAATGGAGGGCACAAACTTCTCGTATTCAAAAGAGCCCTGCAAACAGGACTTTTCTCCCCATCCAAGTTCAGAACCAATTAAAAGATGTACAGTGTATGAGTCAGCAATCTGGCAGGAAGGGTGTGGCATTCTTAAATGGGTGCTCAAAGCTAGTTTAATGAAGGGGATACTAATACATGTGTGGAGTGGATTAAAGACAAGCAGCAATGCGTTGACCACCACAGGACCAGCAACAGCAGGAAGCCACACCACCCTTGGGTCTGTAGGGTCTGGGGCAGGGAAGCAGTTATTAGAAGTGGGCAAGAGAGAGGATTACTGGATAGGGGCTGTGGTCTTCATTACAGGGATGCCACTATGGCCAACTGGTAGCCCAGCAGGAAGCAAGGAGCAGGGGAATAATTACCCATCTTCTCCTGTCTCTACCCTTTGATCTTATGCTGGTGCTTCCCACAGGTCTAACTCAACTGGAAACCCTTAGACAAGGGAGACCTAGACAGAGAGCAAAGATGGAAGTTAGAGAACAGGCAAGAAGACAAATGGAAGGTACCCATGGAACAAAGCATGTAGCATGCAAAATACCACCTTTGATACTTATAACGCTGATATTAAAGAATGTGTCACTGGAGGGATGTGGATTTCGATGGAGAGGAGAAAAGAGAATCTAGGCTCACTGGGAAGAAGGGAGCTAGTGCTCAAAGGGAGCAATGAGACGGAGTACAGAAAGAATAGAAAGAGAAACCAAAAGCACATGTCATTTTCTCTTGCTCACAATGTTTTCTAGAGCTGGCTGGCTGAGGTGAGGGGAAGGTGGATAGAGACCATGACACTATACGCTGTGTTATTTCCAGCTGCCTCTGAAGCTTTGGGTTTTATCTCTGATCGGCAGTGTGCTGTCATGTTCTGCGATTGTAATAATAGCAACAGAGATAAGCACTTTTGAAAGAGATCGCTGCGGAGATGAATAGATCAGCTGGTTTCATAGCACCTTTCCCAGTTACGGCTTTCATGTTAACTGCTTTTCCTAATGCAAAATTCCCTTTTGTTTAAAACACTGAGATATCCAAAATAAAAAAAAAAAAAGTTCTTACTTGGACTTTGATTAAAGTAGTGAATGTTTTAATCTATTTCCACTGGTTAAAAAAATCTTAAAAAGAAACTTAGTTACCTCAAATTAAATGACTCTCTCTAATCGAAGCATATGGGCACAGTTCAACTCAGCCCCATAGCAATGACCTCAGACAGAACTCTAATCCTTTCTCCTATTGCCTTCCATAAAAATGTTGTCATCTAAGTAGTAACATAAATGGACCTACCTAGGAAGCACATGTGTTTTAGTGAATGAAGACTGATTCATATAACCCAGGCAGGTCCCAGAGTCTCCCTTTGCCAGATGGGATATTAACTCAATCCTAGACATTTATCAAATACTTACTGTGTATCTGGAGAAGAAAGTAAAACTTAAGGAGTTTAACTCTAAGTGATTCAATTAATAGCAACCAGGGACAAGAACTTGGAGGCTTTATGTCTTAGACTCACATTCTTCTCATTGCACGGGACCACCTCAGATTTCACAATTCACTTCCATTCCTGAATAGATTCATGGAATACAGGCATTTGCCCACAGGAGCCAGCCAGGAGCTATACACAAGTCTCTCAAAGGATAGATAAAAAGTAGGGAATGGTGGGGCCTGTGCCAATCATTTTAGTGTGCATATTCAGTTAAAAATACAAAAGGAATCAAAAAACCACTTCGTTGGTCAAAGCATGTTTGTGGGCTGGATTCAGTCTGGGATCTGCCAATTTGTACACCTTGGAATGCAGGAAATAATTCTAGCATGATTCTAAGTGAAACCTTTGTCTTTTTGCTTCCTGTCTTCTTCTATTCATTCTCTCATTTATTTACATGTTTCTCACTACTAAAATTCTTTGTTGATGTTAATAACTTTTAAGGATAATTCATTTTCAAAATGTGTGCTCACACACTGACAGAAAGAGAAAAGAATTGATTACAAGTATTTACATGGGGTTCCAGTGTTCTTGAAGTTTACAGTAAATTTGAATATATAGGCGGGTGAAGCCCAGGGGGAAATGTGTTACTTAGTGTCCTTTCGGGAGCATAAAATTCAGCAAAAATCCAATAGTGTGGTCAAGTGCCAAATTCGCAGGTCGATGTGTTAAACAGGAAGTAGTAGCAACCTCAGGAAGAAAACCAAGCCAAAACTTATAGACATGTTGAGACATAAATCCTAATGATTTCACACCTCTGTACTCAACCTATCTGCACTAGAGTACTATGCTTGGGAAAAAAAAAAAAAAAGCTGAAATACGTTATGAGTAAATTAAAGTTTTTGAAATAATTAAATCTGTGTACAACACTAACTATAGTGAAAGTTGAGGCCATTTTTTATGTCTAATGGAGTGATCTACTAAAACATGGGAAGAATCTAGCTATCTTCCTTAGATATCTCCTATCACAAGAATAAACTGAAGAAATGAGTAACTTAGGCATACAGTTGGTGTCTAAGGGACTGGTCTTCAAGTCACACATAAACACACACACATGCACACATACAACTATTCCTGATTCCTCTGGAAATATTTAGTCTTTAATTTACAACAACTATAAATTGAAACAGGAAATATAAAAACTAATAATGCATGAAATTCCACCCTTGAACATTTTTAGGCAAAGTTTTCAATGCAAATGCCTGAAATGTCTCAAACCAACATCCACATTTTCAAATTTTGATGAATTAAAAATATTTATTGAGTACTGTACATACTGTCTACTACAAAGATGAGAGCAATGGTTCTCCCTTGTCTTATCTTCAAAATGTTCATAATTTAGGAAAGGGAAAAAAAAAGAGAGAAATAAATCAAGAAATAGAGACTCTTAACTATAGAGAACAAACTGATGGTGACCAGAGGGGAGGTGGGTGGGGGGATGGGTGAAATAGGTGATGGGGATTAAAGTGTACACTTGTTTAGATAAGCACCAGGTGATGTATGGAATTATTGAATCACTATATTGTACACCTGAAACTAATATAATAACACTCTATGTTAAGAGCGGAATTAAAATAAAAACTTAAAAAGCCTAAAAAAAGGTTCACAATTTAGTTGAAGAAGACTTGAACATAATAAAATGACTAAATTTATGGGTTTAATTGTTAAATGAACAATAAATAATTACAGGCATTCTAAGACACCAAGAGTCTTATAGGCTAGGTCCTTCATCATTTATCTGAGAAGAAGTTGTCAGATTCCCTTGCGCCAGGCAGTGCATTAGGTACTGTAGTGGTAGAAATAAGAAAAATGCAGTTGAAGTTTTCAAGAACGAGGAGGGTGTGTACTGGGTCTTAAAAGATGGGTATCACTTGGTTAACTGGAAAGAGGAGGAAGAGGGCATTCCAAGTGAACAGAATCATGGAAGCAGATCACACATGTGGAAATGAATGAATGGGATGAACTTGGAAAATTGCTGGGATAGAGAATTCATTTTTGAGATTGGCAAAAGTTATGTTTATAAGAAGTCAGAGTCATATTGCAGAAGATCTGAGACTTGATACTTCTCCCACTGAAATTTCTTTTCAAAAGAAAAGATCAGAATCTTTTGTAAAATCCAATGCTGGTTCACTTTGCTTTTATCTCAGTGACCTAAACTGAAATATACATTCTTAGTAACAATTATTGATAATGATATGTATAAGCACCCTTTATCTTCTCAAAGGGTTTTCAGGGCATCATTTCATCTTGTCACCTAAATAAACCTTCGGAAGGTGGATCGTCTGTCTGGATTAGAGGGAAAAAAAAAAGAGAAAAGGAATCACTTTTGTTTACACAGACGTGGGACCAAGTACAGGTAGGGAAACTCTAAATCTAATACTCTACTTAGAGAAGAAAACAAAAAACCACATGATAAGAAATGTGTGTCAAAAGAAGCCTATGCATCCTGGAATCAAGTCTCACATCAGGCTCCTTGTTCATTAGGGAGCCTGCTTCTCCTTCTGCCTGCCACTCCCCTGCTCACCCTCTCTCTCGGATTAAAAAAAAAAAAAAATGTAAAAAAGAAGCTTATGCATTTATTACCGTCGCTAATAAAAAAAAAACAGATTTCAGAGTTCAAACCAAAAACTTTCATTTTGTATATTTTTCCTTCTCTTTACTTCATATGTAATTGCTATACATCAGAAAGTCAAGAGTATTACTTTCATCCTAGCAATAGTCCAGCAGCAGACACTAGTGCATTGTTCACTCTGGAAACCTCCATCCCCATCCCACATCATTGGTTGGTTACTATGTCTCCTTGGGTTGTGTGTATGAGAGAGAGGGTGCCAGCCAGAAAAATCCCCTGATCCCTAACCTAGTTCTACCTGGCCTACAGTCTAAGACAACACTTCCCAAAATAAGCCAGCTAAGAAGGTGAGAAGTGGGGATGGGAGGGAGTGTCCATATAATGACATAACTAGCCCTGTCTAAACTGTTACATGGTTGAGGTAGGGATTCATTGAGGTGTGTGTGTTTATAATCACATTAGAAATTTCAATTCAGAAAGAATAGTAGTATGAATTGACTCCTAGCTCTCTCCAAAGAAAGGAGAGGATTTTGATTTTTAAATAATATAATGTAATCAAAAGTGACATCACCATTCCTAGAGGGAAAATAAAACTAGTTTTAAAGACACAGAGTCAAAATCTCCATATAATGGAGTTTTCTTATCTTTATTATTTTCTTGAAAGGGGCAACATAAAATCATACTAATAGGTGACTATATTTTAATCAAATATGATGTATTCTTAGAAAAAACAATGTTTGCATTTCTGGAGAATTAAAATCAGCCATTGTTGTTTCTGATATAGAAACAGAACTGAAATTATAATACCTACCCTATGCTTATATATAGGAATATCAAGGATAAAGAGCCTGATTTCACAAGGATATAGAACCTAATCTTCCAAATCCCTCCATTAACATTTGGCAAAAATTTGAGACCAAATTTATTAGAATCAAGGAGCTATCTAAGGACTAGCTTCCTCCTCTCCTGTAAGGTGTGGAATTTTCTTAAGAGGAGATTGTGTAGACTTAAAGAAAGGTCTATATGCAAAAGAAAGAGAGAGAGAGAAATTGCAAGAGGGAAAAGGAAGGAGACAGATGTAGTCCAAAAAAGAATAATCCCACATGGATTTCTCCAGTCAGATCATTGCTTGGTAGGCAGCCTTGGTAAGGCTGGACTTCCTGACTCTACCAGCACTATTGCCCAAGCTACCAAGCTACCGAGTTCCCTTTGAGACAGAAGAGGAGGGCTCTACCACAATGAGATCACTTACCTAAAGATAAGTTATTATTTCTATTTTTATTAACAGCACTAAAGATGAAGTTGTAATTTGAGAGCAGTGATGACAGAAGCGATAGGAGACTGAGTCATGGTTCTTCTGTAAATGACTTGGTAGGTCTGCATTCTTGTCCCATACTCAAAAGATTCAAAATATGGACACATCCAGAGAATATCAAGCTATCAGAAACAGATTATTGTCAACTATTTTTACTGAAAAACAAAATGAAAAACAGAATTCTGAATTACATACTTTCAATAAAAGATATGGATTTAATGGAATTAATGAATGAATTCTTCTCAATGAAAATATGTATCATTGATATACTGAAATCCAAAAGACTCATGTTAAATAAAGTCAGAATAAAGAGATTCATGTACACTGAAGCACTACAAGATCAGACCTACCACGGGTGATAGGAATAGTATAACCAATCCTGAGAGTGCTAAGTCACCGGTCTAAGGTCTTTCTATGAGTAACTTTTATCTTTGACAAACAGCCTATTTGGGGATTCAATCGTTACCCTCATTTTACATACAAGTAATTGAGGTACAAAGAGATTAGCTCACTTGCAGAATGAGAGACAAAGAATAAGCGAATGAGCCTGAATTTAATGTAGATGGTCTATCTAAAAATTCTGTATGTACACCCATCTCTCTACTAACTGCAAAACAGAGTCTCCACCTGAGAGAATGAAACCTGAAACTCCACATCTTAACATATTCCCCATGTGGTTCTTGCAGAACCAACACAATGAAGTGTGTGTATTAATGTCCACTGAACCTGGGCCCATTGGCCACTGCTTTTTGTGTTTTGCATTTGTTTGCCCATCACCTAGCACAGGAAGGCCTTTGGTAAATATTTGCAACTTATGGAGTTAGTGAATCAGTAATGCCGGTGATTGGATCAGATTGTTAAGCAACTGGAGTTTATCTGAAGCTATTCCCTGAAGCCTCAGGGGCTGGGAAAGGAGTTTGGAAACTCTTTAATCACCCATATAATTTCCTGTGGAACAACATAAAGAAAGATAAGTTTCCATATTTTTTTTTTTATTTTTCTTTTTCCTAATTTTACTCTAAATGTTCTGGAATGATGTTATTGTCACCTAATCACTCAGCACAAGAAAGCCTCAGAGCTCTCATGATTGTTTTGTTTTTCTTTAGACTGTAATATGCTTATTGACTTGTAGAATAGCTAGATTTCCATAGGTAATCTTTTGCAAGAGTTGCATTTGCATGTCATCCACATAGGGATCCATTTAGAATCATCATGAATCGATTTGCTAAGAGTTTACGTTTTTCAGACTTCGGAATTATATCCTAGGAAAACAGAAAACACATTCTCTCCTGCTGTATGAAATATGCAGGAGACTACTTTGGGTTACAATGCTCTTTTGCATTAGCACAGATGCTGAAAAGCAAATTCTCAGCTGGTTGGTCTCACTCAGAAGGTGTGCTACACTAATAACTGTGTATGGGGGAGCATTGCCGACTCACAATATAACAAGTTAAACTGCGTGTTGTATTAGCATTATTCTTAATGCTAATGTAATGTCTATCCACGAAGGCAGCATTGTTAGATTGTTAGTACTGTAGATTGTAATGACAAAAGGAATTAGATGGGTTTTCTATGTTAAATCAATCATTAAGCAGTGCTATAATTATTTGCTGTTGGGAACGCTCTTTTTTCTATTGTAAAATTGACACAGTCTATGAACGTAATTGCTGTGTTTTCATCCTAGGGCCCTTTAAGATTAGAGTCTGGGAGGAAGATGTGGCACTTCTAATCCTTCTGACATTTCAGAGGGACTATCCTGGCAGGAATAATATCACATCACCATGTAATTAATCAGTGCATTTTCCTGTGGTCTGTGAAGCCTGTGTTTCCCTCTGCATTTGAGAGACAGAGAGGTGGCACGTACGAACCTTCTGCGGCTTTAATTACAATGTGATGTTGGGTCCAATTATATTCTTGGGCAATCTGACCTTTTCGGGTTGCATATTCAGACCATTTCACTGATTCCAAGGTGGAAAATTTTAGGCATCAATGTATGTGGGTTTGAGATCATTGGATATCTGTTTCCCTCATTTCCTTGTAAGAAAGTCTTTCAGAGTAGAAACTGGTAATGATGACATCAAATTAAAAAAGAAAAACCTTTATTAGCTGAAAGGGCCTCCCTTCATTTTATAGATGATAGGGCTAGCACAGCAGGAATCTGTGTTAAGGTACAATCTCTCTCTCTCTCCCTTCCCTCTCTCTTCTCTCTATAGATAGATACATAGATACATATATAGATAGATATGTAGATAAGATAGAGGGATATACAGATATATATCTATCTCTGTCTCTCTGTGTGTCTCTTTTTAAATAAATGTAAAGAACCTATGTACCTATGTTTGGAAATAAGAGAAAATAATCTGTTTGCTCTATGGATAATTTACCTGAATAACTCTTCCAGCAGTATCATAGGATTATTTAAGGATAATCCTACGATTATCCTTAATTAATCCTACATAGGATTAATTAAGCACATGAGAGAGAACTATGCATGGCTTGGGCCTTACATGGAATTGTCATTAATATCAATATCAATAAAAATGGGAGAGGGACTTTTATTTACTGGGCAAGAGTAGGTGCAGTGGGAGATACACAAGAGGAAGACAGAATTTCTGTTCCCCCCTACCTAGCTCCCCAAGGAAAAGACATAGGAACACAAAGCTAGAGGAGAGAAGAAAATGCTATAAACATGAATTCAGAGTGCAACAAGACAGCATGCATGTGGGGTATTCAGAGATGGTTTCATGGAAGGAGTGAGATTTTTATCTGAACCTTATTCTGTAGAAAATGAGGAACTGAAGTTTTTAAGCAGAGGTGTACTACTTTAGAAGTGGTGATTTAGTGAGATTAACTTGGAGTTGTTGAGTCTGAGTACCAGGGGGTAGAAAGAGAATAAATGGAGATTTGTGGAAGGCTGCCTTCTTAGTAGGATGGGACTATATGGTGTCCTTTGGATTATGGGACCAGCTGAGTCTGAAATGATAAAAATTAGTATTGATTGAGAGCCAAGAGTGAGCACTCCAAGCAGATGCAGGAAGCGCTCTGCGTACCTGTCATTAGAGAACTCTCCAAAGCCTTAAACATGTGGCTTACGTGTGGAAACTACACATGAATGGTATATGAAAACGTGTGCATGAGCTTGGGTCTCGGTTTACTGGAGAATATTTCTGTATTTTATTTTATTCCCACAATGCTATTAAGTGGTTAATATTAACTCCGTTTTATTGATGAGGTTAAGGAGAGCCAGTTGCTCAAGTTAAAGAAACCAAACGGAACCACGTGGCAGGGATGGCACTCAAACCCAGGCCTCCAGATTCCAAGAATCATATTCTTCTCACTCACAATTTCCGATTTCCAAGTCAGGAAAGGTAAATTTATTAGGTCTCCATATGCAAATGTGAAACTTTCCTATGTTAGTTAGCTAATGAGATAGATTGGGAAGCAAAAACAGAGGCTTAATTGCAGTTCACAGGGTAAAAATGCGCCACGACTGCAAAGGGTGCCTGCCTGCCTGTGACAGGTGCTACTTAAAGATTCATCATCTATTAAGGCAAGGCCGTGGAAAAATACAATAAGGCTGTGATTTTCAGGAATCATAATTCAATTTTTCAAGGAAACAGAATAGATAGTGTGGAGACTATGAGGAATTCAGAAAATATTTATGACTCTTTATTTGGATGACTTTTATTTATTTGGTGGTTTTTCACTTTGCTGCCCCTCCCATAACCTTCTCACAGTCGGGATTTTCAGTGTAAATATATTCATATGCCCATCAGAGGAGGCCTGACTTGACTTCCCGAGACAGCCAGGTTTCCTTGCCCCTGCATTGTGTCCATCTTTGGCTCTCTTTGCTTTCGGGGCCCTGCTTCCCGCAGCTCCTCTCTCGGGCTGTCGGTCTTCCCACCTGCAATCTCAGCCTGACCCCGGTGAGTCAGGCACCTCAGGGCCCCCTGCTGGGTGATCTTCAAGATAGAGCCATCATCACTGTTAAGATAAACCTGAAAATTAGTACACAAAAACCCTTACCTGAACCCCCATATTACTCCTCCGGTCCAGTGAAGCCTTACCATGCAGTGTCCTGGATCTGAGAATGGAATTTTTGACCCTAAGTGCCCAAGTCTGATTTCCTGTCTGGTCTTCACGCTTGGACTGACCTTCTGCTTTCTTCAGCTTATGCCTAGGGATCTTATCCCAGTAAAGGGTTGTGCTCTTTATTTTTCCCAAACCCTTTTTATGGGGACTGGGCAATTTCTCATAAAACTTCTCATTGGCACAACAGACAAGATATGCCCATGAGAATTCCCATCAAAGGGCTGCAAAAGGAAAGGCTACTGACCTTGAAGCTCCCAGTTTTACCAAAAGGGCCACCAAGTGAAAAAAAGCAAGGAATGAATATGTAAATATTCTCACAATACCTAATACACAATTTCAAATTTCATGAAAAAAAACAGTTCATAATTTTAAAAGAACAATTACAAACAAAACAAAACCCACTAACTGCAATGGAATTGTTGCCTCTGGTGGGGGCAAAAAGAGAAGTGAGAATGGGTAACAGTGGCAAAAGCCAGTCTATTAGTCAAGAGACACTTCTGGTGATTCAGTGATCATAATGTGCCCTTTTGGGAGTAGTATGACTGAGTGAAGCCTCCGACATCGGCAACAGCAGAAGGGGGAAAATGGATAGTGGTGGTTTATTATTGTATTTTCTTCTAAATTTCAATTTACCTTTCCATTCTAATTCACCATTTAAAGCAGGTAAATTCATTCTGCAAATATAATCAAGGGATGTTCATATTGCATTAATAGATTGCTTTAGTTTTGTACTTCTCACAACTTAATTATTTAGAGTCCAATTCCCTTATTCAACATTAGCATATTAAGGCAAAATCTAATTTGCAGTAAGCAGCTTGAGGCCACAGAACCACTGAAAAGAGTAAATGGAGGCAAGTGAATATGCTGAATTTTTATCTCATCAATGCATCCAGTAGCTGATGGATATATTCTTTACTTGCATCTTTTAGTATTTTAGTTCAGTAAAATAATGTGTGTATTTTGGCAGGTTTGCTTGCATTTTAAGAATCTTTATTAGTTTCCTTTCTGAATAGAGGGCAATGTCTGTCATTGGACTAAAAATAAATAAGAAAAGAAAGAGAAAAAAAAGAAGAAAGAACATCAGACAAGTGAAAGTAATGAGCAAAATTTGGTCCTATAGAAGATGACTGGTAACTGTTTAATCATTACTCTTCTAGGCCTTCGATTATCTAGCAGCACTGAACATGTCCCACCCACCCATCATACCCTCACTGACCAAACTGCTGCATGGTATCTACCTCAGAATGTATTCTAAGATTGTGATTGGGAATGTTGAATTAAGTAAAAGGTAAATTAACACAAATTTGAAGATATTTCTACAGAACACCTACTATGGGCTCAGTCATTGACGAGGCAGTATTGTTGGTAATAATTAGAAGAGAAATGTCAACTTGTCCCTCCCCAGTGTTCTTGGGGTTTAGATAAGCACAATCTTCCACACATTAAAGTCATACAGCAATGTGGCAGTGTAGAGTCAAGAATTGACTTGTGTCTTTATACAAATTCTGGACTTGCTAAAGGACTTAGAGATAGAAGAGGTCAGGAAGGGAAAGTTTGTTTTCAACTGCTGGTAAGTTACAAAGCATGGAGAAGGCCATGGCCTGGCTAGGCAGAAACATGCCATCGTCCTTGCAATTTGGATTTGGAGGGAGGGCTGTGGAGGAGAGATCAGCCTGAAACTCTCTCAAACACTTTATGAAGCCCTATGAGTTTGGGCATTAAAAAGATAACACACACATATAATGATTGTCTCCTCTTAAAATGAGATCTGAGCTCTAGTTTGAAGCTCCAGTGATGGGTAATTCAGTGGAAGCTGCCTTCGGCAATTTGCAAAGAACTGTCTGAGGATGCAGTGTTGCTGTTCCTTAATGATTACATTTGTCTTTAAGGAGAAGAAATGAGTCATGGTCAAATTTCACAAGTTCATGCATTAGACTGACTGAATCATCCACTATGTCCAGTTTCTAGCCTCCTCTAACTAAGTTTAATTGACAAAGAAATCCAGATTTTGAGTGACCTTAAAACAGATCATTAAGAGAAGGCTGGGAGAAAGAATTGAAAAGCAGCTTTTACATTCCTATTACAAGAAGGTTTGCAATCAGCAAGTACTATGTTCAGATAAGCCTATTACATGCCTTAGAGAGTGGCCATGGTGGCTCTAGCAAATAGTTCACTGGGTTTGTGAAACACATCTCTATCTCAGCTTCAAAAGCATACGCTCTTTCATAGTCTTCACTGTGGAACACTGGAAACAATAGCTTTGGAGACAGACAGCCATTGCTTTAAATTTCTACTCTCCTCTTTGTTGTTCATTATCTGTGTAATCTTGGACATATCTATTCTATCCTTTGAGTTTCTGTATACTTATCTGTTATAGGGTCACCATGTTTATTAAATGCTGTAGTATATTGAACATTTAGCATAGTGTCTCAAATGGAGTAACCAGTCAACAAATGTTAGTTACTATTCTCATTATTATTGTTATTAGTATTATTACTTCTATCAGACACTTGCCATTACACTTTTCTTCTTTGAAGGACCCTATGTCCAATCCTCCGCAGTGTGACTTGGAAGAATACTGATGATTTAAGCAGTTTGTAGTAGTGCCAGTGACTTTGCCAGACCGTAATTTACCATTTGCCTCTGGCTAATAAAGAAGTGAGGGGAGGTCTACAGGGGAACTTCTTTGAAAGGTTCTTTTACTCCTACAAAGGGACATGAAAGATAGTCCCTGTTTTCTTACATGTTGTATTCCTGCATATGACACTTGGGACTGAAATAACCATGTGGGACAATGAAGGACACTGGGCAAAGAAAAAAGCAACACACAGAGAAAGGAACATGTAAAAGACAGATGCAGCATTCTTCATATGTCAACATGGAGCCACCAAATTAACCTATTAATGGAGCTGAGTACTTGCTGTTATTGAGAAACTTAATTTTCTTTATTTTAAATGGTAATTTAAAGCATATTTTCTGCTTCCTGCATCCTCAAGCATCCTAATGATACATTATTAAATTTATGTTTTTCTCCTGGCCCCATTTCTTCCACATATAAACATACATACACAGACAGACATATATAAAGACATAAACATGCACACGTGCACAGACACACACACACACACACACACACACACACACACGAAAGAATAAGGCTGACATCCAGAAAGTTCAGTCCAACGTCTGGCCCTATTGAATGGTCAGCCTATTAAATAAAAATTCACTTTATTTTATTTGGCTGTGATTGACTAAGAGACTGTTATGGTAAATGATCATGGGTTGTACAAAGATGAATAAAACAGTCTTTTCTCTTAACTGACTTATAATCAAACACAGAATAAGTACATAAACAACTATCATCCATGGCTAAATATAGTATCTTAGAAGAGGTATAAGGTTGAGAAAGGAGAGAGCACAAGAGGTAGGTCATGATCTTTGACAGTGGAAGCATCCATTTGTATTACAAATAATATGCATTCATTTTCTGTATATTTGGCATTATAATTAGTAGTTTTAGTCTGATAGAAATGTTGCCTCTTCTTAGGGACAATCACCAATATCTAATTCTTATTTGCCCTCTGGTGTTCATCTTTTTTCCTCAGCCCATTTGTTATATATGAAGTCCAGAACGGACACACTGGCTCTTACCTCCAGACATTCTTCCTACATCTAATGTTTATGGTGTAGACTTAGTTTTACGATTCAAAACCTCTTATTTCCACCTTGAATTTTGAAAATCTTCTTTTTAAACTAAAAAGCTGAGAACTGACTTTTGTCCTTCATTGTTCTACTGTAACTTCCCATCCCTGAGGCAGAAAACATACATGATCCTGGACACTACAAGAAAGGAAAGAGGGGTAGGGAAAGTTTATGAGGAAAAAAAGAATTTCATGGAATAAGAAACACATAGGAGAATGCAAAATACCATATCTTTACACAGAGGGAAAAGGCACAGGAGAATATGAACTAGTGACAAAGGGGAAATGTCCTGGAGGAACTGTGTCAAGCAGATTCTTGGATAAAGACTGGTAGAAAAGAAGACAAGCGTATATTCTTGGAAGAATGTTTGAAGGCACAAAAAAGGGTAAATTTCCTATGACCACTTGGGAAGAGTCAGTGGTGGACAGGCTCATTTTGGACAACGTTTTTGAAAACAGCTGCTGAGTAATATATAAACTTGTTATGCCTTAATTTTATGCAACAATACATCCAGGTAAAAACACTGAGACATCAATATGGCAGCGACTGGCCTAGATTCTTCTACATACACAAATATTCAGTGAGATAGATCATTCCAAAGCCCTAAGCAGAATGCTCTAATTGAATCAAGTTGAGTGATAGGGAATGAGAGATAGGATTGAAATGGTACAGAGAACATCTTAGAAAGTGGATTCAAGGCTGAGGTACTTTGATTTCAACCAGTAACTGATCTGTCCACTAATGCATCCACATGTCTGCATCATCTTTGTCAGATCCATCTTGTCTGTTATCTAAGCCAACTTTTTCATGATATTTGCATGCAGTCGTTTTTTCCCTCAGCTTTCTTCACTTCAAGATAGAGACTCCCTAAGAACACGTTCCAGTTCTCTCTCCCAGGCTGCCACAGCTCTTTAAGCAGACATTTGAAGAACTGTCAGAATCAAGGGACAGAGAGCCGAAAGAGCAGACAAGAGAAGCAGAAGGCAGTGCAAAAAAATGGGAAGTGCTGCGGTAGCTGGCCATTGTGCCAATTTCATGCTTTCACACCTTTGAATGAGTGTTCAAAGTGTTTCATTTTGCAAGCCTCAGACAGTGGAGTACTGATTGCAATGGCTTCAGGCATTTCAGGGCACAGCTGGCCACTCGACCACCCCTGTGTCCATGGCAGTTTTCTAAAAATAAGGGAAATAAAATATAGGTTATTTTTTCACAGTGAGGTTGAACCTCACTGTGAGCAACTGCAGGATCGGTGTTGTTGTTGTTGTTGTTGTTGTTTTTTCCTTTCTTTCATTTTCTTTTTTCAAACATAGCCCAAGCCACATCAGCTTTGAGCAATATGATTCTTCTTTCCCATAATATGGAAGAAACGGCAAGAAAGAAAGATGCCATTTTAGATAAATAATAACAAATTCTGAGCCTGGGTTATTGCAAAGGTCCAGCTAGTCCCAAATTCTGTCTTAAAGAAAGAGAAAGGAAAAAAATCTGGAGGAGGGGCAGACAAACATTAAAAGCTAGCTATTGATATGTTACACTTACTTAAAAACAAAATCAGGCCAAAAAACCCTTTTAAGTGAGTGGTTTTATATGAAACTATTGTTTATTAAGTGTAACTAGTTTTTGTTAAAACATATTTAAATATTTAGTCATAGAACATTTTATAATAATGAATGTAGTAAATAATGTCCCCAAACTGTTTTGATATTCTCCATTTGAGAGCTAGATGTCTGAAAACCTGAGTTCTAGACCTAGTTCTGCTGCTTATTGGTGTGTGGTAGGTACACTTGGCAAATCACTTAATTTCTACAGGACCTCTTAGAGAATTAAAGATTCTCTAAGAGAATTAAAATATTTGTTTTCTTTAGAATTAGTTAAAACTTGAAGAATTTTAGAGGTTATTTAATTAGTTTTATTTACAAATGAGAAAGTTAGTGGGTCACACAGTAGAATATTTTTTTTAAAGATTTATTTTTTTATTTGAGAGAGAGAGAGAGTGTGTTCAAGTGGGTGGAGGGGCAGAGGGAGAGACTCAAGCAGACTCCATGCTGAGCATGGAGCTGGAAGGCGGGGCTTGATCCATGACCTGAGCCCAAACCAGAGTCCAACGCTTAACTGACTGAGCCAACCTGGCGCCCCAGTTAGAATATTTTTAATAAGCTCCCAGCTGTCCTAATTACTGACATGTGTATTTTCACATTATTGTTCTCATCATTTTTGCTTCATATAAATCTTCCATTCCTATAAATCTAGTCAACTCATCCCTAACCCAGCCACCAATATCATAACCCTTCTAATATATTTTCCCAAAATTTACCACCTTTTTGGAACTCCCTCATATATCTCAATAACATTTACCTAGTTTCATGAACAAACTAAGGACATCTCCATCCCTGTAGCCTTCTCTCTGCCCTTGCAAACATAATCTCTTGTTCTTTGGAACTGAGTAGCATCTAACAGCTCTATCACTTAAGGCATCCATCTACACAGTCAATGAATAATACATGCAGCCTAGGCATGACAGAGGAGCATGACTCATACCTACTTCTTTGTGTCTTCAGCAACTAGAACTGTGTCTTTAGTCACAGTTTCCTTATATGCAAAAGGGGAATAATAATATTACCTATTTCATGGGACGTTTATGAAGATTAAATTTTATACAGACATATCAACCTAAAGCACTGTTTGACACAAAGTTAGCTCTCTATTAATCTTGGTAATTACTATATTATTTGTTGTTGATGATGATATGGATAATGATGATGCTTGGAGAAGTGAAAAATTTTCTTTTGGAGGATTGCTAACTAAATCCCCAAACTCCATTCCTAATAGGGACATGTTAGTAAGTAAAGAAATAATTAAGCTAAAGGTTTCTTCATCCTTTTATAAGGAGAATTCCATTTCTTAATTCCCTGAACACTTGAGATTGCCTGAATTTCTTAAAGCCAAATTGAAAATACAATAGGACGTACACTCTAGAGCAGTTATGCTTTCACTGCTTTGCTTTAGGGTTCTGATTTCTTATACCTTTGGTTCATAGATAATAAGAGTTGAAGATCAGTGACATTTTGGGGCTTTTAAAAAAGTACTTGATCCTTACAAATTTTAAAGACTTCTACATGCATAGATATGGTGAGGAGGGTGGCAGGTGGAATACAGGCTTCCTTTTCCGTCAGACATTGGTACCAGAAATATCTTTTCTTATATCTAGAGTTGCTGGAAACTTTATATACTAAATTAGGAGCAACAAGTCATGTATCTTGTTATGATGAGGGCACTCACTCATGAGAGGCAGCATAAAAGGTATTCTTAACTGAGAGCTCAAGATATCAGGAGTTCTGGGGCGCCTGGGTGGCTCAGTCATTAAGCATCTGCCTTCAGCTCAGGTCATGATCCCAGGGTCCTGGGATCAAGCCCCACATCGGGCTCTCTGCTCAGTGGGAAGCCTGCTTCTCCCTCTCCCACTCCCCCTGCTTATGTTTCCTCTCTCACTATGTCTCTGTCAAATAAATAAATAAAATCTTAAAAAAAAAGATATCAGGAGTTCTGTCATAGCTCTACTGCTGAGTATGTGACAGACAAATTATTTCTTCTTTCTGAGACTGTTTCCTCATCAGCAATCATTTGGAGTCCAGCTTGACTTAGTTTAAGTTTAAAATTCTGGAAAATGGTATCTTTGGATGAATTTTTTTTTTTTTTAATACTTTACCCATTTATTTGACACAGAGAGAGAGGCAGCACAAGCAGGCAGAGCAGCAGGCCGGCAGAGGGCGAGGGAGAAGCAGGCTCCCCGCTGAGCAGAGAGCCTGACGCGGGACTCGATCCCAGGGTCCCAGGACCATAACCCGAGCTGAAGGCAGATGCCCAACTGACTGAGCCACCCAGGTGCCCCAGGATAAAATTTAATAGACTAGTTTCAGACCAAATTTGGGCAAATTTTGTGCTGCTTAATACTATAGGTGTTTCTAATAATGGACCAATGTTTTTGTAGCATCAACCCCCTGGTTAGAATTATAAGTTTTGCAATATTGGATTTTACAGAAAAAAAGGAGGAAGGATATATCATCTTACTGCCCTCATCCTAATCACTAGAGCATGACAAAGCAATCTTTTGTGCCTAGCACCAGTTAAACAACTAATTCATCAACATAATGTGACTGAGAATGTGCAGGGACCCTAAAAATTTTTCATCGTGCTTAAGGGTGAGAAAAAAAGAAAGTCTTTTCCTATATGGTATCTTATTTGACAGACAAGATTTAAATATATGAAAGTATACATAGTCCTTAATTCCCTTCTCTTTCTTTATATTGGAGGTAGATCTTGTAGACATACCTTGTCAGTTTAGGGCATTGGTGTAGAATAGTATAACGTTTTTTGTATCATATGTAGTGTGGTCATTTGGATAACTATTCTATTGGTTCATGATTAGCATATTTTTGCATTCTTTGGAAACAGCCATTGATCCCTTTATAGATATTTACTCTATATCTATAGCCCTGTATCTATAACCCTCTTGAGAAAAAAAAATCACTTTATAGTTATGAGTTTATACATACTACCTTCCAATACACTATATGAAATTTAAGGGTAAGAAATATTTCTTTTATATGAATGCTAAGATCTATTATAATATCTGATATGTAAGGTGACCATCTGTCCCAATTAGCCTAAGATAGTTCTGTTTTATGCTCATGGTCCTAGAATAATTATAACTAGCACCCCTTTCACACATAAAAGAGTTCTCATTAGATGATAATTTGGTCAACCTACTTATACATATAGGTTCCCCATAGGTACTTGTAAATGATGAATCCCCTGAATAAGACCCCCTCCTTTGATTGAGTTCTGTGTCTATACTAATTTTTGTTATGGAAATCCAGAGAACAAAGGGCATGTTATATGGACAATCAGAAGGATTACTAAAAAAAAATTATAAAGATGTATAGCTTGATATGAATTTAGAAGTCATTTAATCTTCTATTCAAAGTAGGGATTCTTCTTCAGAATACCCCCAAATGGCTATATATCCTTAGTTTCTTTATGAATTTATTACATTTGTATGTGTCTGGCAGGCTTTTGCCTAAGTGCTAAAATGCAGCAGTGACTAGAACAGATATGTTACTTGCATTCATGATGCACAGCACTTAGTGGAGGAGACAGTACACAAAAATATCAAACACATAAGGATATGAAAGAAGTATGATACAAAGGGATATTGGAGTGGGAGGATGAGGCCAAATCATGTATATCCAGGACCACAACTGATTCTTGTAGATTTTGCCCCAATTCTGATCAAATTATTAGGCTTAGAAACTACTGGCAAAGGAACAATACCCATATTTATAGTCCACAGCCTTTCTCCACCTTTAATGTTTCCTTAACATTAAATATTGATTCACTCAAGGGGAGTGCAGTGAGGGAAGGGACATGGGGGTAGAAGAGGAGAGTGAAAAGGAAGGCCAGATTCATTCTTTCAAAGAAAACCATTCCAATCACTGGAATCTACTCATCCCTTGTTTTCCTTACTTTTTTTTTTTTAACTAAAAAGGGCATTTACATGCTAATTGGATCTTTATTCTTTGAGAGTCCCTCTGCTCTTATAAAGTCTTCCTCTTCTGAAGCACTTAATCCCCAGCTTGAAACATCACTGTTGATTGCAATGGAAAGACTGTGATGTCACAAATGGGGGATTATGACTTCACAGGAGAAATAAGAGAGCAAGACAGACAGTTTCAAGAGACCAGGATCTTTTATTTATAAGGATGTCTCTATTAATCAAAAGAGGACAGAAATACCAAACATATAGAAAATGACAGCAGAATTGTAGCTAAATAAAATGTTCTTCAAAATTATCCTGGCAATGTCACTTTCTCTTTAGACAATTCCCGAGAAATGCTATTGCAGAAGATAGGTTTGAGATTCCAAATCTCCCTATACTCAGCACTTGAGAAATACTTAGCCCTGGGGTAATCAAAGGTATAATCAGGCCACAGGGCAAGCTCTGCCACATTTTGTCTACGATGTAGAGCATAATGTTACCCATGGCCCCTTCATGATGTTCTTTAGTTGGGTCCATGAAAGAGAGCTCACCTCCACTGCATTTCACCAGTGAAATCTTTTGGTTCTGAGGTGTATTTGGCAGGGGGGGGGAATTAAGTACAAACTCAATTTATTTAATAGAGGCATTCAAGTAATATTTTTTTTCTTTTTCAGTGAGTTTAGATAGTTGTAATTTTCAATGAAGTTGTCTACTCCATCTAGGTTATTAAATTTATGTTCATAGTATTCTTTTACTATCCTTCGATGTCTGTAGGACCAGAAGTGATGCTTCTATTCTCATCCCTAATATTGGTAATATGTGTCTTCTCTATTTTTTCTTGATCATACTGGCTAAAGATTAATCACTTTTATTTTTCTTTTCAAATAAATGGCTTTTGTCTTTATTGCTTATCCCTATTGTGTCTCCCTTTACAATTTCAGTTATTTCTACTCTTATCGTAGTATATCATTCTTCCTGCTTGCTTTAGGTTTAAATTGCTATTCCTTCTTTAGTTTCTTAATGTGGTAGCTTAGATTACTGATTTGAGAACTTTCTTCTTTTCTAACATATATACTTAAGGCCATAAGTTTCCTATTAAATGAATTTTGATGTCCTATATTTTAGTTTTTAGTTAATTCAAAAGAGTTTTTCCCCTTGGTATTTCCTCCTTGTGCCATGGTTATCTAGTACTGTGTTATTTAATTTACAAATATTTGGAGATTTTTATAGATCTATTTCTGTTTCTGATTTCTAATTTAAGAATGCTATGATCTGAGAAAATACATTATTTCTGTTATTAAAATTTTCTTAAGTCTATCTTAGCAGATGCTCCATAGCCACTTGAGAAGAATGTATATTCCGTTGTTGCTTGAGAGTTCTGTAAGTATCCACAAAGTCAAGTTGGCTAATAGTGTTTTTAGGTAATATATATCTTTTCTAATTCTTCGGCCTAATTGTTCTATCAATTATGGAGAAAGTAATGTTGAAGCTTGCCTCATGTGCTTTTTCTTAATTGAGGTATAGTTGACATATAATATTATATTAGTTGACATTAAATATTACATTAGTTGCAACATTGTCACTCTCATTTATATACATTACAAAATGTTCACCATGATAAATGTAGTTACCATTTGTCACCATACAAAGTTATTGATATATTATTGACTATATTCTCTATGCTGTATTTTTTGCTCTATGAGTTATTTATTCTATAATTGGAAATCTGTACCTCTTAATCCCTTTTACCTATTTCATCCATTTTCCCACCCTCCTCCTCTCTGGCAACCACCAGTTTGTTTTCTGTCCTTATGAGTCTATTTTTTGTTTGTTTGTTCAGTTTTGCTTTTAGATTCCACATATAAGTGAAATCATATGGTATTTGTCTTTCTCTGCCTGACTTATGTTACTTAGCATAATACCCTCTAGGTCCTTCCATGTTGTTGTAAATGGCAAGATTTCACCCTTTTTCATGGCTGAATAACATTCCATTATAGATAATTTCACATGAATTCTAGGTTGATGGACTTTTTCTCTCAACACTATAAATATTTCATCCACCCTCTTCTTGCTTGCATGTTTTCAAAGAAATTGGAAATAATTCTTATCTTTGTTCCTCAATAGGTCATTTCTTCCTTCTAGTTTCTTACAGAATTTTTTTCTTTAGCTTTGATTTTCTTTATCTTTGTAGCTTGAAAAAGATATTCCTAGCTATAGATTTTTGTTTTGTTTTGTTTTTTGGAAATCATCCTGCTTGGTGTTCTATGAGGTTCCTAGATCTGTGGTTTGGTGTCTGACTTTAATTTGGGGAAATTTTCAGTCATGTTTCAAATATTTCTTCTTTTTCTTTTTCTCTTTCTTCTCCTGGTATTCCCATTACACGTATATTACACCTTCTGTACTTAATCCCACAGTTGTTGAATATTCTCTTCTGCTTTTTTCAGTCTTTGTCCTCTTTGCTTTTCAGCTTTTGAGAATTCTTTTGATGTATCTTCTAGCTCAGAGATTCTTTACTCAACTGTGTCCCATTTATTAATAAGTCCATTAAAGTCATTCTTCATTTCTGTTAGTGTTTTTATCCCAAGCACTTCTTTTTGGTTCTTTCTTTGGATTTCCATCTCTCTGCTTGCCCATCTGGTCTTGTATGTTCTTTACTTTAGCCATTAGAACCCTGAGCATATTAATCATAGTTGTTCTAAACTCCCAGTCTGATAATTACAACATCTCTGCCACATCTGGCTCTGATTCTTGTTCTGTCTCCTTAAATTGTGATGTTTTTGCTTGTCTGTTTTTGTGTTTTTTGCCTTTTGGTATGTCTTATAATTTTTTTCTTGATAGTTGGGCATGATGTACCAGGTTTAAAAAAGAAAAGAAACTACTATAAATAGGGCTTTATTTTTTTAAAGATTTTATTTATTTATTTGACAGAGACACAGCATGAGAGGGAACACAAGCAGGGGGAGTGGGAGAGGGAGAAGCAGGCCTCCCGCTGAGCAGGGAGTCCGAAGCAGGGCTCGATCCCAGCACCCTGGGATCATGACCTGAGCTGAGCGCAGACGCCTAATGACTGAGCCACCCAGGTGCCCCTAAATAGGCCTTTAGTAATGTATTGGTGAAGTATTGTTGGTAATGAACTATTGGTAATGTATTGGGAGGAAGGGAAGCATTCTGTGGTTCTATGATTAGGTCTCAGCCTTTTAGTGAGCCTATGCCTCTGGACTATGAACATTACAAATGTTCTCAGTTTTCTCTCCCCTTAGGTTGGACAGGATGACTAGAGTGGACTGGAGTTGGGTATTTCCATTTTCCCATATGGTAGGCTATTGCTGGCTGGAGATAGCTATTTCCTTCCCCCCAGGACAATTAGGATCTGATAATACCCTAGGAGCTTAGTCTTTGGTTAACTAGTTTTCCCTGAGTGTAGACCCTCTTAAGATCAGAGTGTTCTGGAATATTTCAGAATGATTCCTTTTCCCCTTCCCCTGCTGGAGCAATGAGATTTTTCCCCAATATTACTACAGGAATGTGGTCAAGATCCTGGAGGTAAATCTTACAATATTGTGCCTCCCCATAACTGTATCTCCCCTGCAGTTTTTAATTCTCAGACTTGTCCACACAAAGTCTCCAGCAATTTTTCAATTACAGTTAAGATTTCCCTATGTGGCACTGGTTCCTGTGGTCATTTCCACTCCTAAGTCTGCTCTGGAAAGCTATGATTCCTGTATTCACTTTTATGTCTCTCCCTCTGGGAGGCAAGGTTTTCCCTGTGTTCCTCCCTCCCTTAAAGATTCAAGAAAAGTTGTCAATTTTTCAGTCTGTTCAGCTTTTTATTTGTTATTAGGATGGTGACTTCCATGCTCTTTACATTTGGAACAGGAAACCACACTTGTCCTACTATCTTTTAACTATTGCTTCTATGATATATCTTTCTTCCTCCTTTTTCTTTCAGATTATCTACTTCTTTGTATTTAAGGTGACTTCTTGTAGAAAGTAAATAGATTGTACCAGCTTTGGCTACTGGGAGATTTTTCAACTGGCCCTTTGCTATATCCTTACTTTTTTGGGGTTTTTGTTTGTTTGTTTTTGGCACTATAAGATACTCCAGGCTCATCTTGCATGTTTCCTACCCAAGTACTCCAATTAGCCATTTCATCAAGGAGTTTCAGTTCCTATAACTTTAGAATGGTATTGGAAACCAAGCTCTGGATGGTAGGTGTGCATACTGTTACTGGAGTGTTTTGATCCTAGGCACTCTTAGCTGACATAGGAAGGAAATATGTGCATGCATATATACATATATCTATAAATATTTGTATATGGATCCATCTGTGTCTTTAATAAGTGAAACATTACTTCATACTGATGTCTATAACTCTAATATATTACCAGATGAGTCATTCTAGCATCAAGTCCTAGCTTATCTATAACTTCCCATTCTAACAATAAGAAAACTAAATTCTGTCATCTGTCAACCATTTATTTAATTGTTCCATTCCAGTATACATGTATAGTGGTTTTAGCATTGCTAACTTACACCTCTGAAAGAAAAAAAATTAGAATATGAATAGTTTCTTTTGCCTTTACTCTTTTTTTTAAAGATTTTATTTATTTATTTGACAGAGAGAGAGAGAGAGAGAGAGAGAGAGAGAGAGACAGCAAGAGAGGGAATCAAGCAGGGGGAGTGAGAGAGGGAGAAGCAGGCTTCCCGCCGAGCAGGGAGACCAAAGCGGGGCTCGATCCCAGGACCCTGGGATCATGACCTGAGCTGAAGGCAGTCGCTTACCATCTGAGCCACCCAGGCACCCCGCTTTTGCCTTTACTATTATAGACTGCACTCATTTCTAAAGTTACTTAGGTCAGCACCTAAAACATAGCACCCACTACCTTTAGTGACATTGTTTCAAAATTTTGTAAGTTATTTTAAAAGATTATTAAAACAGACATTTCCCTGTAATCCTATTTTGCTAAGAGCATTTCTTTTATTATGAATGTGTGTTGGATCTGGCCAAATACTTTTCTTATGTCAGTTGATAAGATATTTCTTTTTCATTAATTGGTTGTTATAGTAAATTTCAATGACTGACTTTCAAATGTTGAACCAGTCTTGCATACTTGGTTGTGGTATATAATTATTTTTATACATTATCAAATTTTATTTGAAGGTTATTTTTACTAGGTATGGAATTCTGGGTTGACATTTACTTTTAGCACTTTAAAGACACCATTCCATCTCCTTTTGTTTGTAGATTTTCTTACATCAAGTCTGCCATACTTATTATCTTTTTTTCTTCTGTAATTAATGTATTTCTCCCACCTTTCAGGCTGTCTTCAGTATTTTCTTTTTGTCTTTGCTTTTCAGTAGTTTACATGAAACAAGCTTTAGTATGGCCTTTCTACTAGTTATCCCTCTTGGTATTCTCTAAATTTTCTTGAAACTGTGGTTAGTGTATGTTGCTACTTTTGGAAAATTCTGTGCCATTATTTCCTCAATTTTCTTATTTTTCTCTTACCCTTTCCTAATTATACATACATATGGTAGACTGTATAATGCCTAATAATTTCTAGAGATTCTTTTTTTTTTAAGATTTTATTTACTTATTTGAAAGAGAGACAGAGCGCATGAGTGAGCAAGGGGAGGGGCAGAGGGAGAGGGAAAGAGAAAATCCCAAGCAGACCCCCCACTGAGTATGGAGCCTGACATGGGACTCCATCTCATTACCCTGAGACCATGACCTGAGCTAAAACCACGAGTCAGATGCTTAACTGATTGAGTCACCTAGACACCCCACAGAGATTCTGCTCTTTTTTTGTTGGTATTTTATTTTATTATGTTATGTTATTCATCATATATTACATCATTAGTTTTTGATGTAGTGTTCCATGATTCATTGTTTGTGTATAACTCCCAGTGCTCCATGCAATACGTGCCCTCCTTAATACCCATCACCAGGTTAACACATCCCTCCACTCCTTTCCCCTCTAAAACCCTCAGTTTGTTTCTGAGAATCCACAGTCTCTCATGGTTTGTCTCCCTCTCCAATTTCCCCCCTCTTCATTTTTCCCTTCCTACTATCTTCTTCTTCTTCTTTTCTTTGACATATAATGTATTATTTGTTTCAGAGGTACAGGTCTGTGATTCATCAGTCTTACACAATTCACAGTGCTCACCATAGCATATACCCTCCCCAGTGCCCATCACCCAGCCACCCCATCCTTCCCACCCCCCACCACTCCAGCAACCCTGTTTGTTTCTTGAGATTAAGAGTCTCATGGTTTGTCTCCCTCTCTGGTTTTATCTGGTTTCATTTTTTTCCCTCCCTTCCCCTATGATCCTCTGTCTTGTTTCTCAAATTCCTCATATCAGTGAGATCATATGATACTTGCCTTTCTCTGATTAATTTATTTCGCTTAGCATAATACCCTCTAGTTCCATCCACGTCATTGCAAATGGCAAGATTTCATTTTTTGATGGCTGCATAATATTCCATTGTATATGTATACCACATCTTCTTTATCCACTCATCTGTTGATGGGCATCTTGGCTCTTTCCATAGTTTGGCCATTGTGGACATTGCTGCTATAAACATTGGGGTACACATACCCCTTCAGATCACTACATTTGTATCTTTGGGGTAAATACCCAGTAGTGCAATCGTTTTGCTGGTATTTTAATGGTAATTTCTTTTGACCTGTCTTCATGGTCTCCAATTCTTTTCTCACATGTGTCAAATCTACTGATGTGTCCATTGAAGAAGTTACTTATTTACTTTATTGTGAATTTTGTTTGTTAACATTTATATTTGATGTTTTCTTAGGTTTCATCTTCCTGCTAAAATTACCTATTTGATCTCACATGTTATCTATCTTTTTCTTGAGAACCTATAACTTAATAATAGTTAACTTATTATTTTAAGTTCCCTGGCTAGTAGGACTCAGTCATATCTGAGCCTTGTTATAACATTTACTTTGTCTCTTCAGGTGTGGGTTTTGTTTTTTTGGTTTTTTTGTTGTTGTTGTTTTTGCCTTTTTATATACTTCATAATTTTTTGTTCAAAGCTGAACATGTTGTTATGCACAATGAATCATGGAACACTACATCAAAAACTAATGATGTAATGTATGGTGATTAACATAACAATACAAAATTTAAAGAAAAAAATATTCACAGAAAAAAAGAGAAAAAAAGCTGGATATGTTATATAGGATGATAAATACTGAAGGAAATAGTTTTATGCTTGTAGTAGAGCATATCTTTCCTTCTGTGCAGAGTTGTGTTAATCTAGTCAGGATCTGGGCTGCATTTGAAATTAGCATTGTTATGGGTACTCTCAGTGTACCAAAGTCTTCAAATTTCTCCGGTGATACTTTGTTTTTGTTTCCCCGCCTGACTTGGGTTCTTTCCTTTGTACTGCTCCCTGGAGAGAGTCTGCATTTTCCATTTCTCCCAGCTATATTACATTGTTATTTTTAAACTAATGCTTGTTAGCATGATTATGGAAGTTGTGGGAGGGAGCATAATTTTTCTTCTTAGGCAGATATTATGAACCTGTTCTTGGGGATGCAGGCTTTACAAATGTTCATGCTCCTGTTCCAGATATAATGATGAACATAGTGTTCATTCTGCCCTGCCAGCAAGGTTCGAGACTTAATTCTCCTATCTCTGCCCCACCCCAACCAGTTACAATGGGTTTCTTACAGTGTCCACCCCCCCACCCCGGCCACCATGTGGTACCCTGCTCACTGTAGGGTAAGGCATTTTTTATTCTCACCTATAATACAGGAGATGGACCTGGGAGGATTTTCACTGGTTGCCTCCATTCCCCAACTTTAGCCACCGCAGGGGTTCACAAGTGCTCCCAGGCTACAGATTAAAACTTTTGTTCCTTAGGGATAACAGGGAAAAGAATCTGGGTGTTTTTCCAGGGTTGCCTTCCTTCCCATCACCTCTCTTCCCTTGGGCCCCACCAGTGCTCTCAGGGTACACATTTTGATCCTCTCCTCATGCAGATTAGGGCTTTCGTTCCTTAGGGAAGACAGAGGAAATAGCGTACAAAGATTTTCATGTTTAGCCTACGTTTCTCTTCCTCACTGCGGGAAACTTCCACCAGTGCCCTCTGGTTACAAGTTTTGATGCCATTCTCTTTCCAGATGAATGTTTTTACTCCTTAGGGGACAGAGGTGGGATGGGTCTGGACAGAGTTTTGGCAATAGCTGCTCTTTCACTACTGGCGCCATGAGGGGGCTTTTTCAGGATTCTCTCAAATCTTTTCTATAGGTACCTGGCAGTGTTCTCAGAGGAAAACACTGCCAGAGTGTGTGGATCCCCCTCTATCTGTGGCCTTCAGTAGTCCCACCCTCTCACAATAGGCTCCACTCTACTTTTAGCTAATCTTTCAAAATTTCTATTTAAATTGATTTCTAGGCCTATATGCTGTTAAATGATATCTGACCCAGGTAAACAAATATTCATGTGTTCCTGTTCCTTTAGGTGCCTGCTTCTTTTTCAATTTTACGTTAGTTGCTTGCCCTACAACTTCACTTCTATGAAGATTTCTGTAAAAGTCACTAATTTACTGTTTGTCTAGCTTTTTCTTTGTTGTATAGGTGGGAATGGTGTTATTCACAGCTTTTTACGGCTGTGAGCTGAAACCAGAAGCCCTTGAGAATGTGCTTTGACTTTTACTAATTGAAATTAGTTAGTATTGAAATTGAAATTCCTACTGCTCACAACCTGAAAAAAAATTACTTAAGGTTTATGTATATACGACTATATGCTGAATGTTGATTTTTAAGAGAATAAGTTTGAATGTTTTATCGTTCTCTCCAGGTCAGTTTTCTTGGATCTGCTCTTTCAAATTCATTGCAGTAGTCTGAGCTCTTGGCTTTGATGAACTCTGACAGATGGACAATGCAATGGGGCAAAGAAAATAAGAGCCTAAAACAGTCCTCATGCTACGAGAATTCATGGACACTTGGAAAATTAGTTCCAGTGGGCGTATTCATCACACCTCTATCTCTGCCCCATACCTCAAAAAGGCCTTGCCACACAAGAACCACTTCAAAAGAGCTAATAGAAAGATACACAAATGTAGGGCAAATTCTAAAATCAGGAACCAATTTAGGACTGGACCAATTTAAATGTTGATCAGTTACAAACCTAGAATAATGAGATTTTAAGTGTTGTTAATTTGACAACAATAGAAAAGCATCAGCAACAGTAACTACAACAAAAATGTTATTTGGCCTTCTTCCTAAACTTACTGATTTATCCCAAATCAAATGTAAACTCTTTCATGAAGACTTCCTTAATCTTAGCCAAAAAGAAATTATTGCTTTCATATCTAAAAAACATGGTATCCCTCAGGTCATGATCTCACGGTTGTGGAGATCCAGCCCAGGGGTGGCACCTGTTTAGATTCTCTGCCTCCCTCTCTCTCTGTCTCTCCCCTTCCCAGCTCACGTGTGCACTCTCTCTCTCAAATAAATAAATAAAATAAAATAAATATAAAACAAAAACTAAAAAAAAAAAAAGAGAGAGAAAGAAAACATGTTATCTTCTTTATGAGCCTAAACTAACCTGAATCTAACTACATTGTGAATCAGTATGGACATAAACAAAGACCAACCAAATGAGAACAAGCAAAAGCTACTTATTCAGAGCTATAGCCAAGGAGTCTGCCACCATCACTTGTGTTTGGCAAAGACTCAAAAAGGAAGGTGAATGGGAAAACTTCATAGTAGAACAAAGCAAAGGCTTCAGGTAATGCCCTGATTGGAGGCTATTGGCACAGAGAAGCTGCAGGTGGGCTAATTAGAAGTGGGGCATCCTTTGTGATTGGTTAGAGGTACATATTTGTGCTCTCTGATTGGTCCTCAACTGGAAGTGGGGACAAAAATTATGGAAGCTTTCAGTTATTAATCAAGTCCTAGCCACTCTGAGCCAATCGTGATAGGAGTTATTTTTTGACTTCCTGGATTGTTACTGTAGTTACAAGTCTGACTTCCCACAAGTTCAACTTATAAATAGGTAGCAGTCTGGTTTCTGAGGCTGGTTACTGTAGAAAATGGGTCAGTTTCCTGTGCTGGCCGCTACAGTTCATGGGTAAGAATTTTATTTTTACATATGGTCTGAAAATTGTTTATATACTCAGTCTTTCAGTGGCAAAGAAATAAGGGCCCCCAAAGTCTAGGCCTAACCTGTTCAAAATTACCTATCCCTGGACTTCCTCCTAAGAAAAACACAGCCCCAGGTCTCAAAACCAAACTTGAAGCAGAGTCATCCTCATTGAGTCCCCTCATCTTTGCTGAGGGAATGGTATGCTGGGAAAGAAAGATTCAAGAGGCCCTGGAAGAGTGAGAAGATCTGCATACTCATGCTAATCACAGTGTTATGCTAGGAAAGCCCTTCACAACTTGGGTTACAGAATACATTACTTAAATTAGGTATTTTCCTAACTCTTTTAATCCTGGATTTTTAAATTTGTAAATGAATTTGGAAAAGATGAGTGGTTTTGCATTCAGTCTCTATAAATATTGTTGGGAGCCCATTAGCTATTTTCAGCATTTCACAGGTTAACAGAAATAAATACTGCGATGAGACTGCACAAGCTAATGAAAATATTATATACCATCGTTGTTCTTAATGTATTAATATTATTTATACATAATGAAATCATTCTTTGAATATTAGTAAGTTAGGTAGATACTTCTTCATAATAAATATGGAATATGGGAATTATTTCAAACAAACGGTCTCTAGAGTATAAAGGTATCATACTTGTCACTTTGTAGTAAAATAGCAAAAACTTCCTGACAAATGAACTTTAGGGTTTCTTCTGACTTCAACAATTTTATGCTTATAGCAGATTCATGGTTCTGATGTTTAAAAAAATTTTTTGACATAAAAAGAACCATCTTTAGTGAGATTTATTTAACACAATTAGAAGATGAAGCTTTAACTCTAAAGAAGTGTGATCAAGCCAAATGCATAAATTCCAGTTTGAATTTGTACAATTTGAATTTGTGATGAATATAAATTCAAAATATATTTCTTAAAGGAAAAGAAACTAGGAGTAGGTGAAATAGCTGAGGTATTTTTTTTTTCAAATAACTTTCCTTTAGGAAACTAAGGAAAATTTAAGGTTTGTTTTTTTGAGTAATAAAATGGTTGCTTTGGAGAGCTCATAAATTGTCAACATCCTGACATTTAAACATACCTCTTAGTTTGGATTTCTATTATTAATTTACTCATTAAACCTTTTGCTATTAAGAACATTAAAATGTATCTTTCCAAATCATTTTGATTTCCCAATAGTGGAGTCTAAAGTAATGATGCTCAAAATGCATTTATTTATTAGCAGACTACATATATTTCCCACGTATTGTGATGTAGTAATTGGGATAAAATGTTAAGGAAAAATGTGTGTGCCCCCTTCCATTCCATTCAGTATTTGGAAATAGCATCCCCCTTTTGGGAGAACCATTTCTGTGTGGCCATGGTCAAGGAAGATTTGCTTTGCTCCCCTGGAGCACAGAAGAGAAAGAAGTTTAGAGAAACCCATAACAGGAAGATTTTCAAGATGTACTCCATTGTCTCCTATGATAGCCCCAAATTAAGTCACAAAAATGCACTGAACACTAGCTTTTGCAAATTGGGAAATGAAGAATATAACTTGCAAATTCCCACTCCCCACCATTTTAATAAAAAAGTTACAAGCAACTTTTAAAATCACAATAAGGAAGAATTCAAGGCCTGAGAGAATTATTTTGTAAAGATGAGCTCCTTTTTTCCTCTGTAAGATCCAAAATGTCTTTACAGAATAAAATGACACATTTCCAGACAAGAACTGCAACATCAAATCATGCACTTTCATTTCAACTCCATGCTTATGTTACCAATATATTAATAAATTAAAAACCCTTGTCAAGAAACAAAATTCCCAAATACAATGGATAAAGGTACTACACAAACAATGATTACTTTGATTCTGTTAGTTCTGAAGATGTTCTTAATGAAACCCATAATTTGGTGCATGAAGTAAAGTTCTAGGTACTTTGTACATATGTTTTCAAAATAAGGTAATTCAAGGTGATCTTGCCATTGATTTGTTATAGGAAACAAGGAGTTATTAAGTGATATAACTTGTTGGTGTGTATTTTACTCTGTTCATATAAACCAGTGAAGCAAGATCAATTTGTTTCTCGGTTGAATTAGCTTTCTTGTGGGCACCTCAAGCATACATTCAAGAACAGCTTCCAAGAAACAAATTTATTTTTCTGAAATGATGGTCTTTATTGGCAACATCTAGTTCTTTTAATTTTACAGTTGGTTTCCCAGTTATGATCTCTGTTTTCATGAAGCATGAGAAAAATCCTAGAACAGTTAAATGCGCTTACCATATAGTTTATGAATTAGTTGCTTCTTCAAATTGGCAAAAGTCATAGAATAAAACTGCACTCTCAGTAACTCAGTCCTTCTTTTCCTGACTCTCCTTGAACAGTAAAATTATTTATCCTGCATGCATCCCAGCTTGGTCATGGCAGGTATTAAACTGCCATCAGCATATACATACATATACATATACACATACGTATGCATATACATATACATAGAGAAGGGGAGAAGAGGGAGCGGGAGGGAGAGAAAGAGAAAGAAGTAAATGTAGAGTTGAAGAACCCCAGTCCTGGTCCTACTCTGGCAGGCATTCATTTATTGCGTATCTTACAGATATCACGTAAATCCCCTGAGCCATGGGTGCCCAATCTGTAACAATAAAAAATCATCAAGCAAATAACCTATTTTGGACTTGTCAACATTCAAAGGTGTTGTGAGGTTTGGGGAACTCAGAGAGATGGAAATATACTTTTAAAAGGTAGAATATGCACTACGCAAATTTTAAGGGAGTATTACATTTCTCCCTGATATTACACCATCAGACAGCTCTGATGAAACTATGACACTTGTGAGTTGAATTTGGTCTTTCAAATAAAGAAAAACATATCTCTTTTTGATGCCTTTTGGCTGCATTGGAAGGAAAGAATGCAGGTGCATTTTAAATGATTCTTCCAGCTCTGTCCAGAGGGCTTGCTCAGCCCGGGAGGGACTGCCATTAGTTGAGTAAGTGAGAAGTGACATGTTCTGTCTCTCAAAGGGTTTCTTCATGTCCACTTTGGTAGCTCTCATTACATTGCCTGAATCCATTAAGACAGAAACAAGGTTACCCCTTGAAATGTTTTTGTGACTAAAGAGGACATGCAGCTCTTTAATCAGTGACAGAACATCTCCTCTGACAAGACAGAGTGATACAGTGCGTTCTGGTCCCACCTTTGCTGCTAAGATGGAATATCCCTTACAACGACAGAAAATATTCTCATTAAATTGCCATTGGTTGATCTATCAATGTGCCAGTGAAAATAATTATTCTGAATATGTTTAATGTAAATATCTACAGTAAATGAAACCTCATCTTATATCATGCAGATAGCTGATCCATGGTAATTTAACCAATGCCTTGAGGTTATGAGACAACCATCAGCTGGTTTCAGATTTTCCAGTAGTCAGGGTGACACTACATTATTAGCAAAATGGGTAGGATCCTGTCTATTTCCAAAGTAAAAGTTAAAGCTGCTGGGAGAGGAGTGGGATGCCTGCCACCTCCTTTTTGGGCAATGGTCACAAATGGGACTCAAAGTGATTTTGTAACTTAAGGCTCTAGAGGAAAAGTGGCCAGCAAGGTGTGGCTGATCTCAGTATATTTTTAAAGATTATATGTGTGGGTGAATATGTGTCAGTTTGATATATGACCTGGCTAAAGAATTGTAGAAGGGACTAATCAGTAGGAAAATACCCCATTAGCTGGTGGTGATAGATTTTGCACATACACACTAAGTTGAGAGAGAATAAAACCTGGGTGAATGTAAAAATGACATGGAGCTTAAGGTTTCTCTATCCCAAATGGCTTGTTGGTAGGTAAGAAACATGATGTCCAAACAACTGAAATGACTACCCCAGAGCTGTACCAACAGTTACTCTTTGTGTCCAAAATCCAGATCTCTGCCTCCTGTCTAAGATTTCTATGCATTTTACAAACCACACCATAACTATTAACAATTTATTTTGAAAATACACCATCAGTGTGGCTATGGCTCATTGTAAGAAATGGCTGACCATTAATTGACAAAAGCTTCCGCTCTGGTGAACCCCCATTTGTATAACTACAGAACATCAACATGTCTCTCTTTCCTTCTTCTCAAGTTATTTCTCAAGGCCTCACAGGAATCCTATGTTCCAGAATTGTTCTTCTCGCTTTCTCTGGGGTGGCAGGTCCCTGAGATGAGCCATGGTTACTAGAAACTGGTGCTTTCCTATTGGTGTTCTACTGGCCTGTTGCTATTATTCTGCTACTCCCTGCCTAGGACTCTCCCAGTACATCTCAAAGCTGAGAAACCCTCAAGGAGCTTTATCACCTTCTATCAGCTTTGTGTGCATATCATGTCAACATCTCCAAGTCCAGAGGCTGGACAAAGGGAAGATACTATCTTATCCCTTCCAATTCTACTTCTCCATTCATTTCTTTCAGCCAACAGACAAAATTCTGTATGTAAATATGTCATGCAAAGTATAATTCCAAATAGGTCAACCACTCCCGCAGAGAGAAAGGTTCTGAATCTCAGCCATGGTTCAGATGGAGCTCTCTGTGACCCGGTGACAACTCCTGCCTGCCATCACAAGTCACACAGTGTCTTCAACTAATTTTCTCCCTGTCTAGGACCCTCACTATACAGCCTGACTCAGTTACCTGACAAAACTTATTTCTACTGAGCATTTCTTCTCTCTTTCTCATCAGAGCATGAAAAAAGAGGACATTTAAAAGTCTTCAACAAATGGCATTAGGATAACTGACATCCACATAAAAAAGAATGAAACTGGACCTTTATCTTTTTTTTTTTAAGGATTTTAATTATTTATTTGACAGAGAGATAGAGCCAGAGAGCACAAGTGGAGGGAATGGCAGAGGGAGAGGGAGAAGCAGGCTCCCTACTGAGCAGGGAGCCCAATGTGGGGCTCGAACCCAGGACCCTGGTATCATGACCTGAGACGAAGGCAGATGCTTAACCATCTGAGCCACCCAGGAGCCCCTCTTTATCTTATACCATATGCAAAAATCAACTCAAAATGGATTAAAGATTTAAACATAAGAGCTAGAATTATAAAACTCCTAGAGAAAACATAATTGAAAACCTTGATGACAATGGGTTTGGTGATGATTTCATGAATATGACACCAAAAGCACAGGCAACAAAAACAAAAATAAACAAGTGGGACTACATCAAAGGAAAAAGCTTCTACACAGCAAAGAAAACAATCAACAAAGTGAAAAGGCAACCTGTGGGATGGGGGAAAACAATAGGAAAAAAAAATAGTAAGAAAAAATAAAAGAAAAAGAAAAAAACAAGCAACAAAAAACACTCTAATAACCAAATTTAAAAATGGGCTAAGGACTTGAATAGGTAGTTCTACAAAAAAGACATATAAATGACCAACAGGTTTATGAAAAAAGGTTCAATGTCACCAATCATCAGGAAACTACAAAACAAAATCACAATGAGTTACCTACCACCTCATACTTCTCAGGATGACTATCATAAACACACACACACACACACACACACACACACACACACACATGCACACACACACACACACCCCACAGTAAATGTTGGTAAGGATGTAGAGAAACTGGAATCTTTGTACACTGTTGGTGAGAAAGATGGTATAGTCTCGAGGTGCCTGGGTGGCTCAGTCGGTTAAGCATCTACTTTTGGCTCAGGTCATGATCCCAGGGTCCTGGGATCGAGCCCCCTGTCAGGTTCCCTGCTCAGCGGGAAGCCTGCTTCTCCCTCTCCCTCTACTGCTCCCCCTGCTTTTGCGCTCTCTCTGTCAAAGAAATAAATAAAATCTTAAAAAAAATAAAGATGGTACAGCCTCTATGGAAAACAGTATGAAAATTTCTTAGATTTTTTAAAAAAAGAACTACCATATGATCCAGCAATCTCATGTCTAAGTATATATCAAAAGAAATTGAAATGAGAATCTGGAAGCAATATTTGTACTTCTATGTTCATCACAGCATTAGTTGCAATGCCAAGATATGACAACAACCTAAATGTCTATCATCAGATGAATATATTAAAAAATGTAGTATATACATACTATGGCATACTACTCAGCCTTAAAAAATAAGGGAATTCTGCAATATGTGACAACATGGAGGAACTCTGAGGATTTACAATAAGTGAAATAAGGCAGACACAGAAAGACAAATACTGTATGATTCCACTTATGTGAGGTACCTAAAATAGTCAAGTTCATAGACTCAAAGAGTGAAAATGGAAGGGGCTGGGGGAAGAGGAAATGAGGAGTTACTAATGAACAGGCATAAATTTTCAGTTACACAAGATAATATAAACTCTAGAGATCAGCTGCACATTGTATCTATATTTAAAAATAATGTACATTTGAAATATTGTTAGGATGGTAGATCTCATGCTGTATTCTTAGACAATAAGGTAAGATTTTTTAAAAAATTAAACACATGCATATAAAGAAAAGTCTTAGATTCTGAGTTTCTGTGTGCTCTCTATAGGTAAAAGTTAGTTAAACTGTTTTCTTCTGATAGAACCAATTTATTTAGGTTTGTGTTCTGAATGAAGACTAAAAGGTAGCATTGTCTGCCCAATATATTTTTACCTGTAAACCAAATAGAGGCTTTTGCCAAGGACCCATCCCTGTGCTGTCCATTCTTAATCAGTCCTGGGCCCTCTGAGTCCTGATGGGTGGACTAGAAAATGCTGGGATTCCCCAACTTACTAGTCAACCTTCATTGCCCACCTACAGACCCTGTGTTGTTGTTGTTGTTGTTGTTGTTTTTCTCTCAGTAGTGTTCATACTAGTATTTCTGATTAGGCACAGGAATATTTGGCTTTGGAAAAGGGAGCCTTGCTTGGTGTAGGAGGGGGAAAGTTCCAAGGATAACATATATTTCTGTACAGGTTCACTCATGTCACTACATTGACTCCTTTTCTGACTCCGGGACATGAACTTTCTACTGAAGAGAAATACATTTGAAATTAACTCTATACCATGTTCTTACTATTTAAATGTCTTCCAATACACACTGCAGTATTTTTTATTTTATTTTATTATGTGTGGGCTCTTCAAAAATGACACCCATAAAATATAGTGCTGCTTCCTCAAAATTGTGGTATCTTTGAATGCAGGAGGTTATAAATAAGCTTGGTGGTTAAACTTCTGTTTCAAACTTTTGCCTCTTTATCTCTGTCACTGCAAAAGGCCTATCGGTCTGTCTTCTCCTGCGCCTATGATAAAATGCTTATGTGGTAGTAATCAGTCTTGTATCCTCCCCACCTTCCCAACCATTTGTTTTTAATTTTCCAGCTTCAGACAACAACTACTCTGGGAGTTATGATATGCCTGCATTTAGTGTATTTCTATGGCCTCTGGGAATCAGAGTTGAGGAAGCACAGTGCTGAGATGGTTACTTCCCAGAACTGCCTCATTCCTGCCCCACTTTAATTAGTCAACCCCATAATCCCACACATTTCTGATCTATCTACTGAGAGGATGAATAAAGCTGCTCCTCACTCCTTTATCCTGACACCTTTTTGCTAAACCCAGTGAATGTCCCAATTAGTTTAATCTACTTTAATCTCTGTCATTCCCATGACTCCTTGATTTTGCTCATTTCTTCTACTTGATCAACATAGCTTATGAACACTCATCTCCTGCAAACTTCTATGGCTGCAAATTCCCTGTCACTACATTCAATTTTTCCTTTGTCTTAACTCATTTAGTCAGTGTCTAATATTGTAAGAACAAATAAGAAATAGATGCAATATTTTAGCCTTTACCTTAATATTCACTAATTAAAGTATTCATATTTTAAAACAGACCATATAAGGCTTATTTCTCTATAAACAGGTCATTATTTTTCAATCTTGTACTTTTCCAATAAAAGAAAAAGAGAAAAACACCTAGAGATAGATAATTTACATTTTCTAAGCTACAGAACAGCCAAGTATTCTTGGAATATTATAAGAACTGTAGCCAACTCCAAATTTTTTTAATGAAAATGTACTTCAATAATAAAGCACTTTCTAAGTACCTTATTGTTTTATAGCATATCATAACAATTACCTAAACATGAAAATAGGCACGATTTTATAACTCAAAAAACAGAAGCAGTAACAGGTATTAAATAACTACTGACACTATGAAAACACAAGCTAGGCCATCTCCTTTTCTTATGAAACCATGAATGTTCTATAAAGAAGAGAGTAGGGGAAAAATAAATATATTTTACTTAATTTCCTGAATATGTAAACAGTATATATAACATGAGTAGCTTCATCCTCCAAATTTTCCTTCAGCCTCCAAATTTTCCATAACTATGAAATATATTTAAAATATGTGCCCAACTGAGATAAGAGAAGATTTTACTTATGGGCATTACCCATGAGTTTCCAAGAAAGAGAATATGACATATTGACTTGGAAATTTTCAAACCAATAGGATAAATGTTTTCTTAATGATAATCTTTACAGAGCACCATTTACCAATTAGTTTACATTTTTTCCCCTCTCCAGTTGCTTCAAATTACAAAAATAATTTTCTCAACAAAGTGAGTAGCTTCTCAAAAGTCATAACTATATTTTCTCCTTCTCTTGATTCCCCCAAACTGCTGGGATACTTTTTTTTTTTTTTTTTTTAAATCTCAGCTGAAACCTTAAAAAGGCTTTTAAAGTTTCCTATGATAAAGAGCAACTGGAACCCTTATTGTTGATGGTAGGGGTGGATAACGTACAATTATTTTGGTACACTGTCTGACAGTTTCTTATAATAATATACAGTTGATCCTTGAACAACATAGGGGTTGGGATATCAACACCCCTTGCAGTCAAAAATCTGTGTATAACTTTTGACTCCCCCAAAACTTAACTGCTAACAGCCTACTGTTGACTGTAAGTTTTACCAATAACACAGTCAATTAGCACATATTTTGTAAGTGATACATATTATATATTATTACAATAAAGTAAGCTAGAGTAAAGAAAATTTTAAGAAAACCATAAAGGAAAATACATTTGCAGTACTGTACTGTATTTATCAAAAAAAAATAAAATCTGTGTATAAGTGGACCTACAGTTCAAACCCATGTTGTTTAAGGGTCAACTGTACTTACATCTACTGTATGACTCATCAATTCTACTCCTAGTTATATATACCAAATATAAATAAGAAACAACTACGTCCACATGAGTAATTATGTCAACATGTTCACAGCAGCTTTATTCATAATATCACCAAACTGCAAACAACCCATATGTCCATCAAGAGAAAGTTTATAAATAAACATATAAAGTAGTATTTAATGGAATACTACTTGGGTATAAAAAATGAACTCCTGATACACACAATTACTTAGATGAATCTCAAAAACACGAGACCTAAAATATGCCAAAACATAAAAAAGTACAAACTATATGTTTTCATTCATATGCAGTTATGGAATAGGCACACCTAAGTGATGTGGATAGATATCAGAGTAGTACTTGTTTAAGAGTGGAGTTGTGAGTATTGACCAAGAAGGGGCAAGAAGGAATTTTATGGAGTGATATAAATGTGCTTTATCTTCACAGGGGTATTGGTTACACAGGCCTACTTATTTGTCAAATGTCATCTAATCGTGTGCTGAAATCCCCTGCATTTCACTGAATGAAAATTATATCTAAATTTAAAAACAAAAGTGGTCTGCTTATCACATAAAGGATACAGAATATGCAGGGAAACAATTCTGAAAAGAACAATAAAAAAGTATTCATCAGGGCAATTTAACTATTTTTATTTATGTAATTAAACAGAGAATATAACATAATTTAAACATGCTAAAACTAATGAAGGCAAAATCCAGGTATTTGAATTCTCCTTCAAATTAATAAAAGTAGTAGTGTACCATAGTTTTTAGGTGAATTTTTTCTATGATGACTTGTTCACATGGGTATTGGTACAAGGCCTCACTCAGCGCCACACCACTTGGAGCTCTCCATGGTGCTGACTGGGTGTCCTAGTGATAAAGCAGTTGGCTTTCCCCTGGGGGCAAGTAACTAAGAGAGCAAGGAGGAAGCTGCATGCCTTCTATGGGTTGGCTCAAAAATAGCACACAGTTATTTCTGTCTCATTCTAATCATTAGAAGCTAGTCACTAAGTACAGCCTACATTCAAGGAGAGACAGAGTACATTCCACCTTTCAAAGAAAAGAGAGTGTCAAAGAATTTTTGGTTACATTTTAAAACCAGTAAGCACAGTGAGTGACCTCACCCTTCCATATGTTTCTGACACTGGTAGAGAGAAAAAGGGGCTTACCCTGTAAAATCTCAATAGTAAAGCATTGGTCTCAACAATGAAGCATTGGCCTTTGGGGGAATTAACCCCAGTCCATACAGGGAAAGAGAAATCATTCCTAGGACTGATACCAGGATAAGGCAAGTAAGATAAGGGAGGGTTATATGGCACTTGCCTCAGATTAATGCAGAATGGTTGTTTTTCATTAATTTCACTTTAAAAAAATATTGCATTAAAATATTATCTTGACTATTGGGAAATTTTTAACTACCCTTAAAGTTTGCACCTGAAGTAAATGCCTCACTCACCTTGTTTTCTAAACCCTGTTCCTGGCCCCATTCTCTCATACTTTCCCACTTTTCTTACTTTATATATAAGACCAGTTACTTCTAGCAGAATGTAATTAGTGGATCCGCAGTCTGCTGATAACAAACTACAGGTAGCACAGAACAATGGGAAACTGCCAGGCTTGATACTAGGTGGTTTGGGTACCAGTACTGGTCAAGTCCTGATCTAATTAGCCACAGGACCTAAGGAAAGTCATTTTACCTCTCAGTGTATCAGTTTCTTTGTGACAAACTTGAAATGACTAAATTAGGTATTTGCAAAGGACCAAAATTTTGATAGCAGAAAGTCTTAGTCTCTTAGATGATGTTTTTCCTTTCCTTGAATCCATCATCTGTAGAGACCTGAAATCCATTACTCTTCAGGGTAAAGCTAATGCCTTTCCTGTGTTATTGTTGTTTTTAATTTTAATTTGGAATCATTCTTTTTGCAGTCATTTGGCAGGTTTGCCCAATCTTGCTCTGGGGTAGTAATCAGGGCATGATGCAGTATTGGTATCATTTTCTATTTTCATTAAGGTGCCCTGAGGACTTCCAGCATTTGATGCCAACAAATTTAAATTATTAATTTTATTACAACAAGAATTCTATAATGACCGAGTTACTGAAATGCTTTTCAAACTGGTTTTTAACTAGAAAAATAGAGAGAGAGAATTTGGACACTTGGGAAATAATGAAAAAGTGAGACAGCACTGCTATTGATTTAAAGTCAAGTAAGGGGATTTTTTTTTTTAAAGTTCGATATTCACAAATCATTGGCCTTAGATGAGATACTAATGAGAGTGCTCAACAACCTTGTAGGTATGTAATAATGAAGAAGTCAACTAATAATAAATGAAAATGGTGACACTGACATGTAAGAAAGAAAAAAAAAACCTGATCTCACTAATTAATATTCTTTTAATTGATTCCACTGTTTAATTAAAAAATGATATTTTCAAATGCCTAGATAAAAAGCTACTGTAAACAAGAGATATATAATCAGAGACAAGGGATGGACTCACAGCTCCATTTCTGAATGATCTTAGATAAATCGCAAAAAAAAAAAAAACAATTCGAAACTGTCTTCACCTGAAAAATGGGGACATTAAATTCCCTCACAGAGGGATTTTTGTGTGGCTCAAATAAGGTATTACGCATAAAAGCAATGTGTAAACTATAAAATACTCTGCACATGTAGAAAATTCATAAATTTGTAGATATTTCTCATTTCCAATTAATATGATTGGGAGTCCTATGAAGGTGGCAGGGAGGAAAGAATAGTGGAAATCTAATGTGACTGTATCCATCAGATGACTCAAAGCTGACCCTGAAAAATACAAGTGCATAGATTTTGTTTTCATTCAGAGTGATGTGATGAGCTCCCTAATAAATGATTACAGAACTTTTGAAAAATTCTTGTCATTATTTGTGTTTATCAGATGCTTTAAACAGAAGAACCTCAGCTGGTGGACACAACAAAACAGTCAGCAAATCCATCAGGATCACCCTGTGCCTGATTTGCCACAATCAGCCATCCTGGTATTCCCCACCCAGTTCTATGAAACCTCACAACCCCAACCTTGGAGCACTCTGAGGGTGGAAAGAGTCTCAGCTGAAGGGCAGATCTAGATTGGGACTAGAACCAAACCCTCGGTGTTAAGTCCAAGAATCTACGTTGGATCTGTAGGTGAAGAAGTAAACCTCATCCAGGAGGAATCCAGAAACTAATGTGAAAAGAGTGTGGCTGGTGTTGGAGGTGGTAGAGGCATAATCTGAAAGTTAAGCTGGGGTATAAGTTTGGTGGAAACATTTGCAAGTGACTGATGAGGTAAAGACCATCAAGACTCCAAGACTAGAAGATGGGATAGAGAGTGAGCAGCCTAGAGCTGGCAAAGTAGGAAATGCAAACCCAGAAATGCCATTCCCTCATTCTCTTTCATCACAAGGATATCTTGAATAAAAAAAGAGGTGAGAGTCAGAACCATACCTTGGAAACAGGGAAAGGCCATTGAATGTTGAAGTGCTATGCTGATGGTACGTTTGGATTTTTTGCTTATTTGTTTTTTGGTACTGTCCATTCAGTCTCCATTTGGAGCAAAAGGACACAAAGACATCCTATATATTGTTCCTATTGGACAAGGCCCAGAGTTGCTAACAGGAAAATTAATTTCTCTAATAGGACACTGCACGTACAATATTACTAAGAGGAAAAATAATGTTGGAGTACCAGGGCTGCCAAACAGGTCATCTTATAAGAAAACAGTAGGTCTGCACATCTGTGAACTAAAATCTGAAGGGCCATTTTCATATTCACCTTCCTTTTTCTCCTAGAATCTAGCTGGGCAGCAGTGAATGTCAGGGAACTATGTGAAATAATATAACAGCCACATTTTATTGAAGACTAATCATGTGGCAGGCTTTGTGCTAACTGCTTTCCACTTATCAGCTCATTTAAGCCTCACTTCAACCTCATGTAGTAAATAGCATTTTCTCTGTTTTATTGAGGAGGAAATTGAGGCCTCCAGCCAGCATATAGTAGATTGAGACTTGAACATGGTTTCACTGCAAAGCCCACTTCATGGCACTTTTTTCTACTATTACATTCTGGAGCATATGAAGGAAACTCAATGAATATGTGCTCTTGTAGAGTGGGTGAAGTTTTTCTGATGGTGAAGGGCAGAGGGAGGGTGGGGTGTCTATGGCAGAGGTGCAGAATGGTGGGTGGTTCATATGAGTTGACCTATAAATTAAGGGAGGAATAATGAGATTAGGAGTGAAGGGAACACAAAAAATCCACCTACTTTCTGAAAGGCTAAACCTTAAAGTACCTTCCTGGAGGACTAAGGAAAAGCTAACCAGATTTTCAACCTCTGTTCTTACACTGTAATTCTCTTCTGAGAGCACTCTGAACCTTCAGTAAAGACATGCCTTACAGTCTGATAGGCTGGACTGATAGATTGTAAGGAGACAATACAAAGGACCATTGGGGCTGCCTGATCCCATTTCCCGGAAAGAAGGCAATGCTGAGCTCCTGGTGGACCTCAAGAGAGAACCTCAGGAGGTCTTCCACATCCACAGAAAAATCTAAAAGTAGGGAACACAGGAGATAGCCCATAGCAAGAGAAATGAAACCAAACTTCCAGGTTAATTAAGAACCCCCTTTGATAGGGTTCAGAATACTGAAATTATATTCCAACAGCCCGAGAGATTACTCTGAGCAGTTTGCTGCTGGTTTTCTTCTAACTTTTGAATATCTATCTTCTGTTCTTGAAGGAGAAAGGGGCAGTGGCAGCTGACTACTTAATTTATTTCCTTTTATAGCTTTAGCCTCAGATTCATTTTTTTCTGATGACCGCTGAAAGATTGTTCCATGCTTTCTACTCATGGGAATGCCCATCTGCCTGCACTCCATCACTTCCATCTGGATTTGACACAAATTTGTCACTAATAGCAAGTTCTTTTCCTTACTTCCCCCAATCCTAGACTGAACATCTGCCTTGTGTATTGGCAAGATTAATATATCCCACTTGAGCAAATGCAATATGGTCTCTTGGTGTCACTCTCAGAAACAGAATTTGTCTTGCCAGTTGTGATAATTGTGCCATATTATATCATTAAAACATATATAGTCCATACTGGTCTAGGTAATAAGCAATCCTTCATATATGAGGATTGTGCCACTGAATGCTATCAGTGAGATACTCTGGGAGTGACATAGGTCCCTTTCTCCTATGTTTAAAAAAGAAACCACTCATATTTGTCTTCCTGTAACATGGATTTTCTCCATCCTTATTCCCCTTGCACCAATCTATCTGTGGTTATTTTCATACAATAGACCCCCTTATTCACGGTTTCACTTTACATGGTTTCAGTCACCCACAACCAACTGCAGTACAGAAGCAGATGATCCTCCTTTTGACCTATCCTCAGAAAGTCAGTAATTGCTTAATGCTACATCACAATGCCTAAATAATTCACCTCACTTCATCTCATCATGTAAGCATTTTATCATTTCACATCATCACAAGAAGGATGAGTACAGTACAATAAAATATTTTAAGAGACCACATTCACATAACTTTTATTACAGCATATTATTATAATTGTCCTATTGTACTATTAGTGTTATTAATCTCTTACCATGCCTAATTTATAAGTTATACCTTATCACAGTATTTATAAGGTTTGGTATTATCCGTGGGTTTTAGGGATCTACTGGGGATCTTGGAATGTATCCCCTGTGGATAACAGGGGGACTATTACAATATTTGAATCCTGTAGACAGAACTGTATCTTGTGTGTATTGTGGCCCCAATGTTTAAGACAGTACCAGTGATATTGTAGGCCCTCAGTGGATATTTGGCAAATACATAACTGAACTCTGTCAGAGACCTCTTAAATTTTAAATAGATTATAGTTACTGACACTCTCTCACACACCTCATTTACAAACATATTTCCCTTCTCAAAGAACTTGGAATATCATTTGATTTTTCATTCACAAAATTATATTACTAGGTACAAAATTGTAAATCTAAACCACAAACTTATCAACATTGTCAAAGTCCCTAAAAATGCAAAGTCCCCTCTAAAGTGAGGGTCATAGCAATCAGTATTGTGATGTCATTGAACCAGTATTATGATGGGGATCCAAAAAGTGGTTTTTAAACACAGGTAAATTGATTTCTTTTTCCCACCTTTGAATGCCTCATATCTTCCATCATATGGAGTAAAGAATTTCTAATCTAGAATTGTTGGGTAAACATTATATGTTCAAAGCCTCTGCCCCAGATGATTCTGCTATGACAGTCTTCTCTCTATGGCATTCTTAAGGTTCCCTAACCTCAACATTCTAAAATTATGAAAAGTTAAATTGAATTTTGAAATCCAGGCTACAGAAACAGAAACAATCTTTGAGATACTAATCTAAAATATGACCATTTCCCAAAGCTCCTGATTTCATCTATTTTAGACAGAGAGCACTCCTGGGAGAAACACAGGTTACATGCTGTTGCTCTTCACACATAAACTCCCTCCACTATCAACATGCCCTGAATCCCAATGCCTGGCCAACCCCATCACTAGTAATCAACCACCATCCCAAGAAGTGAACATAATCAAAAGCTAAATCAAATAAATATGTCTTACTCTCTGTTCTGACGTCGGCCAAGTTCCATTTCTGGTGGGAGGCCAAGGGGAGCTGGTGCCAAAGGCATATGGCTGTGGGCACCATTGTGCCAGAAAGATGTCAACACATTGGAAAGGATTCAGGGAAGAGTAGCGGGGGTGATTAAGGGGCTGAGGAATTTACTTATGAGGGAGATTAAGAAAGCTAAGTGTGTATATATTGGCTAGGCAATATATGGGAGGCAGCAGAGTTGGATATAATTTGAAGTGTTGACAAGTCCACACAAGGAATTAGTCGTGTGGGAGCCAGAGGAAATACTAAGGCTTGGGAAGGAGTAGTAAATAAGGACAAAACCAGAGTCTAGTTGTTATCAACATTTCTTAAAAGTATGTTGATTTAAAATGAGAGCATTTTACAGTACAGTTGTAAAACTAGTTGTAGATCAAAAGGAGAACATGAAAATAAGCTGCACTGGCCTGGGACAAAAAGTTTAAGAAACCAAGTATGTCTTCCCCATCCCCTCCCCTCTTGGGGCATCATAGCTAAGAACACATCTACTGCCCACTGTCAACTGTCCATAGTTCCTCAGCTACATCACAAGGAGGGGTGGCCCAGGGTTCAACCTTTCTCTTGCCCCTCTTTCCATCAATACTGTCCTCTCTGACTCCTTTTCCCAGTGGGGTACCTACTAGATACTGACCACTTGGTACAGGATAGTTATGTATATATATATAAACAGCTTTATTGAAATGTAGTTTACAGATCATATAATTCACTCATTTACAGTCTATAATTCAATGGCTTTAATATATTTATAGACTTGTGTATCCATCACCATGATCAATTTTGTAATATTTCTATTACTCCCAAAACCTTATACCTCTTATCAACCCCAAATCCTCAAAAAAAAAATATAAGTCTAACTCCACAAATGTACAGACACTGTCAAAGCCAAATAAAAAACAGAAAATACTCCACTAAAGTGATGGCCAGAAAATGATAACTTTGTTATCCAAGAGACAGCTTATAAATATAGGTAAATTAATTTCTCACCATCTTTGAATGTGTCACAACTTCTATGGAGTGGAGTGAAAAGTTTATAACCTCACATCTTTCCTTTTCCAGCCCTAGCCAAACACTAACTTAATTTCTATCTCTGCAGGTTTGCCTATTTGGGACATTTCATAAAGATGGAATCATATAATACATGGTCTTTTGCAACTAGCTTCTTTAAATTAGCATGTTTTCAAGGTTTATCCATGTTATGGCATAAATCAGCACTTTGTTCCTTTTTATGGTTGAATAATATTCTATTGTATGGATATGCCGCATTTGTCTATCCATTCAACAGTTGACGCATACATCATTAATAGAGATTATCACATAATTTTTGTCTCCTTAAAAATGCCTGGCCATTTCCTTTAATCACATGATTCAGCCTGAGGCATTATGAGCTGTCTATCATCTCTCCCAGAAGAGATATACTGTCTACAATCAAACAAATTAATGATGTTGGAATTTGATATTCCTTGCCAGGTTTTTCTGAAGATATATTAGTTTAATGGTTTGCATGCATTGTATCACCAGTTACTTAGTTTCATAGTAACATATGGACACAGTCTTGCTTAAGGGACTTTACCCTTTAGTCTTTCCCAAAAGGGATAGACCATACACTGCAGCAGAGGCTGCTGAAGGCTTCTTATCCCTGCAGCAACAATGAAGTGAGCTGCTGTGTGCAGCTCTGGGTGCAGGTTTCCTCCTCAAAAAGTAGTGGAATATGATGTTATGGTATGTTCTACCAATGGGATCAAACCATACTCCAACCCATAATAGCAGTGTGACATTGAGAGAGTTCTTTCAAGTCCCTAAGACCAAGTTAATGCATGGGGACAAATAATCTCAGTGGACCGCATGAAGTAAATGAAATAATACACAAAAGTACATGGCACATACTTGAGGATCAAAAGTATTAGTTGATTTTAACAAGGTGTAATCCTATCAGAAGGCGAGGAGCAGGGGCATATGAAAGCAGGAGAAAGCTTAATGTGCACTATATGAGAATGCTTCCGACACAGAAGAAGAACATAACAGTAAGGACTATCATGTCATAGTTCTTCTAATGCCTGGCACTATTCCCCAGATCTTTTCATATATTAACCCTGTCAATACTTCTGTGAATTAAGTATTACTATTACCTTCATTTAGTAACAGAAGGGTTTTGTCAAAGGTCACTTTGACCTTGCTGACCAAGCTGACCAAAGGTCAGCTGACCACTTGACCAAGCTGACCAAAGGTCAGCTTATCAAAGGTGGGATTTGCATGCAGGTAGCTGGTTTGGGGACCGAATGCCAACCACCGTACCCTGCTGCTGGGCTCCTCATTCCTCTGTGAGTAGGCTGGTCAGGCACATTGTGCACTGATTGGTTTAATCAGGTCTTGGGGGTAAGAAGGACCTTGTTCATCAGTAATCAGTTTCCTGAAGATCAGCATTTTAGCTTCCATTGTTAATTTCAAACACATTGTTTTAAGTTATTACTCTTTTCTCCCTGTAATAACTTCAACTTTAACAACTCTCTCTTTCACTATGTTAAAGCCCAAGAAAAGATCTTGGTAAAAATTGAGCTGTTCATCTTGTTCAGAGTTGTCTTTTGTATGCCATCTTTCATTGCTATAAACTCGCAAAGAGAAGCAGGTGGTGAGGATAAAAATATGTTAGTATTCATATTTCCAGCCAAAAGTCACCTACATTTCATTTGAGACAAATAGGAAACAAGCAAAAATATCTCCCTTCTATTCCTACCCCATCTATGTCCAACAGCCTAGTCAGACCCTGATTCTCCAATTCTGGGTTATTGCCATATATCCTGCCTTCCCACATTATCTGTTACTTTAAGCCCTTCATATACACAGATGCCAAAAGATCCCACCCGCCCTGCCTTCAAGAATCTTCAATGCACCCCTTCTGTTAAATAGATCCAATTTCAAATCCTGTACTTCATTTTGCCCTCCCAATATCATTCTCTGCCCCAGTCAGACAAATGTCATCACTGTCCTCTGAACATGGTCACTCACATCTGTTTTGATACCATTAGGTATGCTTCCTCACCACACACACACACACACACACACACACACACACACACACACACACACTAGAAAGGTTAAGCACCCAGTAAATATATATCAGGGTTTTTTGTCTCTTCTTTCCCTCAGCTCTATTAATAAATCTTCCCTAACTTCCCCAGCCTGGAATACTCACCTTCTCTGCCTAAATGCCTGCCACAGGTGGTGCCACACTGTTTAGAACTTGACAATTCTTTAATTATAAATCACCTCTATGATTAATTCTTTGAGGGACTGGGTTAAGCTGTGTTTTCAAAATTAGCCTTGGTATTTTAAAGGTATTAAAAACCTTCAATTTAACTGATTGATTCACTGGCTGAGATAAAATATCATCCCTTTCCTGTGGTCTTCATATACCTGAATCCAACTTTTATTACCCTCAGGAAAAAGTAATTTCGCCTTCTGTACCCCCATCATGATGTAACTGTGCATCACTGTTCCACTGTGGATAGAACCCTATACTCTGGTTATTGTAGTAAAGCTATTTCCCCCAAAGAGACTATGAACTTCTTGAAGGCAGGGGCCTTCACAATCACTTTCTATCCCCAGGGCCTCTGTATCTGGTACTTAATAAGCTGCTAAATAAATCATCTGAATTTAACTTAATTAAAAGAGCAGAACTCTGAAAGAAGAGGATTAAGTGTGTTGAAATGGGTGCCGGGGTGAAGAAGTTGGAGTTGCTCAGATGTACAGGGTGCTTCTTCTTTTCATACATTGCATTTGATTTGCTCTTTATCCAGGACCCACTGTGCCAAATCAGGCTTGTGATTAAGATCAAGTCTACCGGGAAATCAGAGAGTTGGAGAGCATTTGAAAAGGGCCTTGCTGTCCAAAGTTTGCAACTCTGGCAAACAGCTGTTATGGTTCTATTGTTTTATTTTTGCTTCTTTTAAAGGGCAAGGTTTGAAAAACCAGAGAATTTATAAAAAGAATTTCAGTACAAAGAGAACACTCCAGGAATCACTCTCTTGAGTTGCCAACTGCATAGAATACTGTGTGGATGGCGGCTGTGTCAGCTTCCAGGGCCACCTAGTCCAAAATCACCTCTTTCAAGATGCAAAAAACCTATTTTACCCTCAGGCAGGACTGTGAATATACAGACTCTATTTCTGAGAACTGCTTTCAGATCCATTTAGAGCCTCTCAAGGAACATGTCTCCCATTCTGTGGGGGAATCTAAAGCATTTCCTCATTGAATCGGAGAATATTATGGCTGGAAGAGATCTTAGAGGTCACCTAGTTTAAATTTCTTTTATTTTCTTTTTCTTCTTTCTTTTTCTTTTTCTCTGAGAGAGGAAACGAAGGAAAGAAGAAAGCACACAGCCAGTTATCACAGAAGGAAGGCTGCGATGTCAAGTTAAGTTCATTCCCTGCCACACCTCAAAGCCTCTGCTGGTGTTTATTTCTGCGTTAAGTTCACAACGACATGTTAAAGGGGTCTACCCAGGCAGTTAATTGAATGAGTTAGTTGGTTTCACAGAGGCAAAACGCTACCTAATTGTATGTCTAAGTGCTGGCTTTTTCTGTATCAGTGTTACATAAACAGAGAAGTTTCTGGACTTCTTTATTCCATTTGTGTATCTGGAAGATGAAATGGAAATTTGGAGCTTACACTTAAAATTCTGTGCATCCAGGGCCATGAGTGTGTGTGCGTGTGTGAGTGTATGTGTGAGTGTGCATTTGCATATGCTTGCTTGTTTGGGACTAGTGAGGTTCAAGGTAAAGGGCTGGCAGGGAAGAGAGCTGGACATTTGACTAACAAGGCAACATATTTACCAGTGATTGCGGGCACCTTGACAGAAGAGAAAGAAGGCAAATGGGGGTTCTCACACTGAGCATTGAGGAAGGAGCACACAAGCATCCATGGAAAGTAATGTCCCTGGGCTGAGGCTTCCCCGGAGCAAGATGCAATTCTACAGTGATGACCAGGATTCACACAGTGCAGAAGTTAAACTACTAACTCAACTGCCTGCTTGAATTCTACTTACCTTTTTTTTGATTCTTTGTCCATGAATGTATGTACATTCAATGAAACCAGTGATATCACAATGCTCTTGCAACAACTGATGTAAGAAAGGAAAAACCCTTTGGAAAATACGAAGGGAGAGTTAAATAGAAGGTGTCTATCATTCTGACTGCAAGGATAACGTCTTCACAAGAGTAAAAGTATTTGCCCACGTATAGATTTGGCAAGAACTTTTATAGGTTGGTCTGAAAATAGACCACATACAAACATGAAAAACTCTGCAATGGGAGAAAGGGAATAGATAAGGACATGCACATCTCATTTAAAATGTAAATCAGAAATAATGTTCAGATACATATTCCAGCCACTGCCTACCTTGCCCAATTTGACTTTGGACTGACCCTCTTCCTAACTGGACACAGGCATTAGAAAATATGAATAAAGGTTCAAGTTTGTGTCTAGGTAAAAGTTTTTCATCTTTCAGTCAAATGACTATTTTATTTTTGAACTTATGAGTTTAAATTTCTGGAAGAAATTTGGCAATTTGGTCATAAAATTAAGCATAGCTTAATAATATTGCCAAAGAAATTAATAAAGGAAGAACACATTTGAGGATTCCAGTTGTGAGCACCTCAGGTGTCTGTGGTGCTCAAAGCTTCCTCGGTTTAAACCAATCACATTGTGTCTTCAGCTCAGCGCACTTTATAACTTTAATTAAACAGAATTAAAATTAATTATTAATGGAAAGAGATGAATTAGCTAGGGTGACCTGATATTTTTTTTTTGTTGCTGTTCATTGTAAGGTGCCACAAGTATACTCAGCACGAAAGAGTTTAGCTTGAACAGTACTGAATAACAACAAAGTTCTTGCCCCAAGGAGCTTTCCTTCTATAAACAAGTCAGTAAAAGATCATAACTCAAGGCGTAGCTGACAGAATCCGCTACTTCCAAAATAAAAGAGTATCAATGGCAAATTCTCATCAAGGGAAGAGTTGAAACATGATTCTCTAGAGAGTCTAAACAAGGGATCAATTCAGTCATTGACTCATGTTTTATGAATATTTAGAGGCACAAAATGAAGTTCTTCCCTCAAGGCAGCTCCTTCCGAACTCTGCGGCTAACACAGTTCTATAAAGAAACCTAAGTCTATACTATTAATTAACCCTATTTTAGTCACTGGATAGTCACATGCTGATTCTTCATGTCTTGTTTAGTTTTTCATCTTGCACACCTCAAGAATTTCTTTTGTATCTTGGGCAAATATTTCTTGAAAATTTGTTATGGACCAAGCACTCACTGTATGATTAGTGTACAGTGGCAAGTAGAACAGGTGTGAAGGAATAGATTTTTGGAGAGAATTTCATAATGCCCCATGAGGGAGTGGGATAGAGGGGCTGCATGAGCTATGAGGCTTAGCTTTCTAAGCTGTACAACTTGATGGTTGCAGACAGAACTCACTGAGACAGAGCAAGTGGAAGAAGGTAAGGCTGGAAGGAGGACTCATGGTTAGGTTTTAACCATGCTCCAACTGTGGTACTGAAGAGACATCTAAAAGTGGGATCAAGAGAGCAGTTCCACATGTGGGTTGGAACCTATGGCTAAGTCTGAGAAAGATCTCTTTTTATTGTCATGGTAACAATGATAATCATTACAATCGATTAGGGTTTTTGACTGGGACTTCATGTCCTCTAAATGTTTATCTATAAGAATTCCTAAAGTTGACTGAAAACATGCTGTCACAGAAGATCTACCTTTGCTTTTGCTAGTTAACCCAAACCAACTTGGGACCCTTGTAACAGAAGTCTAACTTGAGTTATTTTTAGATCACACAGGCATATGAAATTTGGACCACAATTCACAAACTCACAGAAAGGTTAACTTGGCATTACACATTCTCAAGGGAGATTTTTTTCAGCATGAAATTGGAACTGAGAACTTTTTCTTGCTGCACATCCCTGCAGAATGGGTCTATTTCTAAGCCTTTGGGGTTCTAGTTTTATGCAGAAGGCATAGATCACCCTTGTTACATGGGGTCTAGGCAATATCTTGTTTCCCCTGCTCTCCTCACAAGATCAAAATGGAAGCTCAAGACACCAAGGTTTGCCGAAAGCCCATTTGTGAGAAAACTTACTTTGGTGGAGACTAGTTTTTATTTTGGTTTTGGGGTTCTGAACTTCTAATTTTTTGCCAGCTTAGTATGCATTTTATTTTTTTTATTTTATTATGTTATGTTAATCACCATACATTACATCATTAGTTTTTGATGTAGTGTTCCATGATTCATTGTTTGCGTATAACACCCAGAGCTCCATTCAATACGTATCCTCTTTAATACCCATCACCAGGCTAACTCATCCCCCCACCCCCCTCCCCTCTAGAACCCTGTTTGTTTCTCAGAGTCCATAGTCTCTCATGGTTCGTCTCCCCCTCCCATTACCCCCCTTCATTTTTCCCTTCCTACTATCTTTTTTTTTTTTTAACATATAATGTATTATTTGTTTCAGAGGTACAGGTCTGTGATTCATCAGTCTTACATAATTCACAGTGCTCACCATAGCACATAACCTCCCCAATGTCTATCACCCAGCCACCCCATCCCTCCCACCCCCTACCATTCCAGCAACCCTTAGTTTCTTTCCTGAGATTAAGAATTCCTCATATCAGTGAGATCACATGATACATGTCTTTCTCTGATTGACTTATTTCGCTTAGCATAATACCCTCTAGTTCCATCCACATCATTGCAAATGGCAAGGTTTTTTGATGGCTGCATAATATTCCATTGTATAAATATACATCTTCTTTATCCATTCATTTGATGATGGACATCTTGGCTCTTTCCATAGTTTTGGCTATTGTGGACATTGTTGTTATAAACATTGGGGTGCACATACCCCTTTGGATCACTACATTTGTATCTTTGGGGTAAATACCCAGTAGTGCAATTGCTGGGTAATACGGTAGCTTTATTTTCAACTTTTTGAGGAACCTCCATACTGTTTTTCAGAGTGGCTGCATCAGCCTGGATTCCCACCAACAGTGTAGGAGGGTTCCTTTCTCTCCGCATCCTTGCCAACATCTGTCGTTTCCTGACTTGTTAATTTTAGCCATTCTCCCTGGTGTGAGGTGGTATCTCACTGAGGTTTTGATTTGGATTTCCCTGATGCTGAGCGATGTTGAGCACTTTTTCATGTGTCTGTTGGCCATCTGGATGTCGTCTTTGGAAAAATGTCTGTTCTTGTCTTCTACCCATTTATTGATTGGATTAAACACATTTTTTAAAAATTATACTTATGTTTTATTTATAATTTTTAGTTGTTTATGTGGCATAGTTGTTTAGGGTCTCTAATTTGTTAATGGGCGCAGAAAATAAAGTTGTGATATTTTGTTATTATTTCCCAAACATTTGCTATGTGCTTTACATTCATTATATTATCTAATCCTTAAAGTATCCACATGCAAAAGGTATTTTTATCATGGTTTCCAAAGAAGGGGATGGAGGTTAGAAGAGATAAGTAAATTGCCCAAGGCAAGAGAACCATTAGTGTTTTAGGATTTGAACTCCACAGCCTCTTGGTTCCCAAGCTCATGTCTATAATAACTGTGGATGATGAGACATTGCAAGAACATTGAGCTCATTTTGCCACCTGCTCTTTTGTCTACTTTTTCCCCCCCAAAGTGTCTTGTTTCCTTTACTTTCTCAAATCTTTTACCTCATGAGTCTTTACTATCTCAATAAACCACACCATCATCCATCCAACTGCCTGCACTGAAGGTACCTATAAGTAATTCTTGATTTTTTTTTTCCCTTTCTCAGCACCTGCAGACATCACTCTGGTCTAGGCTACCAACACAGATTGCCTAGACTCCTGCAAGAACACTATAACTTGTATCTGTTCTTCTGTTCTTCTGCTATTGAACATTTGCGGTTCATTTGCACTCAGCAGCCAGACTGATCTTTTTAGAAATATACTTACACATCTGGAACACATATACAAACTGACTCCGAAGAAATAAAGGAGATCCCCTTTCCCTGCATTCTCTGCCTTTCTTTTCCTGACCTACTGGTTAAGGAAACTAAGATCCAGAGAACCTGAGGACATTCTTAGGGTTACATAGTGGTGAAGCCATGACTAAAGCCTAAACTACCCTTTGGCTCCTAGGCAAAGCTGATTGTCTATATTTCTATCTCATGCCATCTTTACGGAATGTGCTAGTTAAAGGAGTAAACCCACTTGTCCTTAACAACATGAATGATCATGTGCCCACTCATTCTTAAAACTGGAATGTTTCTGGGCAGGGTTTTGTGGACTGGATGTTTGTGCCCCTCCACCCCACCCAAAAGTCATGTTGAAGCCCTAACCTTCAATGTGACCATACTGGAAGATAAGACCTGTGAGGAGGGATAAAGATTAAATGAGGTCATAAGGGTGGGGCCCTAATCCAATAAGCCCTTCCAATCCTTATAATAAGAGAACTCTGTCTTGCAAGGAAACAATGAGAAGGTGGCCATCTGCAAGCTTAGAAGAGAGTTCTCACTAGGAACTGAACGGGCTGGCACCTTCATCTTGGATTTCTCAGCTTCTAGAACTATGAGAAAATAAATTGCTATTGCTTAAACCACCCAGTCAGTGATATTTTGCAATGGTAGTCCAAGCAGACTAATACACAAGATACGCCTCTTTCTTCTAGAATATACAAAAAACAATAGAAATTTATTTGCAAGGGCATTTTCAGAATTTTATTATCCAATATCAGCTTTCCTGCAGAAAGTGCTTATAGTTGATTTTACACACAAAAAAAATTATCTGAGGTGGTACCCATTTGTAAAGTAAATAAATAATAAAACATATGAGGGGATTAACAGACCTTAATACTATTTTTGTTCTATGATTTTTCTTTTCTTTTCTTTTCTTTTAACTTGCTATGGTACTATTGTTTTGTTGTTATTTTTAGAGTACTCTTGACCTTTGCCCAAAATCAGAATCTTTAATATTAGAGTAAACTGTAGTGATCCTGGATAAAACTAAGAGAGCTATACACAGTGAGTAACCCCCTCCCGCTTATCCAAGAAAGACCCATTTAAGAAGATAATTTTTTTACCAGCACTTTTTATATCCTATAGGAAGTAGAATACTTATGCCTGTGGAGGAATTAATCTGAGTGATGAAAAGTGGAATAAAATGTTTCTGTTTCTCAAGTGCATTACCTTAATAGACATTTGTGTATCAACTGACATTACATATGCACATATATTATTTCTTGCAAAATGTATGTGTGTGTATGAACATGAACTCTCACAATTAAAAGATTACATTTGATTCAATTTAATTACTGAGTGGCCACCATAAGAAACCAATTCTGTGCTGAGGGATTCAAGGTATCAGACACTAAATGGGTTGGCTGATGAGTAAGCTGATGCACACAAAGTGTTTAAATAATATATAAGGCCAGAATTATTGGTGCAGAGGACAAGTTCCCGAATATTGTGGAACTTTCAGAGGGTAAAGCTTTTCTGGGCAAAAGGATGTCCTTAGAGGACTGACTGGATTTAGTTGGGCAGTAACCAATAATCTGAATACTGAAAGGGAATGGAATACTCCCAAGAGCCCTTTGTAAGGAAGAGTCTGATACCCTCCCTTATGTTATCCCAGTGCACTTGACAGATGTCTAATATAATATGATCTGTATCCTTTACTCACAAATAACTCACCATCAGATCCCTTTACTGGATGAGTGGTACTTTGTGCACTACCAAATTCGCCCCACTTGCTTTGTGCACCACGAAGTACCTTCTGAGAGACTGTGCCCAGAAAGGCACATTAAGGCACTCATACATCTATGTCTCAATCTTAGGGCCCTTACCCTCTTGGTCTCGAATACTCAAGTAAACAGGGTCAGCACCTGGCAGTGGACATAGAATAGTTATCAGTGGCAGGCAGGCCCAGATGCCAGTTGGGACATACTACAGACCAGCACTGTCCCGTGAAAAGATCATGAGAGCCATACACGGAATTTTAATTTTTTTAGCAGCCACATTTAAAAGAGTAAGATGAGACAGGTGAAACTGATTTTAAGAATACATATAATTTAGGACACCTGGGTGGGTCAGTCGGTTAAACGCCTGCCTTTGGCTCAGGTCATGATCCTGGAGTCCTGGGATGGAGTCCCATGTCAGGCTCCCTGCTTGGCAGGGAATCTGCTTCTTCCTCTGCCCCTCACCCCACTCATGCTCTCACTCTCTCTCTCAAATAAATAAATAAAATTAAGGAAAAAAAATTAAAAATTTTTAATTTAACTCAATATATCCAAAATAATATCATTTCAGTGTGTAATCAATATAAAAAATCGTTAATGAGATATTTTACATTTTTTCCATAAAAAGTCTTCAAAATTCAGAGTGAATTTATATTTAGAGCACATTTCAATTGGGACCAACCACATTTCAAATCTCAGTAGCCCAGGATTATAGCCAAATTTACCTCCTTTTAAAAGGAAAAAAAAAATATGGACCTTCACAACTGTAAAACTAGGTACAAACTTCTTACACTTTTAACCCATACTATAATGAAATCAAAACAGATTGTTTAAATAAATATAAAGCAAATAAAATGTGAATTGACATTATTTGAATATGAAAGTTGATATTTTGCTTAAGCTAAATATCTCTGTGCAAAATAAAATGGCAATTTTAGGTTTGACCCACTACAAATCTTCTTCCCTGCAGGGACATGCCAGGATTTCATTTGGCCTTTTCTCATAAACAATACTTCATTTAAAGTCTCAGTTCTTGGGTGCCTGGTTGGCTCAGATGGTTAAGTGTTTGCCTTCAGCTCAGATCATGATCCCAGAGTCCTAGGATTGAGTCTCGCATCAGGCTCCCTGCTCCTTGGAGAGCCTGCTTCTCCCTCTGCCTCTTTTTCTCTCATAAATAAATAAATAAAATCTTAAAAAAAAAAAACAAACATTTAAAGTTTCAATTCTTTTCTCATCAGCAAAAAATCAAAGTACCAATACTTAGCACCGATAATATTCAGTTGCAGAGACAATGTGATAAAAAATATAAATGCCAACGTGGGCACTGAAATCATTCATATCTGATTTATACATAATTACTGCTGAGTATCTTCAAATAATTCCTTACCCTATCCTCTCCCCTCCCCTCCTCTCCTCCAACTGGTTTTCTTTCATTATTTTTTTTTTTAAGATTTTATTTATTTGACAGAGAGATGCAAGAGAAGGAACACAAGCAGGGGAGTAGGAGAGGGAGAAGCAGGCTTCCCGTAGAGCAGGGAGCCTGATGTGGGGCTCGATCCCAGGACCCGGGATCATGACCTGAACCGAAGGCAGACCCTTAATGACTGAGCCACCCAGGCACCCCTCCAACTGGTTTTCTTTAAAACAAGTATACTTACTTTTTTCAATTAAAATTATAAATAAATTTTCCATGCTGCCTCATAGTTTCCATGGCATTACTTTGATAGTTATATAATATTCAATCAAGAGTTTATCAGCAGCATCAGCTCACCGTTAGACACGCTCACACGTGACTTCTCTGTTGTATTAGATGTTAACGAAAACACTGCCCACTGCCCATCAGTTTATCCTTCTTGAAACTCTCTTTCCTAAGCACTTTAGTTTACTGAGTCTTACCTACTTCCAGATTGCTAAGGGCCCACCTCTTTTCCCCAGCCTCTAAATGTAGGCATTCACAGCAGCCCACCTCTTATTTCCTCCCACTCTCCTCCATGAACTCACCCTCATCCAGGATTTCAGCTAACTCCTCTGTGGTGATAAAGCCATTCCCTCTCTTCTAGGTTCTGTTTGGCTTTTCCTATTCCCTAAAAAACATGTCTGCCAAATCGCCTCTGCAGCAAGTCAGATTTTAATCTGTGTTCATTTTCTTTGCTCCAGTACCTCCCATCACCGAATCATCAGTATATTTCTTTGTTAATAGTAACCCCATTCTACTAGTAAACATGGGCTGAAAACTTTGAATTCACGCAAGCCTCTTATTTTTCCTTTTGTCTGCCATAACAAAGCACTTGGCAAGACTCCCTGTGCATAGCATTTCTGCGTGTGATATTTTCACTGTCACCCTTTCATTGTTTGTCACTTATAGCAAAGGCGCCTCACATATCACACACACACATGCATGCCCTCACCTCTGTTCCCCAGGCCAGTACTTGCAAGATTAATTTCCTTAAAGCAGCCACCTGATCCTGGGAGTCTGCTCTTGGGAAACATTAATACTGGCACTCACTGACCAAATCAAATGCTACTGAGCTTACCCTTTGGAGACCTTCCCTTTCTGACCACAGAATACTCTTCTGCTCTCACCCAGTGAGTGAGGGCAAGTTTCATCAGGTAGAGACATAATTATGTCTTCTCTCTTACCATCAGATTTTAAATTTTTAGGTTCAAGGATCATGTCTTATTTATACTAATTATCCAACAACATTCACAAGGTGAATATTCAACCAATAAGTAAATAAATAAAATTAAGTTCAAAAAATGATTTTCAGCAAGTAACATTTTTTAGAGCAAATGATTTCATCAATCAATTGACAAAAAGATCATGGTGCTAAGAATTGGTGGCAAGTAACAAGAGAGACATATGTCAGGCTTGTGAAAAACCACCCAGTACAGGCTGGCCTGAGATACAAAATAGAGGACTGTGGATATCAAGATGGGAGTCTATGGGCACTAGAATCACAGAATCTAGGAGTCCGGAGGACCAGTTAATTCATAAACTGCAGAGTCTCATTGTACAGAGGAGAAAATGATCACAAATTTAAGAAATAGCCTCCTTTTACTATTCCATTACACTGTATCTCCTTACCGACATAACTCCAAATTGTACTTACTACAAAATCATCTATTTTAAGATATTAAGTTTGTAGGTTTTTTAATCTTTAATTGATCAAATTGAATCTATAACCAAGTCGCAAGTGCTTAGGCCTCCCAGAAAGGAAAACTTGGCATTGACCACAGATAAACTTTTGAAAAAGTAATTAACATCTGTTTAGTACTTTGCTGTTTCTCATTTGAAAGGCATGACAATCTTTTGAGAAGGTCAGGCAATTATTATTATCTTATTTTACCAATGATAAAATTGAGGCCTAGATTGCTTTTATGGCCAAATGTCATATTTCTGATGCAGCAGGGCCAGCAGTAAATTCAGTTCTTCAGACGCTTGGGCCATGGCTCATTCTAGTATTTATTGCTCATTCATTTACCATTTTTCCAGTGATTGGACCTGCTTGCAAATAACTGTAATATGTGACATTGTAAGTATCAGATACCTATCTCCTCTACTGCAATATATTCCCAATGAAGCTGCCGGCCTATGTTTTTCTTCAGGAAGTTTCCCTTTGGATGCTCATAGAAAAATACTGCTATCTCTTAACTTAAGCTCACTTGGAAATAATGATCTTTTAAATAAAATATTTGTTCAGTATTAATTAATCAAATTGTAATTTTTCATTATTTAATTTTCCTCCGATTTTTCCAGTTTCCACTGTGGATTCCTAGGCAGTTTATGTACAACTCAAAGCGTATATTATAAAGGCTTGTGTTTTAGGGCTCTAAGAGCATTTCCTCTGGGGTTGGTTATAGCTTCAATCCGATCAATTAAAAGAAAGAAACCTACACTTATGAGACTTGCTGCCTAAAGGCAGATGATTTTGGAATAAATAAAACTTTGAAATTCTTATCTCAATGAGGAGACTCACAGATTTTGTTCCTGTTATTGTTGCAGATTTTCAGCTTTCTATTTTATAACATAAGGAGCAGCTGAAGTAAAACATGTTTTTATTTTCATTTTCAACTTGCATATATTAACAAATTAAAGGCAGATCAAGCTGCAACAGTAGTTCAAGTTCTCTCTCCCCTCCCCCAACTGTGTTTTAGGAACTTACAGTAGGGCTACCAGATTTTTGTTCCCTAGCAAATCTAGGGACACACATTTGCATATCGGTTTGCATGTATTTGAATTTTAATTTGCATAAATTTGCATACTAAATGTGAAAGCTTCAACTACAAGTGTATAAAGTAAAATAAAATTGATTAATTAGTGCAACCTACTATAGTTGTACCCAATCCCATTAATCTGGTTGTGCTGGAAGACCTGTAGTCAATAGTGGCCTGAAGGCTAGGGAGCCAGCTTCCCAGCTGTTTATTAAACTGGGGCCAGCTCCATAAACAATGAATTGCAAGAAATGGGAGCATCAGAGTTAAAACTGTTCCTGGAAGGAAATGTACACACACATACAAGCACATACACACGCACATCCAGAAAAGTTTTATCTCAGCTAAGGATCAAATCAGAGTATGGTACGAAGTATGGATGATTTTGCTTTCTTATATGTCATTTACAGTGAACAGAATGAAGCCTCTTTCAGGCCTGCAGAACCGAGAGCCAGTCTACTCACAGATGCATGGCAGCTCACCAGGGACAAGGCGAGAGCACCCACCACGAGCACTGAAGCCTCTGACCCGTGGGCCTTGTGAGTCCAGCCTCACATCTCTTTCAACATGAAGTTCCCACTCCTAACCCCCTCATCTTCCCTTTTTCTTAACTTTCTTCCCAAGGTTTTTTCTGATTTGCCCTTTTTCTCCTCCTATCTATCCTGCAATTCCTCCCCTCCTCACTCATCCAAGTTACAACTTCAAGGCTTAACTTAAATCTGTCCACATCCTTAAAAATCAATAAGAACAACAATAAAAATAACTATGACAAAAACCATTCTTCCCCATTTCAAGCCATTGGGCTCCTTTTCCTGAACCTCAATGACATCTATTCTCAGTATGACTCACCTGAGTCTTTAACATGCTTTATGATGACATTTGTCTTGTACATATATGGTTGATCTCTGTACAAAGTTGCAAGGTTCTGTGAAATAAATATTCTGTGTCTAAATTCTTCGAAGCATTCATCATAATTCTGAGAGCATACCAGGGGATCACTGTAATTGTGTTGACTGAATACTCATTATTATAAAGAGTATTACACAACATAGTAGGCAGAATGAGGTGGAAGGAACCAGCGTTGATACAGAATCAGTATATGTGAGTTCCTTCATGTAGGTGGGTCCTAATTTAAGTTTGTGCCTTAACTTGAATGACTTTAGCAGTTGGTAGAAGAGGCTAAATGTACCAAGCACTTACTATGTGCTGTCCACTGAAGTAAGTGGATTACATGCAGTGTTTTAATTCCCACAACAACCTGATGGCAGAGTGACCATTTTAATCAACATTTTGTGGTTAAGAAAACAGAGCTATTAGGTGATTTGTCACAGTTCACTCCTCTGAGTTGCAGCACAGACAGGACTCATAACTGATATGTCTGACACCAAATACTCTGTTTCAAACCACCAGACTATACTACTTCTCACTTAACTGCTTCTTCCTTCGGGTTCCTCATCTGAAAATGCATATAACAACATCTACCTCATATACTCTGTGACTCGAATGAAATTGTAATAGAGGAAAGAAATTTGTGCGCTATAGAGATACTAGTTGTTTTTATAGTTACTACAGACAAAGATATTTCTCTCCTAGTCCATGACCCCTCACTCTCACTTTAGAATTAATATTTCAGAAAATCTTGAAAATTGTGACTTATCACTTTTTCTATGATTCAAAAGAGCCTCCCAAACTGGCCACTTGTCAGGCTGATAAGAATACATAACAGCAGGACACATAGCACATGGCCGGGGTCACTTCCCTCGGTTTCTCCAATTACATAGCTTGCTGTGAGGAGCTGAATCAACCATGAATGTCATCCCATTCCACACTGGCGAGCAGGGTGCTATCTCTTCGGGCCTTGGCATTTAACCATGTTGAATTATGAATGTGTTTCCAATCATACTGTTTGCCTTGGAGATGGTTAGGATGAATGCAGTACCTTTTTTGGGAATTAGATTTTTTAAGTAGACTATGCAATTTTTTAAAGCAAAGTTTATTCAGAAAGCTGTGGTTATCTCAAGATTTGCCAGATTATGGAAAATGGCAGTGACTCCTGGATGAGCTCATGGAGTAGTTCTCTGCAAAGCCTGTGGCTTTATTTAATATTAAACAAAACCGACTGTCCAGGCCAGGGTAGGTCCTGTAAAATCAAACAGCTGATATGTTGGTCTCTCTCTCTCTCTCTCCATACAAAGTGCTCCAGGGAAACTTGTGCCTTGGTTTTGTGTGAGATGAGACCTCTCTTTTGATGAATATGAACCTTATCTTCTAATTAAGAAAGAAAATGTTCTGTTCTGCCCAAAAGGCAAAAGTTAACAACGTGATAAATCCAGAAATGGGTATTTGAGGTTGTTCTCACCTTAGTGTATATGTCAGTTTATGAACATTTCATGGAGACAGAATGGCAGTAAATCGAATTCCAGGTATCAAGTCTTTTTATGAACCTCAGTCTTCTTCGTAGCGTGCCCAAAATGCCAGAAAATGCCATGAAATGGAAATAGAGTCAATGCACACTCTAACAGGAACCTACAGGTTTTTATGAAAGGACTGGCTACAGTTTCTTCCCTACCTTTATGATGAAGGAAGTTAGGGATCATTTTAGGTTAAAACAAGAAACTGTGTCTCCACTCCAACAGACTCACAAGTATTTCCACTCGTATAGAGAGATAATGAGGTTACATCACTTCCCCAAGAATTAGGACTCTCTTAGATCAGGTGGTATTTTCTGAATTATAAAAAATAATTAATTATAGAGAGTGAAGAGCATTTAGAGAACCCTCTGTTCCTATTACCAAAGAAGATAAATGAATGGCAAATAAGCACATGAAAAGATGCCTAACATTATTAGTCATTAGGGAAATACAAATTAAAACCACAATGAGCTGCCACTTTGTACTTAGTAGAACAGCTATAATCAAAAAGACAACAAAAAGTATTGGTGAGGATATGGAGAAACAGGAATCCTCATGAATTATTATGCATTATTCCTCATTATTCCTAAATTGAGAGTGGTTTGTTTAGGATCCTTCTCCTGGGGGCGGGGGGATGTGCCACATAGGACTTACTATATGTATTATATAATGAAAAAGTGGTCAGTTCAAATGTCTCCTTGAACTGAAAATAATTAAATAGTGGAGTTAAGACTTCTCTTCTACCTCCGGTCCTAATTCTTCCTATGACGCAAAGAGAATAGAGCCTCAAACATAAAATGAAAATTAAAACGAGTTCTAGTTTAATGACTTTGGATTACTTTATACCTTCATTTCTAGAACAGGGAACTAAATTGTATGTCAGGTTGTTGCTAGAAAAGTTTCAAAATAGATACCCATTAGATCACTCTTAAAAAATATAAAGTGATTTACCAATATAAATTAACATCATATGGCTAAAAGATCATATCGCATATTCTTAACTTAATAACATAAATATAGAACACAGCATAAGGGCTGCTATGTAGCATAAATTGGTTTAATTTTCTTCTTGCTATACTGGAAGGAAAAAGTCCTGATTGCTTTAAAATTCTATAAGCTCTTGGTAGGATGTCATTAAAAGTTACCCTTAAGTTAAGTGGTTATAGAAAATGATATAAAAACCACTCTAACCTAATCAAGCCACTTCAACATTTAGAGTAGTTTTTCAAAAATGAAAACATTTTTGACATTTTTGATGAGTGTTTGGCCATTCAACATTTTTTAATGTTGAGAAAGAAAATGATTAATTTAAGACTCTGCAGCCAATTGAAATGTTACTACCCCCACAAACTGGGAATATAAAATACAGGTGGCACTCCTATTTAGGAAAAGCCAGCATATGGAAATGCAGGTTTACAAAGCAGATACATTAGAATAGGATAATTTTCATTACAAAAAGATTCTCTACACAACAAAAGGATTTTCCTCAGGGTTCCCCTTAAATATCAGGCTCTGTTAGTTCATTTAAGTATGACTCAATTTGCACACCAATTTTCAGGAGCTTATTCATTATGGAAAGTTGGGTGTACCTGCATAATGGCATGTACCCAGCCATACCTCAATTCTCAGCACCTAGCACAGTACTTGGGGCATGCAGCAAACAATATGTAAATGTTTGATAGATAAATGAGTGAATGAATAAATGAATGAATATTACATAAGCAAATAAATATCCACTGAAAGTCTTTTGAGTGCCCAATAAAGTCTTCAAACAGCATGGGATGGTGGATGTCAGGTAGACTAGGAAAACAACATTCTTCAGAATTTTCAAATAAATATTATTTTACAGTAGGTTCTCATTATTGAGTGAATAAACTAATGAACTTAGTTAACAGGTACATTTTCACCATCAGTTCTTGATTGAGAACAAATCATGATGTAATATGTGAAAAAAAATCAACAAAGGCTACCTTTCTATAAGCAGCAAACCAATTTTGGGGAGTCTCCCAGCAGCTTTGTTGGATGCTGAACCTGAAGTGTTCAGACCATTACCTGGGGCACCTTTGTTCATTCTCTGATCCTAAGGTTTACACTGTTTAGCTACTACGACCACTGTAACTCTTTCTTTTCCTTTACCACCCCTCAGACTTAATCAAACGAAACATCCCAAACTTCCCCTTTTTTCTCTGCAATATTCAACTCAATTCTCCAGCCCACTGACCTGAAGCCACAGATCTCTAAATTCCTGGGTGAGAAACCCTTTGCTAACTCACACAGAAGTGGGTAAAGGTAGCCCATGTAGAAGGTTCTTCGAGGTGTGGCCTCAACCACCACATTAACCAATTCCTCCTGCTCCGGCGGTTTTGCTGCTTAAACATTTCCCTATTCCTTTGCATTCTCCTTCTCTTCCTTTACTGACACCCTCCCTTTCCCTATCTTTTCAGTCAACCTCTGAAACCACAGTCAACAACTGACTTGAAAATGGGTTTTTAATTTAGTGAGGGTGAGGTCAGAAAAGGGATCACAACTGAGGAGAAACTGGTTCATGCAAAGTAGTGAATGAGCTGAGGTCCTGCTTGGGGGAAGCCGGGCCGGGGAGCGGAGCAGGGACCTGAGCTATTGCTCTGCTCTCACACGCCCGGGATGTTCTTCACTGAAGAAGTTGGTGCCAGAGGGCAAACCCTGTACTCCAAAGAAAGGGATAGGTAGAGACAGACACACTGCAGGAGCCTGGAAGTCATTGTGCTCTGTGGCTCCCCAGAAGAAGCCAGATACTCCAGGGTGATTGCCAGGTGGCACCGTTCTCCAAATGTTTGCTCAACGCTCAGCCAGCAATTACCAGACCTCCAGCAGTGCCTTCTGGAGGTGAGACATTCTGTTTCCCAGAACTGGCCTTTGATATTTCTAGACTTCATGTTCTCCATGGAAGGTGGACCCCCTATAAAAGATGGGATTATAGACACAGATCCCCCCAGCAACTTCCATCTCAGGGCTGCTACTCTGTGTGTGTGTGTGTGTGTGTGTGTGTGTGTGTGTGTGTGTGTGTGT